>NC_058382.1:54296881-54604958 GCF_018350175.1 Felis catus | reverse complement strand
CATAGTGACTTTGAAAGGAAGAAAATGCAAACACATAAATTACTGAAAACACCTCATTTTGAGGCCCAAAACGATGTTTTTAAATGCTCAGTAAGAAAGTAATTATTTACCTAATTTGTCCACTTTTTCCCTTTTGGGCCAAGGGTTAAAGGAGAATTAAACCAACTCTGGTCTTTAGCCTCAACAGCTTGGTTTACTAAAATGTCTTAGGGACTTTTAAGTTAAGTGGACGTTCATGCATTTACCTTACTAATGCTGCCTCTCCTCTAAACCTGGGGTCGCTCAATTGCTAAACCGAGTGAGGGCAGCCTTACTCCTAAGATTATCTTTACAATTAGGCAAGATGGCCAGGCCCAAATCAAGACAGTTGTCTCAGAGAAGTCATATCTGTTGTCCAGCCCTTACTTTAAAAAGATGTATTTGGATTTGAACTGCTCATAATTGGTATTGTGATCAGCCAGTTCTACAGCTGTAACAGGGAGAAGTGAGTGTTGTAGCCAAATACCTACGTAGATATTTTGTTCAAAATCTCCTTTACTTAATAAACTAAACTAAAAAGTTATTTTACTCCCTCAAGTTCTGAGTGCTGTTTGCCAAGCACGGTGTTTAGAACTGGGAATACAAGTGAAAGTGGGATAAACCATGCTTTCGCTTGCCTTGTACTCAGTCTCCTTCCTGGGGAGAACTGACAAAGGGGCTGTATGCGTAGCTCCTCAGGCGCTCTGTGCTTGTATGGTCAGGACTCAGGGAGACTGGTGCAGTGTTGTGGGAGTAAGTTGGATGGCCCCAGAATCCAAGCTTGGAGGGCTAGAGAGGCTCCTGGCAGGAAAGAGGTTCTAAACTTGAAGTAGTCCAGAAAAAGCCGTGCCGGGACAGAGTGGCAGTCAGAGCACCAAGTATGAACTTTACATGGAGAGATCAGATTGACCTGAAGCAGTTAACTACTTGAAGTGGAATGAAGCAAAGCAAGTTCTTTTGTGACAGATTCCGACTTCTTCCAGTGAAGAATACGAAATTGAAGTTTTTTAATGATTAGGGGAAAAAGAAAGGACTAGTTACATTCTGCTGCATATCAGAGCTGTGAAATCAAAGCAATTTAAGTACAACTATCTTTTGGGCAAGGGGAAGAGTGAACCAGCAAGGCTTACTCTAAAACAGGATTTGAGGTAGTGAACCATTTTCCCGTTAACTTCTGATGCATTATTTTGGGAAAAATGCTTGGCCTCAGAATATGATATATATATTTAAGAAGATAGCATATGCTTTAAAAAAATTTTTGTTTCTTTAAATGACAGTAGCCACTTTCTTCAAGGACAAGGTTATTTCAATTAAAATGAAATCTTAAGAACTTAGTCAAGTTATATAATTTGATCCAAGTGGTTTTCATGCCTGTAAGATTCCACCTTATAACCAAGTTGCAGTGAAGCCCTCTTAGGTCAACTCTACCCAAAGAGGCATTTTTTTTTTTTTTTTTAGGTTAAGTCATTTATGAGCATTTATAAGTATTATAAGCATTTATGTTCCCTCACCCACATCCGTCTATAGAGGAACAGACTACATTCTGTAACACAGATCACTAATAGATAAGTATACTTTGAAATGTGCCCCAAAATCGTTTATATGTGTGATTTAGACTAATGTCGGAATAATCAAATCTCCAAAAGATGCACCAGGTGTTCACATCGAGCCACCTTCGTCTAAATGATCCTGTTGTTGAGAAGATGTTCTGTCTTCACAAGATCTGGTTTTTCCTGGGCAGTGTACTGAAAGGCAGGGTCAGTAAGTCAAACACAAATACTGGGAAAGTCTTGCCTTTAGGCAGCATTGATACCAAAAGTGCTTTTTAACAAGTGGTGCCACTGCTTTTCTGAAATACTGGTCTTCTGTTTTAGTGCGTAAATTCACAGACAAACATGAATGGATAACAACAGAAAATGGTATTGGAACAGTGGGAATCAGCAATTTTGCACAGGTACTGGATCGTCTTGAAATATTTAAAACAGTCTGCGCTTGCCTAATTTGGGTTGTCTCTACCTTTTAAAAATTGTTTATTCTGTCCCTTAGTATTTTGAGTTCTTTCAAGAACATCAATCATAGGTGAAGCAAGTAAAAATGTAATTTAGTTAGGGCAGTATATAGTGTCTTAAGAGATTACTGAAAGGTTAACACTTAAAAGTAAACATACCTTATTCAGGAAAGAGATGTTTGTTCCATTTGGGGTAGTTAAGGAGAGAGTAAGAGCAAGTAAAGGGCTAGAGTGTTGACAGTGTTTTGTAGATCCTGTGGAGCATCCATGATCCATGGATCCATGGATCCATGTGAATACACGCTCCAGAAGGAGAACCTAAATTGGCACAGATTGGACCAAGGCGGAACCCTTTATTTAGCCAATCTTTTTCTCTTAATCTCCCACTGATCCCTTATTGAGAAATGATGCAGAAGAAAATGAGAAGGCAAGTAACAGTATGAGTCCATGATTTTTCCACTGGGTCCGTGTGTAGGGTGGGGCTGAAAGGGGAAAGGGGGCACTGAGAATCAATGGCAACTGTATCTTCACTGGCATTTCTGCATACCTACTGAGGCCCGTACAGCAGCGTGCTGTGTACAATACTGTACAAGTGTCGTCTTCCCCTCCTGGAGTTTATGAGGGGAATCTCCTACATGGAAGACAACGTACAAAGCATCACAAGATGGATGGCATGAATAGTACAGGGTTGTAACTCACTGACCTGATGGGGAGCTCCCTTCTTAACAAACAGAGTCAAGGTCTTCATGGAGTCCAAGGCTTGAGGACTATGATTTGCAGATCAGTAGGTAGGATTTCGGCAAATACAGGAGGGGAGATGGCCTAAGCAAAACTGCAAAGGTGAAAAAGCACAAGGTGTGTTTCTTCTCGGAGGAGCTCTAGTATGTGGGGGGGTGGAGGTTGTGATCAGAGTCACTGCTGCCTGTGGGCCAGTCTAACGGGTGGCCTGTTTTTTTGGTGGCCTGAGCTAAAAATAGTTCTGCATTTTTAAAGTTGTGAGAAAAACCAAAGAATGCGGCCCCTCAAGTGTAAAATATGCCCTATCTGAATGATAGAGTATTGGTGTTTGGCTTGTTTCTATTCACTAGGAGGTTTGATTTGATTTCTTAAAGGTTACTGTTTTGTTTGTTTTAGGAAGCTTTGGGAGATGTTGTTTACTGTAGTCTGCCTGAAGTTGGGACAAAATTGAACAAGCAAGGTATTTTTCTCATCTTGGTATATGATTCATGCCTTAAGTTTTCTTTACCTTGAATAATAACTTGTTTGCACCTAGGGTCAGTTAGAGTGCTTTTTACTCAAGTAACAGAAAACTCATCTAAAAGTAGATTTAACAGTTGAGGTTTATTATATCTCCTTCAAGAGGTCTGGAGATAGGTGGATACAGGATTGGCTTATTGGCACAGTGGAGGTTCATCAAGGGCATGACTTCCTTTCCTACTGTTTCTGCCTCTTTGTGTCAGAGGTCACAAAATGGCAGCAAAATCTTCAAGCATCACTTTCTCAAATGGCCAGACCCAAAAGTAGGATGAGAAGGTAAAATCTGTTTTTCTTTAGAGGCAGTAAAGAGTATCAGGAAAGAGTGGGCTCAGGAGTCAGAAACTCATTCTAAATCCTGACCCCACAATGTATCAGCTGTGTAATTTTGGTGAAATTAATTTGAGTCTCATCTTTAAGTTGGGATGATAATAATAATAATAGCTACCTCACAGTTGTTTAAAGATTAAGGTGAAATTAAGCATAATGTTTAACATAAGATGAGTGCTTGATAATGTTAGTAGGACCAGGTACATTATTTATGGGCTCTGTGACATATAGAAGACAGCCCTACAGAATTGAAGTATCTGTTTTTCTAAATCTCTTTGACAGTATTGGCCGTAAGTTTTTCTGCTGAAACTTGCCCCATTATTTATCTTGCTTGAACTTTTTCTGCTTCCTGGCTCTCAGTAGTCCTATCCCTCTTTTTGAAGGTCTTCGTAGGAACCTTTTCCGATATCATAAGACCCTTGTGATTGATAATCTGTGTCCATTTTTCTTCGTTCTATACATGAGAGCAGTTGTTATTTTCTTTTATGGTGTTTTATTTACTGTGATCCACTCTGCTGTCTCAAGCAGGAGATCCTGTTTCCAAACATCTTTTCCCAGCAAGTGAGCAGCACGAACTTGCTTTCTGTGCTGAAAAAACTTCTATTAACATAAGTATCCCTAAACTAATGAATGCTCTCTTTAAACTTTCTGCTAAAGGTGCTTATAAAATTAATGCACAATTTACATACAGTGAAAACGCATGATGTATGTACAATTCCATGAGTTTTGACAAACACTTTATAAACCTTGCCCATTAAAAGCCTTCTCAAGACAACCTCTTCTCTGATTTATCACCATAGATTAGTGTTGTCTATTTAACTTCATTCAAAAGGAACCACAGTTTATGTCTGGCTTCTTTTGTCCAGTATCATGATTTTGAGATTTATTTATATTGTGACCTGCTGTTCATATTTTGTTGAATAGTGTACCATTGTGTAACACTTTAATCTTTCCCCTGTTGATGGATGTCTGTATTATTTCCAGTTTTTGGCTGTTAGAAATAAAGCTACTATAAACTTTTTTGTATAAGTCTTTTTTGTAGATGTCTTCATTTCTCTTGGGTAAGTATATGTAGAAGTGGAATTTCTGGCTTACGCGTAGTAAGTATATGTTTAACTTTGGGAAACTGGCAGTTTCTTATAAAGTGGTTGTACCATTTGACATTCTCACTAGCAGTATGAGAGTTTGTAGACACTGCACATCTCACTGTGGTTTTAACTTATCTTTCCCTAATGACAAATTACTGTTGAACACCCTTCCACATGCTTTTTGCCACTCACGTTTTTTTGTTGTTGTTGTTTAGTCTCTAGTCAAGCCTTTATCAAATTTATTTGGGTTCTATATATTCTAGATTCAAATCCTTTTTCAGGGCTATTTTTTGTGAGTATTTTGTCATATTTTGTGATGTTGCCTTTTAATTTTCTTGTGTGTGTTTTTTTTTTGAAAAGCTTTTAATTTTTAACAAGTGCAAGTTATAATATTTATATATAGAACATTGTATCTTCTCTAAGAAATCTTTTTCTGTTTCCATAGTTCCCATCTTATACACCCTAGTGCCATGGGGGTGCTGTGGGACATTTTAAATTTTTGACCTCTTTTGGACCGCACACAACTGACAGCTCAATGGAATTAACAGTTCCAATATTAGATCTCACTGTGTTACCTTGGGTAATGTGTCTCTGAAGCAAATACTGCATGAAAATAAGCAAGGATCATCAAATAAGGCAGTGGTTGTGTTCAGGCTGATTCTGTGGTGGCGAACTTGTATAGCATGCAGCAGCCACATATCACTAAATAGTTGTAGTTAAAAATGAAAAGTAAGTTACTCAGATACTTAGGGCACTGGGAACCGAGAAAGTTTGAGTAACTCTGGCATGTATCAAGTTTGCAAAGGTACTCTCCGTTGTGTTTTTTTTCTTGAAACTTCACAATAGTTTTTGCTTTCATTTTCAGGCCTTATTAAATTCACTGTTCTTATAGTTTTGTAGATTCCTTTGGATCTTCTATGTAAACAATGTAATCTGTAAATAGCTTTATTTCTTATTTTCAATCTTCATGCATTTTATTTCTTCCCCTTGCCTTATTGCACTAGACCAAGCCCTCAGTGTAATGTTGAATAGAAGTGGTAAGGTAGACATCATTGCCTTGGCCTTGTTCCTAATCTTGGGAGAATGCATTGAAGACTGCATCATTAGGCATGATAGTTTGCTGTGGGGTTTCTGATGGATGCCCATTATTAGATGAGGAGGTTCCTTTCTATCTAGTTTGCTGAGAGTTTTTATCATTTATGGATGTTGAATTTTGTCAGATTTGTTTTATCCATCTATTCACGTGATCATAGGGGTTTCTCCTTTATTCTGTTAATGTGATTAATAAGATTTGTTATTTTAGAAAGAGGGAGCACGAAAGCAGGGGAGAGGGTCAGAGGGAAGGAGAGAGAATCTTAAGTGGGCTCCATGTTCAACCTGGACCCAGATGCAGGGCTTGATCCCAAGACCCTGAGTCAGAATCAGATGTTCAACTGACTAAGCCACTTTGGCACCCCAAGATTGATTTATTTTTAAGTGTTTAATTAGCCTTGCCTTCCTGGTAGACATGATGCAAAAATTGTCTTTTAAAAATATACTACTGGATTTGATTTGCTAATTAATAATTTTCATATTAATATTCATGAGAGATACTGGTCTTTTATAATGGCTTTGTCAAATTTTGGAATTAGTTATATTGTTTGGACTAAGTTTGGAAATGTTCTCACCACCTATCTTTTTCTGAAAGAATTTGCAAGATTGGTATTATTCTTTAAATGATAGAATTAACCAGTGAACTGTGAGTCAGATGATTTCATTGTCGGAAGGTTTTTGACATGTAATGTAATTTCTTTAACAGGTATAAAGCTATTCAGGGGCGTCTGAGTAGTTCAGTCAGTTAAGCTTCCACTTTAGCTCAGGTCATCATCTCATGGTGTGAGTGGGTGGCTAGTGGTTCGAGCCCCACATCAGCTGTGCTGACAGCTCAGAGCCTGGATGGAGCCTGTTTCAGATTCTGTGACTCCCTCTCTCTCTGTCCCTCCCCCACTTGTGTTCTCTGTCTCTCTCTCTCAAAACAATAAACATAAAAAAAAAATAGATATAAGGCTATTCATATTTTCTACATGGTCTTACTTTGGTTTTATTATGTTTTGAGGGGAGTTTTTCCATTTCCTGTTGTGAAATTGTGTAAAAATGCTCATTTTTCATTTGTTATCCTTTTATATCTGCAGGATCTACAGTTAAGAACCCCTGTTTTGTTCCTTCATATTCGTAATAATTTGTGTTTTTTTTTCCCTTGATCATTCTTGGTAGCTATTTATCAATTGTATTAATCTTGAAGGAAGCAAATTTTCATGGTTAATTTTCTCTATAGTCCATTTCATGCTCCTATCTTTGTTTTCTTCCTTCAACTTAGATTTAATTTGCTCTAATTTTTCTGACTTCTTACTAAGTATTTTCTACCCATATGGTAAAATGCTGTCTCCCTTGTGGTGGATAGCAGCTAAAATAGAAGTTTAATTCTTTTGGCCTCAGCTGGGACACTTGGGAGTCTGCCTGGTGCATGCATGGCTGAGGGATAGTTCAGAGACCTGGGCAGAGTTTACACACAGGCTTTTTGGTGCTCCCTTTTAGTTTCTCTCTTTTGGATTTCCCACCTCGTTTTCCAGTAGCTGTGGTGGCCTCAAACACTTGTCTTCTGGTTCCTTAACGCCAATTAAGACTGAGATTTTCTTTCAGAATTTTGGCTGCCCCACATAGCACAGATTGGTGCCTCTCTTCAGGCTAAAAGCCATTGGAAAAAAAATCACTATTCCTTCTTTCAAGTGTTGTCTACTTTCCGTAAATTAACTGCTTTTGTTCGTGTTTTTCTAGTATCTTTAGAACCCAGGTCATTTGTTTTAAGATGTTCTTTGTAAATGAAACCCAAAGATATTAATTTCCAGCGCCATTTTAGCTATAACCCACAAATACGGGCATGTTGTATTCTTATCATTCACTTTCGATCACTTGATGTTGTCCCACACGTGACTGAGGCTGTTTTTTCAGTGCTTTAAAAATTTGTCAAAAGACTGAAATAACCCATCTAATTGGTTAATTTCAGACGCTCTTTCTTCACATTCCCTGACCCTTCTGTTACTGCCATCCAGTGAATTTTATTGTAGATATTATACTTTCCAGTGCTAGAATGTTCATTTAAATTTCATTTCTTTATAGGTGTTCCCTCATGATGAACATAAGATGAACTTTTAAAAGATCTGAACATGTTTATAACATAACATTTATAATAGCTACTTTTAGGCTCTCTGTTTATTCCAGTATGTGGGTCTATGGGTCATTTTGGGATCTGTTGACTTTTTCTCTTCATCATGGCTCTCTTCTTTTAAGGATCTCAACCCTCAATTTCCAGCCACCTTGGCAGGCCCACATTCTGTCCTCTGATCCCTCCAGCAATTAAGACTGGTTTTCTGTTTGTGTTCCAGTTACACTGTGCACTTTGAGGCAACGCTGTCGGCACAAATTATGCAAATCAAGATCACACCCAGTTTGGGCCCCCTTTAAGGACTGACTTCTCTTTTAGTCGCTCTACAGAGCCTTCATATCATTGTTTTTTTATGTTTTGTTCAGAGTTTACAATTGTTATGTGCAGGAAGGCTGGTCTGATAAGATACTTCACCATTATTGGAACCTCCTAAAATTTTCATTTTCAGAGCTACAGTAAATTCAAAGAAAATTTTTACTGAACTTATTAAATACATTGGTATTCAGATACATCACCATTGTTGTCACTCTGTCTAAAACAGATAGATCCACTTTACTGAGGATATTTATACCCTTCTCACAGGTGACAGGAGCATGACAAAAATCTGTGGTTTTATTTTGTTTTAGAGAGAGAGCTGGGGAGAGGGGTAGACGGAGAGACAGAATCTTAGGCAGACTCCACACTCAGCGTGGAGCCCAGTGCGGGGCTCAGTCCTACCCTGGGATCATGACTTGAGCCAGAATCAATAGACCCTCAACCGGCTGAGCCGCCTAGGCACCCCTATGGTTTTATTTTTAATTAAAGATATTTAGAATGTTTTATCTTGCCTGTATTAAAGGTGACTACTCCATATTTTATATGTTCAGGTTACTGACTTATATTTGATATTTTCTTTAATTTTCTCAATTTAGAGGAGTTTGGTGCTTTGGAAAGTGTGAAAGCTGCTAGTGAACTCTATTCTCCTCTATCAGGAGAAGTAACTGAAATTAATGAAGCTCTTGCAGAAAATCCAGGACTTGTCAACAAATCTTGTTATGAAGATGGTAAGTTGTCGCTAGAACTTTTTCAAAGGATTATTGCTACAGTTAACATTTAACCTAGATTCATAAAGCAAGCTTCAGCTGATTTTAACTTCATCTTTTTGCACTTTTTGATAGTAAATAGGGATGTTTTACTGTAAAAAAAGGGAAAGACAGATTAGCTCAGTATTGAAGCTTATGTTTAAGATCTCTGTCATTGAAAGCACTGCCTTATTTTAGAGTTCTTGGTGTCACCGTTGGGACTCTTTATTTTCCTCTTCAGACACGAAGTACCCAGTCACCCTGTGTGGTGTGGGTGGCGGCAGAGGAACACCCACTGTGCCAGGTGCCAGTTTTCTCATACGGTCATCTTCCCAGTAACCTGGGGAAGTATGGGGGGCAGCAATTGTCTCCATTTTGTACGTGAATTGAGGCTCCAAAGGTTTTATCTATTAAGTTCGCACAGCTAATAAATGGGAAAACCAGGATTAGCTTGCAGTTCTCTGTTGCCTGTCACCTGCCCCCTCTAACTCAACTACTGCTTTCTGCCGCCATTCACCTCAGCAGTTACAGTGTTTCTTCTGGGAGAGAAAGCTGTCCCTGGTCTGCGTATCTGGATCCCTCAATGTTAGTTGTTGATGGTTATGACAACTTAAAGTTTTTGTTTTTCGCTTTTCATTTAAAAAATGTTAATTCCGGTACTGTTAATATATCGTGTTATGTATTACTTTCATGTGTACAATATAGCGATTCAGCAATTCTATACATTACTCAGTGCTCATCATGATAAATGTACTCCTTAATGCCCGGCTCCCGGTTCACCCATTCCCCCACCTACCTCCCCTCTGCTAACCATCAGTTCTCTATAGTTAAGAGGCTGTTTCTTGGTTTGCCTCTGTGTTTTTCCTTTGTTTTTCTTAAATTCCATGCTAATGAAGTCATACGGTATTTGTCTTTCTCTGACTTATTTCAGTTAGCGTTATACTCTCTATCTCCATCCATGTTGTTGCAAATGGCAATTTTTTTTTTTTTTTTTTTTTTTTTACAGCTGAGTAATAATCCATTGTATATATACCACAAGTTTGTCCGTTCATCTATCAGTGGACACTTGGGCTGCCTCCGTAATTGGCTATTGTAAATAATGCTGCAGGAAACCTAGGGGAGTGCATGTATGCTTTCACATTCGTGTTTTCGTATTTGGATAAATACCCAGTAGTGTGATTACTGAATCATAGGGTAGTTCTGTTTTTAATTTTTTGAGGAACCTCCATAGTGTATTCCACAGTGGCTGCATGAGTTCGCATTCCCACCAGCAGTGCATGAGGGTTTCTTTTTCTCCATATCCTTGCCAATACTTGCTGTTCCTTGTGTTTTTGATTTTAGCCATTCTGACAGGTGTGAAGTTGAGTCCTTAATCCATTATGGTGGAAACTATTCCAGCTTTAATTCTTTTCAGTTGTGATATGCAAAGATATTAACTGAATTGTTAAGGCTAAAATATAACTCTCCTTGAACAAATAATGAGTGATTTATGTCAAGAATACTAAGTTTTGAGGCACTCAGAAATTTTTACATTTTGAACACATTTGACTCTGACACTTTAAAAAGATAGTTTGGAATATGATAACTGTTTTTTGGTTGCAGGTTGGCTGATCAAGATAACACTCAGTAATCCTTCAGAACTGGATGAATTGATGAGTGAAGAAGCATATGAGAAATACATAAAATCTATTGAGGAGTAAAAATGGAACCCCTAAATAAACTAGTGTGAAACAACTTAATCTAGCATAGTTGTCTTAAATTAATGGTGCACAGAGGATTTAAAATGGCAACTTTTAGCAATACCAGTGCAAAAAGAAACTACTTGCAACAATGTTAATGAAAGAAAACACCCCTTAACTTTCTAACCATTGCCTATGAACACAATATGTATATTTTTTGCAACACCCTATGATTTTTAGGCTAGGCTCCAGTTATAATATTCAGAATCCTGAAATTATCTGTGGTTAGAAATTAGTTATAAAAACTATGTAATTCCAGGATAACAATGTCATCTTAAACCTTTGGGAATTTTCACTTGCTTACATCTATCCCTGGATTGGGGTCAAAATACTTAAATGATCTGTCCATTGGAAATAAATGGCAGTGGAGAAAGGTCTGTTAGTTGTATAGTGTCAGATAAAGAACAATATTATCTTAATTTTGTAATATACTGTGCTTGCTGGTGCTATTTTTATATGGTGAAGCAACAGCCTTGCAGGAAGATAAATAGTTTAATAAAACATTCAACTTCATTAATCATGTATTTTGTTTTGTTACTATTTCATTTAGTGACTCTGCTAATATTTGTGAAAATGCTAATTTTAACTTATGGAAAGTTATTTAAGGAACTTATTATTTTTATATGTATCTTTTTTTTTAAGCTTATTTATGTATTTTGAGAGAGTGTGTGAGTGTGCATGTAAGCAGGGGAGGGTCAGAGAGAGGGGGACAGAGAATGCTGGCAGGCTCTGTCCTGTCAGCACAGAGCCCAACATGGGGCTGGAACCCACAAGCTGAGAGATCAAGATGCTTAACTGAGCTACCCAGGTGCCCCTTGTAAAGGAAATATAGGGGCACCTGGGTGGCTCATTCTGTTGGGTGTCCAATTGCGGCTCAGAGCGTGATCCCACCGTTTGTGAGTTGGAGTCTCACATTAGGCTTTGTGCTGACAGGCAGATCCGGCTTGGGATTCTCTCTCTCTGCCCTTCTTGTGCCCTCTCTTTTTCTCTCAAAATAAGTAAATACACTTAAACACTAAATAAAAAATAAAAGGCAATTTAAGCCGTAACAATGAAGAGTTCCAGGAAAATGTTTTCTTTTAGTCGCAAATAAAAAAGACCTAATTGCCTGATAGTATTAAGTACCATTTTTTGGTTATCTTTAACATAATCAAAAGGAAAGCACTGACTTATTTTGTTTTTATCCTGCTAAGTTAGAAGAGAGAAAAGGAAAACAAGGAAAGGTAAAAGTTTGATCAACATAGCACATAGCATCCTTAAGTAAGTAAACCACATTCAGGTTTCCATTTTAAGTAATGGGAACAGCAGTAGACATAGTGAAACTTTACGAGCTCCGACACTGACTTAGTGAATATTCGTTGCAGCTTAAGCAAATTTACAGTGCCCAGTGATACTTTTAGGTTGCTAATATAAGTACACACAGCGAGAGCAAACACCTCTATCATTTTTCCCAGTTGGTGCAGGAAAAGGGAGGTATTCAAACACTACCACCTTCTGACGGTGAATAAACAGCAAAGGTGAAAACCTAAAGGAAATAGGTAAATCTTCCCTGCTCCTCAGTAGAAAGAAACCATCCTTTAATGGCCATGGCACTGCTGAGCTGTATCTCTGCACCTTTATCACGAAAGTACCCAAAGTATCTTGGATGACTCTCTCCCTGTATGTATAATTGTTAGTTTTTAATTATTAAAAATTAATTTGACTCTCTGCTTAGGAAATAAGGATTGAGGAAATGAGTAATAATTACATAGATTTACTCTTTCGTTTTGAAGATATTCTCATACATTACCTGTGATGATCAAAATAATAGCCAGAGCTAAGAAGGACAGACCCGTAACTACCACCATTTCACAAAAAAAGGTGGTGGAGAGGATAAGACACATAAAGAGCTGGGAAGTCATTTAAGATTTTCACCTTTTCTGGTTCATTCTTCAGTTCTTTAGTTCATGTTACTACAAAGATACTTAAATTGGAATCGGGGTGGTGGGGAGGGAAGATCAATGTGCTAAAGGAGGGGGGAAGCAAGGAACAATGGCAGTCCTAGAGTGAAAGCACATCAGTGATTGTAATCTCCAAGAGGTGGGCAGTTTATTCTCTCTCCTGTCCTTTCCCAAAGACACACACTTGCCTTATGAGGCTCACTCTGAGTTTTCTCCAAGAGCAGAACATTATGGCAACTTACTCTTGCTATTTAGAATACAGAACCGTTTTGACCCTTGTTTCTATTACAATGCTGCCAGAAATAACAGGCATCGAATGGCCCTCCATAGAGTAAATCAACAGAATTTAACTTTTCTGATCTATTCCTTTTGAATGGTTTTGGTCTTAATAGGGCAGTTTAATAAAAAGTTTTGAATAATGCTTGCTGATAATTAAAACTCAAGAAATGGAACAGGTTACCCAAGAAGTATTAAAAATTTTGTTTTTATCACCTCAAAAATTTTATTATCGCCTCTCAGAGTTTAAAGAAGCTGAAGTGTTAAGTTTTAAGAAAGAAACTGCTGGAGGGCTCTCTGTATAGGTGCGCCAGTATGAAAATGAGGCAGGTATTTCAGATAAGCTCTCAGCAAATCAGAATTCCTGAATTTTTCCAATTTTTCTGGGGCTAAAATACCAGCACTGTTCACCTTCAGTTTTAAAAATTATGCTAATTGTAACTGTCTTCATTACTGCTTAGCAATCACTGTATTGTTTCAGACCCAGTCACACATCTGCCTTCCTCAGAGGGCCCTCACTTTACGCCCAGATTAAATTTTCTTCCCTGCAAATGGCTTTACTACTCACCACCTACCCCCATCAGTGTTTTCCCTTTCTCTGTTGTTTTTTTCCCTTTTAAATGGACTATTTCTCAGAGCAGATTTAGGTTCGCAGCAAAATTAAATAGAAAATACAGTTTTCAAAGATGTCCTGCCTCCATCTTTCTGTTTTTGAAACCTTCCTTTGCTGACCCTGGGATCTTACTCTACTAGAGTTTGTGATATCTTGATTCAGTCTATATTGGCTTTTTGTAAGCATGACTAGCTAAACACACTTTTTCCTTAATGTCTCTACTGAGTCACCCTATCAGGTTTTTACCTGCTAAACTTCAACAGTGATTACTGCTAGCCTATTTCAAATGGGGATGCAGGCACTGTTCTGAAGGAAATCAGTTACCAGATCTTCCAACTTCCACGTGTTTATGAGAATGTGCTTACAGTCAAGTTTAATTAAGAGTCGGGCACCTGGGCGGCTCAGTCATTGGGCATCTGACTCCGACTCAGGTCGTGATCTCATGGTTCATGAGTTTGAGCCCTGCGTCAGGTTCTGTGCTGACAGCTCAGAGCCTGGAGCCTGCTTCAGATGCTGTGTCCCTCTCTAGCTCTGCCCCTCCCTCGCTCATGCTCTTTTCTTCCTCTCTCTCTCTCAAGGATAAATAAAACGTTAAAAATTAAAAAAAAAAAAAAAGTCATTTAGTAAAATACTTAGTTTAAATGTTTGGTATACTTCCCAGAAACAGAAAGTAGCTTTAATGATGGGGTAACAAATCCTTCTGCTAGTCAGGTGATTTCAAATTTTGTTCAAAAGAAGTGAAGACCTAACCAAATTGTCAGCTGATCATTACATTTTTGTTGGTGGTGAATAATTATGTGATTTCTGTGTGTAAAGGAGTTAAAAAAAACTTTGGGGGAAACTGCTATAATAAAACCTCTTTCATATGCATCTTCAAATGAACAAGGTATCTCAGGTTACATATATTTAAAAAGTGGGGGGGGGGGGTGGCCACTTGGGTGGCTCAGTCAATTGAGCGTCCAACTTCAGCTCAGGTCATGGTCTCATGGTTTATGGGTTCGAGCCCCAGGTCGGACTCAGTGCTGACAGCTCAGAGCCTGGAGCTTCCTTTGGATTCTGTGTCTCCGTCTCTCTCTGCCTCTCCTCCCGTGAAGTTCTGCCTCTCTCTCTCAAAAATAAACATTAAAAAATTAAATAAAATTGGGGATGAATCTCATTCTAGCAGTATGTGATATTTATGCACAGATACATGAATTGGGACTAGGTGAGGAACAGCCCCACCCATTTCATTCTGATACACTTCTGATACTGATAAATTTAGTATTTATCAACACGTAATACATTCCTACTGTCTGTCAGATGAGTAGGAATGGAGATAATTCTCAATCCGGAAAAACAAGGAACTGTTTCAGCCTTATGGTCTTATGAAAAAATTTAAGTTTGATTTTCAAATTATTCTTTTATTGAACAGGAAAATGACAAGACTACTCAATAACTTTTTGACCATAAATGTCAGAATAAAGTTCTGTGTAGTAAGAATAAAAACACAAATATGAATAAATAGAAAAAGGAAGAATTTACATCTTTTAATTCGTTTATATTTTTAAGTATTGGTGGGTATCAAACTCATTAAATTTACATTTCTTAAAATACTTTTCAAAAAGTGGTGTAACTTTTTAATGTTTATTTTTGACAGCGAGCATGAGCGGGGGAGGGGGAGAGAGAAAGTGACAGGATCCAAGCAAACGCCACACCCCCACACCGTCAAGTGCAGAGCCTGATGCGGGGCTCAAACTCACCAACTGTGATACCATTACCTGAGCCACCCAGGTGCCTCTGAAGTTACGCAGTTTTGTACAATTGTTTTAGGCACACCATTTACTTCCAGGTTGTGATATACAACAAGATCCAAATATGCATACTGTAGGTAAAGAAATGATATCCAAAAAAGTCATATCTAGAAAAGTATTTGTTGTAACATCCTAGAGCAATGTTACACAGGTCTTTCCACAGGCTCCCTAGACTTTCTAATACGGTATGTTCGGTGCAAAAGCAGTAATACAAAGCCATCTCTCCAAATGCCTCTTAATCACAGTGCTGTGAAAGACATTCTAATGCATTTATACAAGACAAACATTCACACTTGAAAAAACTAGAAAGCAGACGGGCTTTGGAATCAGACTTGAGCTGAGTCCAGGCACAGGTTCCCAGCCTTGGCTGCGCCTTGAGGTGCCCAAAAGTAACAGGACCAAAGGGAGAGGAGGAGGGGGTGGGTAGCCTTCCACTGTTCCAGTTCCTCATCTGACTTCGGGATGTTAGCACGGCCATTTCCCTTCGTTCGTTTACAAGATGCCCATGCCCGCCTCACAGCGCTGTACCGCGACAAGTTCAACGGGTGCTACCCTCGTGCCGCCGGTGGATTCAAACTAGCACCTACCCGTTGAGCAACTGGGGGCCAGAAAGTTAAGGATGAGGAGATTCCACTAGAAACTTGGCCCGCATCACCCTCCCGCAGTCGTTCTCCTGGAGAAGGGGCGGTCTGGGGACAGCTAGCAAAGCCGGGAACCTAAAGAGTGGAGGCCACGGATGCTGCTGAGCATCCGACAACGCGCAGGACAGCCCCCGCCTCCCCCCAGCACCATCCCGCCCAGGCCAGCAGTGCGCGCCCGTGAGTGGAGGCCGGTCCTCGTTACTAACTCCAGCGTCCGGCGGGCATGAAGCCGCTGCGTCTACTTCCCTGACTCGCGCTCGGGCTCACACCTTACCTCAAACGCCGCCTCGGGCGCCCACCTCGGGCCAGGGAACCTCTCTCCCGTGGAAGGTGCGCAGCCGCGCAGAGCCTGCCGGGAGCACGTGCCCAGGGCCGTCAGCCAGCAGCGCCTCCCGCGCTCAGCTTTGTTACGCCAGCGGGCTTGGCGTCACTTCCGCCACAGACCCCGCGGGCGCCGCCCACCGCCCCGCTCCGCCCCCAGCGCGTCCGTAACCCGGGGCAACTGTCGCCCTCGCCCGCTGCGGGGGTACTTGGTTGTCCCGGAGCCTTCCATCCTGTGGGCCCCACAGAAGGGTGTGAGCGGCCGTGGCCGCTTCCCCGCCTCCCGGCCAAGGCCCCGGACCACTGCACGGGCGGCGGAGAGAGAGGCCCTGCCCAGTTCGAAAGGAAGCTGCGCACCGAGGCCGGGAGGCAAAAGGGGGAGGTACTGTGGGCCGGGGGAGGGGCTGGAATAAGAGTGGGAGGGGCCTAGGGGGGCGGTGAGTATGTGGGTGGGGCGGTGGGGGGAGCCGCATAGGGGGCGGAGCCCTGTGGGGGAGGGGCAAAGGGAGGAAGGGGAGGGGCTCGTGGGCAAGGGGGGACGTTTTGCTGGAGAGGACAACTCTTGAAAGAAGAGTAGGCATCTTTTGTGACACGGTAGGAGCTGCTGGATGCTGGAGGAAGAGAAGGAGCTACCTAAGGAACAAAGAAGGATCTTGGAAGAAGGGAAGGAGACTGGGGGAAGGGGAGGGGCTATTCTAGTAAAGAGAAGAGTCCGCTGTGAAACGCCTAGGCTTTAGGAGCAACAGGTGGATTGCGTGTATTTGATGACTTGTGCTTTCGTGTAGACTTGTAAACTGGGTGATACCCAGAAGACAGGCGTTGCTTTACTCTTTTATCCCCGGAGTTAGGCATCTAATAGGCACTGAATGAGTGAATGGGTGGAAAGAGCGGAAAGCTGGGAGACTGGGACTGCAGTAAAAAAGGTCTGATTTGGAGGGATGATTCCCCTAGGAATCATTCTATGCATCATCAAAGCTGCTGTGCTCTGTGGACACATAATAAGTATAAGGCACAGATAATTAACATGGAGAGATAAGATTTATACTCTTGAAAACGTGAACAAATTGTGCGAGCGGTGCATGTGCTTCGCTTTGAGGCAAAGATTCAACTCCCCGCCAAGTTGTGTTCTAAAACTGTAAATTAGATTGAAGTCTTCAAATCATTTTCCTTTAGAAACTTTATTACCAGTGATCAGCATGCCCAAGCCAATCTTCAAGACTTACTGAACCACTTCATATGCCTGAAGCTTAGCTCTGTTTTAAGAAACTTCACTTCTACCATGCCTCACAGTGTTTCTATTCATTGATTTCTTCTTTCGATACATTGTTAAGGATCCACAGAACATCCATTCAGAATTCCAGCTGAGGCTGCCAGGAAACCATCTTTCTCTCCTGGCTGAAATTCTGACATAGATTGAAAATTCCTTTAAACCTGAAACTTCCAGGAAGATGGAGGTGGGCGTATGGCGTGGTGTAGAGCCAAGGTGGTGGCAAGGAGTTTTGAGGGATTATAGCTTGCTTTTGACTTAAACCCCCGGCGGGGGCTTTTCACCTCCTCTCCTGGCCCATCAACATTCCCCTCACCGTTAATTGCCTGGGAATGTGTCAGCCAGGTGTAGGAATCTAGAGTAAGGATTTGGAATCTTTTTATATAAGCCGTGGCAAATAGGTGGCTCACATGCTACCTCTCTTTATTCCCTGGCTGACATCGTTAATCAACCACAGACCTCTTTCCTCCAGTGTCTAAGTCTTAACATCCTTCTCAACACAACCTTCCAGTTGTATTGGAACTGTTTGGAACTGACAATCATCCCTAACATAGACAATACAGTTTTAAAAAATTAATGTTTATTTTTGAGAGAGAGAGAGGGTGAGCAGGGGAGAGGAAGAGAGAGAGGGAGACGCAGAATTCGAAGCAGGCTCAGGCTCCAAGCTGTCATCACAGAGCCCAATGCAGGGCTCGAACTCACAAACCATGAGATCATGACGTGAGCCGGAGTTGGACGCTTAACCAACTGAGCCACCCAGGCACCCCGCTTCTTGTACATTTCTATTTGTTATCTCTTACATGAGCTGGAAGACAAGAATGGGCAATACAACTTGAAGGCATGATTATTGGAGAAAAATTTAACACTAAGACTGTTCTCTCCACTAACTGACTTTTTTTTTTTCTAATTAGAAAAGACCACCAACATTCTGTTTTAGTAGTGGGGCATCCTGACCCAGCTTGAACATCCGTGTCTCAGGGGAGCATCACAATCTGGTATGCAGTAATCTGACCATTTGACTAAGGATACTGTGGTTACTGACTTCAGAGATGATTCTTCACTTTTGGTCACAAGGAGCCAATATTGTTCCCATGATCCTCCATGAAAGGAGTCATGTACTCACAAAATGCGGTATTTATAACATGTAAAGTGCTTACAACAACGCCTGGCGCGTAAAAAGAGCTATGCAACCGCTTATTTTTATTATTTAATATTACCGTCACCTGGGTTTCTTTTGGCACTTTGGAATATGATGTGACTGGCACTTCTGGTACCCTCACTGGGTCCGACTTCCACTGACTCCAGAACAGGGCCTTCCCCGAGACCGCCTCTTTGGCCCCCGCTGTTCCTTTGTCTCGATATAGACACACGGAGAGATAATCTTGTCCTCCTCTCAGATTTCACAGTTGCTCATGACCTCCGACAAATAGTCGGAGGAGCTGGAGATGGTTAACCTGAGAGAGAGAAGAGCACGTGCAGCCTTTTCACAGGGCTGTTGGAAAGCTGAGGCATCGGGCAGCCTTCGGATCGATGACTCTTCAGCCTTTTGTAGCCACAGACGGCTTTGTGACACTGATGCGGGCCCCTTCCTGGAAGAGTGCTTGAGCATTTTCAGAGGTGTCCTAGACCTCGTGAAGCCCACCCCTGGCTGGGAAGGCCTCCCCTCACAGAGCCGTGCTCTGGAGCACAAAATGAGGACGCCAAGTGGAGGATATTGAGGGGGCAGGGCAACCAGTGCTGGTTCCCTATAAGGAAGATCTTCCTCAGAGCCCTGCTGTGTTGTACGGTTGCCCAGGGTGGTTTTTACGATAGCAATGGCCAGACTTGGCCCAGACCAATTAGAATCAGGATCTCTGTGGGCAGGATGTGGGCCTGATGATGCCAAGGTGCTGCCAACTTTGAGAACCAGTAAATTAGAGCTCTTTGCCATTGAACAGACTTTCTAAGTAGTGAGCACCTTGCCAGCAGAGATACTTCAAGCCAGAACTTTTTTTTTTCTTATTGATTTGAACATTCTAACGATACTTAATGTCTCCTGAACAAGATCTCTTTTCTCTATTAACCTCACGCGTACAGTTATCGTTTAAATACGTGGCTTTGCTTTGGAATCTGCTTTTTTCCTTCCGAACTGCATACTTGTTAAGTCCTTTGGGTGGTGCGGCATAAATGTATTTGTAATTCAGAAGAGAACAGGACCGGCTCCGGAGCTTCCTTGGCCTGAGCCGTGCCTGAAGTGGAATTTTACGAGATGAAAGGACCGGGCCGGTTTGCACAGTCTGGCCCTTAATCATGCTTCTGTTTCTTTTTTTCTTTTTTAAATCTTTTCTAAATTTTTTTTTCAATGTTTATTTATTTTGGGGACAGAGAGAGACAGAGCATGAACGGGGGAGGGGCAGAGAGAGAGGGAGACACAGAATCGGAAACAGGCTCCAGGCTCTGAGCCATCAGCCCAGAGCCTGACGCGGGGCTCGAACTCACAGACCGCGAGATCGCGACCTGGCTGAAGTCGGACGCTTAACCGACTGCGCCACCCAGGCGCCCCCATGCTTCTGTTTCTAAAGAGAATAGCACTCCTGGTTTTCAGTCACTTCTTTTTCCCTTTTTTTCTCCCCCTTCAGATTTCATTCATTTCCTCAGATGTCTCACTGGAAAAGATTAGGACGTCCAAAGATATCTGACCTTCCATAGGTAAACGGAATTTTATTAGCATCAAAATGCCCCTTTAAGCCTATATGAAAAAGCCAAAATGGTAATTAAACAGATATCGTTATACGAAGTTACCTCAACAGAAAATGTTACAAGTGGGCTTCTGGCGGGGATCGCGTCAGGGTGAGAGAAAGCAACGTGTGTCATCCCAGTGGCCTCTGTGTCATTATAAGCAAGGAAAGCTCAAGAAGGCGCTGGCTGCCCCTCAGCATTCAGCTGGGCCATTGGAGGTCCCCAGGCTCTGAGATTCATCTCTGCTGCTTGCGGGGTCCCCAGGAGGAGCACCTGTCTGTAGGAAGGTAGTATAAGCACACCCGTCTTCTAGATGAGCAAACAGACCCAGAAAGGTAATTGGCCCAAGGTCGTGCAGCTAGCAATAAGATTGGAATCCTGGCTGTTTGGCAACCAGATCTGTGCTCCTGATCAGGATGATGACTTTCCTAACTCTTTGGATTATCAATGCCAAGTTCCGTTTTTCAACCTGAGAGAACATCAGTTAAGGATAGACAGCATCACCCTCAGCATCACTGCCACCACCGCCATCACCACCACGCGGGGTACTAGTGTGCACGGGTGCTGCCGTGACATGGCATCACCGCAGACCGAGCGTCTTGAATGACAGAAATGCACTGCCTCACAGTCCCGGAAGCTGGAAGTCCAAAATCAAGGTATCGACGGAGTTGGTTCCTTCCGAGGGCCGTGAGGGAAGGATCTGCTTTGGGACCCCCTCCGTGGCTTGCAGTCTTCAACCTGGGCCTCCTCACACGGCCTCCCTCTCTGCGTGTCTGTGTCCAGATCACCCTTTTCGTAAGAACACCAATCATCCAGGGTAGATTAGGGTAGATTAGTGAGCAGACTGACTTCGTCTAGACCACATGCTGCCTAGCCTCTGCCTGGTGTCCAGAGTTGCCGGAAAGGAAAAGAAGAGGCTGGGATGCACGCGTGCTCAACACATTTCCCGTGGTGTTAGCACAGTAGCATCTGGACTGTTTTGAAGTGGAGGGTAGGGGTGCTTGACCCTATATTCCTTGCTGTGCTCTATGCCATGATCCGGGATAGAGACTGAGCTGACATCTCCCTGTCTGCTTTTCCTCGATCCCAACTTTGGTCTTTAATTAAACCCATTAGTCTTTCAAATTGGCCCTATCTTTTATAATATCGATAGCTGGCAATGGATGCTTTTGCAATATTTCTTCTCGGTCTCTTCGTGAATGTGTCTTGACGTTATTTCGCCCGAGTTGTCGAGTTGATCTTTAAGAAACCAGTATTAAACACTAAGTTCAGCCCTCATTTCATGCTGCAGGAAGAAGATGTTAAAAACCTTCGGCAACTATCACGGTGATGGATCTCTGTCAGGAAAATGAGGCTGAGTTAGAAAATAGTGAAAACGATGAGACTCAAAGCCCAGAAAAAACGGAATTAACCTATACTTGCCCAGATGAAAGAAGCGAGAAGAATCACGTTTGCTGTCTTCTCCACATCAGCGACATTACGCTTGAACAAGACGAAAAAGCCCGTGACTTCGTCATCGGAACTGGATGGGAAGAAGCCGTGAGTATCTTCTTCACTGAGGTGTCTCACACGCCTGTGTTTTGGTGCAGGCCTTTCGCTTTTTTCAAAAATAGCTATTACCCAAAAAATCGATAAATGATCAAGACAGGAAGTTTAGGAATAGAGGTACAATATAAATAATGATAATAGCGGCACCTTTTATTGGGTGTTTGTGGCCAGTTAGTACTGGCCAGCACAGGACTCAGTGCTTTGCACACATCAGTTCATTCAGCCTCTCAACAGCCCTATGAGGCACGTATTATTGAGGCCTTACTTTTGGAACAAGGACAGTGAGGCACCCAAAATGTGAAAGAGTGTGTCGGTGGCCAAGGCAGGGCTCGAATCCAGCTCTTCTGGGCTCCAGACCCCAAGCTCCTTAACTGCTGGGCTAAGCTCCCCAAGAGACATGAGATTTCCGTCCTAGTGGTTCCACTCAGAACTCCGTGGGTTTATTCTTAAACTATTCTTAGAATCAATACTAGAATCCTAAATTTAGAACTGTAAGGATGTCACATTGGAAAAGATTAGGATGTCAAAAGATATCTGACCTTCCATAGGTAAACGGAACTTTATTAGCATCAAGTTCAGTGATTCCAAGGTGATGCTTGGCAATGTCCCACAACTAGGGATGAGGGGACGGGGGTGCTACTGGCATCTACTGGGCTGAGGCCAGGCATGCTGCATATCCTGTAGTGCCCAGGACAGCCCCTGCCACAGGGAATGGCCCGGCTCTGTGTTCGTTCAGGAGTGCCATCACAGAATACCACACACTGGGGAGCTCACGCAACAGACATTTCTTTGTCACAGTTAAGGACGGTGGGCATCCAGGATCCGGGTGCCAGCATGGCTGGGCTCTGGGCAGGGAGCCTCTTCCCGGTTTTGTGCTCACATGGCCCTCCTTGGTGGTGCAAGCAGAGAGGGACCCTTTATCGCCTCTTTGTCTTATAAGGGCACTAATCCCATGATGAGGGCCCCACCGTCTTGACTTCATCAACCCTAGTTACTTCCCCAAGGCCCCACCTCCAAATTCCATCACTTTGGGGACTCGGGCTTCAACATAGGAATTTGGGGAAACACAATCATGCAATCCATAACACGCCCTAAACGTCAGAAGTGCTGAGGTTGAGAGACCCTGATCTAATTATGACTATGGAAATGGAGGCCAAGACACAGCAGAGCAACCCCCCCAGCCCACTTGGCGGTTGGTTGATGGAGCCGTGTCTGCAGGACCCTTGTCTTGTGCTCTCTCTGCGGCACCACCCACCCCTGCCTTGCTCCCGCCAGATCAGTCAGTGTTACAGACAGTTCTACCTGAGGATCTGACTTTCCAAGTGTAGAAGGTTCTGTTCACCACTGCAAAGTAACGACTTTGCAATGTGTACGTATCCAAAGGCTGTTCAGAACTCCAGAATCTTCTTGAAAGAAATGCTGCACATGCCCCGTGCTCAGAGTATGTTTGCCGCTCACGGTCTGTCGAGGATGATCGAGCCACACCATCTCCTTCCGCTTAACCACCTGCTGCCCTTTACTCTCCCCGGCCACCCAGCCCTGCCCGGCTCCTTGGGCGGCCTTATCTCAGCAGGTGTGACAGAGGCCTGTCCTGCACTGGCTTGTGGCCCTTTGGTACTTCCTGTGCTGGTGCCGGGGGCCTGGCTGCCAGCACATGAATGAGGACGGAGAGCACTCTGCTGGCAGCGATTTATGAGCGGTTCCTGTGTGTAGAACCAAGGGATCTCACAGCATGGGGTGCCTCGGGACTGTTCACTTCTGGCCCAAACCGGCCCAACACAAGGGGCCTTTCCTGTCACTATGCTGGTCTCTCCCTATTGGAGCCCTGGGGGCACCCACACCACTTGGGAGCTCTGTGGGGACTCCGGAGGGAGGCACAGTCACCTTGCAATTGCAGCTTGGCTCTTGATCCTGGCAGGAATCTGGACCTTTGTGCCAACATTTAGCCTACTTGTGACAGCCTACCTGTGAGGATCAAAAGAGCCGGGTGTCATTGACCCCCATCTCTGGACTTGGATCCCCTGTCAGGCCACCTGAATACCCTGGAGATACAAATGCTTTGTACCAGCCTCAACCCAAGGCTCACATGGGGTGCTTTTTTAAAACCCCCTGCCCAAGTCCATCTTTTGAGTATGGGCTTAGTGTGTTGGGGTGAAGCTCAGGGATCTGGAGTTTACGCAGCAGCTCTGGTGACTTATGGTCAAGGAGGTGGAGGACATTTGCTGACTCATCAGGCACACCTGTTTAGTAGATGAGACAGAACATCTGTAAACATCCGTAGAAAGATTAAAGTTCCAGATTACTCTGGGATTGTGACCTGAGCCAAAACCAAGAATTGGATGCTTAACTGACTAAGCCACCCAGGTGCCCCATAAATACAAACAGTTCTGATTTTAAGAGCTCTGGCTTTATTTTAATGTGCATCTGAAAAAGTATATAGCCAGCACATCAAGATGCCCATGTATGGTATTTTTGCCTAGTATTTTAGTATTAAACCCTATTGCTAGGGTTTCAGATTAACAAATACTCCTACAAATGCTATTACCAATACAATCACTTAGTATGAGGCTAAAATAGAGTGAAAATTTTTAAAAAATGGTGAGTCAGTTTTAAGAAAAATATCAGGTCAAATAGGATGGCCCACATAGGGATGTGTCCAGAGCTGGGGCAGCTAGATTTGAGCAGCTCGGCCGGGAGTAACATGCTGCTGTATTTGCAGGTACAAGGCTGGGGAAGGACATCTCCAACGGCCTGCATCTGGTCCAGGAAGAAGCTTAAAAAGGCGAGGGTGAGAGAAAGTGCCAGCAGCTGCTTACTCTGTGTCAGTCTCTCCCAAGGGAGTTCTGAGGCCGGGCCTCAGTCGGAGGTGGGGAAGTTGGGGTCCGTGGGTCTGGAGAAGGCTCAAGGCAGCCCCTCCCAGACTCAGGGGACCCGCCGAGGCCCCACCACTGCCTCCAGGGAGATTAGCAAGATCTGCTTTCCCACTTCCAGTCAGGGAGAGAAAAAAAGTCTGCAAATAAAGGAGTTTATTTGGTGCAAGGAAGACTGGGCCACCCCTGAGGCTATTAGGGGCAAGGGCCCGGGCCAAGGTCCCTCCATCTCAGACTCCTTGACTTCCAGGGCCCTTTTAGTCCTACCTCCCCTGAAGGCTTCACCCCCATACGGCTTGGATGTTCTGGGTAAGAAGAGTAAGAACTTTTTCTTGCAGCCAGAAGAGAAGGTGCTGAGTGTGGAAAAGGATGAGTGTGTGGCTTGTGCGTGTGGACTGAAAAGGGTTGACGGGAAAGGTGAAAAGAGACCTGTTGAGCTGGCCAAGCACCCTAAGGTCAATGACACATTGCCTTTCCCTCCCCGGGTGGCCCCCGCACCCCTGCTGGCGGATCACGAGAGGGGCTGCCTGCACTGGTCCTTCCTGCCTGAGAAACACCTGGTGTGCCCTCCCAATCCCGGCAACGTGCGCTGTCTGGCCACCGTGCAGCTTTTGCAGAAACAGGGGGCGCAAAACTACAAAGCCAAATTCAAAGCCAGGGAGCCAAGACCTGCCGTGAACACCCAAAAGCTCGTTCTCACGGAGGCCAAGCAGGAAAACAGGCCCAAAACGTTGGAGACCAAAGTGTTCCCGAAAACTCTCTTGCCCTCCCTCACAGTGAGCAGAGTTGTTATTCCTGTCTCCACTCACAGACTCCTCTGAGTTGCCACAATAGAATTCCCTGGGAATGACCTCTGTTTGAAGTTCATTCATCCTCTCCCTGTCTCTCTCTCCCGCCCCGTCCCATCCTTCTTTTCTGCCGTACTCTTTCCTCCCACCCTCCCTTCCCCTGTCCTTTTTTTGGTAGTAGAACCAGGGGAAATTGAACCTCACTGTATGGGTTCTGATTTATTCTCAAAGCTCCCATATGTATGTGTCACCTGCTTCTGCTGCCTAGCCACTTACAAAATGCAAACGGGTAATGCCATTCTTGCCTCTGCCTGCCTCGTCTCTCTACTCCCCGCTGGAAGCCATGCAGATGGCGGGGACTCTGAAGGGCCGTCCCTCAGTGATGCCCATGTCAGCCCTGAGCCAACTGGCAGGGGCTCTCTCCTCCCCACCCCAATGCCTTAAGCTTAGCATAAGGGCTTGTTTAGACCAAAT
This sequence comes from Felis catus, assembly GCF_018350175.1. NCBI lineage: Eukaryota > Metazoa > Chordata > Mammalia > Carnivora > Felidae > Felis > Felis catus. The sequence goes on along the minus strand of NC_058382.1, from coordinate 54,579,012 downwards.
TATTTCCTGATCTCTTGAACCAGGCAGATATCTATTTGTTGCTTCATTTTCTCTTGCAACAAAGATCTGGAACATTGCTTTAATAGATAACTCCAGCCTATGTCCAAATGAATATCCTTGTGTCCAAGGTGTCCTAACCTTATATCTATGGATATACCATATCCACGACATGCTGTGTGTGCCAGGGTTTCATATACTTATAGCCTCATGCTAGTCTCCACGTCTGGAAAAGTTTTAGCCACGTGAGGTCTATAAAGTCCATCTTGGGAAGCAGGTTAAGAATAATTTTTTTTTTTAATGTTGCTGTGATTATTATTGCCACCCTTCAAGCTTCCTCCAGCCTTACCTTCGTCTAATATTTGGGAACTGTACAACTCCAGACAGACACGGAATAGGGATGTTACTTTCTCCCTTCCCCTGTCCTCCTCCTTCCCTCATTTTACCCCAATGCATATTTTCCAAAGTTGTATATAAATTAAACATTTGTAAATGAGTTATATTTTAAGTGCCAAGTGACCACGCTATGTAGAGAAATGCTCTGAAAAAACCATTTTGTAATATGAGTAACCACTTAGCTGCTCTGTAATTACGTAGTTTGCATTTGCTTAAGATAGGTTGTACTTGGAACTCTGGACTTCCTGTCCCCCCACATGATGGGTAGACAGAACATATGACTGTGTTTGTAAACATCTGCTTTGGTCTTTCTAATGTCTCTAGTTTAGGTGTTTTTTTCTTTTTCTGTTTCGTGGTTTTTGCAGAACACTGGAAATGCAGAAATGGTTGTAGTATAGCGGTCATTAAAAGGTGTATTTTGCCTACAGAGATTGGACGCTTCTTTATACTTTAGAGGCAGTTTTTAGGTCCTGCCCACCCTTCCCTGAGTGAAGAAACCATCTGGATTCTGCCCCCAGGAAGCCACTCTGGTTTCCCACTGTGTCTGGACCGTGGCCGTGTTGGACCCGATGCTGCGTGAGGGCCCTCCGGCTCTGGCCCCCGCCCACCTAAGTCAGTGGCTCTGCAAACCCCCTCTTTTAAAGAGCAGGATGAGGACTAAGCTCAGTACACGTAAAACAGGCGAGAGTGTCTCGGGAGGGAAGCCTCTACCAGCGCAGGTGAGGGACAGAGCCTCGCCCAGTCAGCCCAGAGGTGTTTACATTTTGAGATCTCGAGGCAGTCTGAAAACACTGATTAAGTTAAAACAGAATATTTTTTTCCTAAGAAAAAAATTCTTTTGCTGAGATAAGGGTTATAAATTCTATAGATTTGGGGGTAAACATAATAATTTAAAATGAAGAGGAGGGCAGGTCTCAACAAAGGAAGGGCCCAAATTCAAAGATTTGTAGTATCCTTCCTTTTAAGCAAATTATTAGTTTGGCCAACAAAATATTGACTAGGAGACTCCTCTGTGAATAGATAGGCACGTTTCGAATTTGGCATCTCTTTAGGTAATTTTTCAATTAACCTGATTAAACTCCTCTGGGACCTTATTTGTATTAGCCTGGGCTTAGCTTGTTTTCTGTGGAGAAAAATCACTCCAGGTTTTGCCTGTTTCCATTCAGATTAAATCAGGACATCCAGACTGGTCTTTGATGTCCAAGTCTAATGCTTGTTTATTTTTGAGAGAGACAGAGCGTGAGTAGGGGAGGGGCAGAGAGAGGAAGATACAGAATCCAAAGCAGGCTCCAGCCTCCCAGCTGTCAGCACAGAGCCTGACGCGGGGCTCGAACCCACAAACTGCGAGATCATGACCTGAGCCCAAGTCGGATGCTCAACTGACTGAGCCACCCAGGCGCCCCCATGTCCAAGTCTAGATAAAGGCTAAATGTTTAATAGAATGCAGTCCCGATTAGGGTCCTAGGTCACCAACAAAACTTTCAGGGGGAAATCCCACCATTTAAGGGAGTTAAGCATGTTAACATGGGCTCAGTTGGGTTTTGGATCCTCTAGTCTTCTCTAAACCAAGCACAGAGCAGGGCTGTGTTTCATTTCTTGTTGTATTGGTTTGGGATGTGTCATTAACAAGACTTTCCAAACTCCTTTTTTTCTCGAAACCTTATAAATCACCGGATGGAACTGTGGCAGCACCTGACCCAGGGCTCCTGCAGGGCCCGAGGTCACCTTCTGGATGAGGCCAGGCTGAGGCCTGGGGGTGCTGCTGAGGGTCTGGGTGAGGCAAGGGAGGGGCTTGGAGGGGTGGGAGACCTGGGCAGACAGATGTCCTGACAGAGAGATGAGGGGGTGGCACTTTTGAAAGGCGAAGGGAAGACTTTAAATCAGAAGGTCTGGCTACATTTGGGCAAGCATGTGGGACTTTGGCTCCTCAGGGAGACTTACCCTCGTTTTTAGCTTTATTCTATTTATCCTTTGTATTATTGTGAAATTTACCCGTACTTCAAGCACTATGTTATGAAACTATTTGAACCCAGAATCACATTGGTTTTCACTCTCCCTCCCTCCAAGTTCAAGAGCTTCAGGACCCAGAGAGACCACAGAAGCCCAGCCTCTCTCTCCATGGGTACCCCCAGCTGGCCAAGAAGGCCAAGCTGCATAACTGGAGGGCTCACATCTGGGGCTCTTTGGGGTCCAGTTCTTGTGCCATCTTGGTGCTGCATTTGGGGGGTACTGAGAAACAAGGTGGGGAATAAACGGAGGGGCTCCTATGGCTGTGACCAAGGGCATATCAGGGCTATCCCTGGTACCACAGGGAACACTCTCCCACTGTCTGCCAGGCTCCTGGGACCCCGGGGCCAGGAGACCCTCAGTGTCACGCTCTTGCTGTCCAGACTACTTGGCCCGGAGTTCTATTAGCCACACAAGGCAAGAATCCCCTTGAATTTACAAGGCACTGTTCTAAGAGTTCTAAGCCCCTTCTGGGTATCCGCCTCTTTATCCTGAGCAAATGCACGGGTGTCAAGGATCATTTTCTCCCACAACCCAAGGAGAAACCAATCAACAGAGTGTGTTCAGTCAGGTCAATTCCCAGGTGTGGAATAGCTGGAGCCCTGGGTGGAAAATACCACGTAAGGCAGGAGGAAGGGCTGGAGAATGCCATTCCTTCCTGTAAGCTGGAAACAATTTCAGACACAGGACGTGGTGAAGATGAAGAGGTAATGTACGTAAAACGCCAACAGAGATACGTGATTTTTGTGAATGTACTGATCAAATCAAATATAAATAAGTGGATCATTTCCCTTTAATGAATGACTGTCCTCTTAAAATTGTAGAGGGGTGCGTGGGTGGCTCAGGTGGTTAAGTGTTCGACTCTCGAGTTTGGCTCAGGTCATGATCTCACAGTTTGTGGGTTCGAGCCCTGCCCTGCATTGGGCTCTGTGCTGACAGCACAGAGCCTGCTTGAGATTCTATCCTGCTCTCCCTCTCAAAATAAATAAACTTAAAAAAAAAAAATTAATGCCATTGTTCAGAATTCCTTACGTATAAGCAATACTCCTAACATCCACTGCTCATGCTAAATCAGTGTGAATATCAAGAGGCTGCCAATACCGTGGATACCACTCCTTACTAGCCCCCGGCAAAACGTGGCACGTATATGTGAAAATAGTTCTTGTTCCTGATTTAGCTCAACCTACAGACATTTCTTCCCTGTGTATCTTTTCATAAGCAGAGAAATTGTTTGATTTTAAAACAATTTAAAACTTGAAAACATACTATAAGCCAGTCTATTTTCAGCACTACAGGACTATTACCAATTTTGTTTTAACGTGCATGTGTTCTGAAGAAAACTAGAAATCAGACATTTAATTTGGGATAAACACCACTAGTTCTGATACTGTTCATGACTCTGGAGGCTTAGTTTCTGTGCCTATTCACCCAACCCTCATGACTGATTTCTGTAATGTAACTTCAGGAAAATGGAATGTCAGAGAGCTACTTATTACGGTAGTTATTTAGAGATCACCAGGAAGGGAAGGATAAAAAGCTGTAAGCAAAAGCAGGAAGAAGATTCCAAGCTTGGAACAAGGTCTTAGTGACATTATACCATGCTAATAAGCTCAGGCCTTTATGCAAAAAATAAAAATAAAAAATAAAATAATAATAATAATAATAATAATAATAAAATAAAATAAAAAACCAAAACAAAAAAACCTTTGTTCACACTGAAATGACATGTATAGCTTTGAGAATGACAAAGTCACGAAGGAGATACATTTTCCTTTCAAAGGTTTTCGTTTTTTCAAATATTTGACCATTTCACGATAAACTAAAAAAGAGTATCACTTATTCTGTTTCATTCTTTTTTGTAGCGTCCTGACCTATAATATTAACCTGCTTTACAATCAAGTATCAAAAGTTAGTGGAAGGGGCCTTGGCAAAGTTTCTCCTATGCCAACCATCACTACTCTGGACTTCGAACAAAGTTACAAATGTGTGTATTTTGTTATTAGTAAGGCACTATAAAACAGAGGTTTTTTCCTCAGGCTTGTTGAAACAAATGAATGACTATTGCTACTCTTCCAGTTCAAGTACTATAGACAATGCTTTTATTTACTCACATGGTTTGGACATTTGCTCCTTTCAAACGTGCACGTTTTTAAGTGTAGTGCAGGTGCTTGGGTGTCTCAGTCGGTTAAGGGACTGGCTTGATTACGGCTCAGGTCACGATCTCATGGTTCATGAACGTGAGCCCCACGTTGGCCTCTGCCCCGACAGTGTGGAGCCTGCTTGGAATTCCCTCTGCCCCTTCCCTGCTCGTGCTCTCTCAAAATAGTAGTGTTAGTTCGAGAACACTCATAAACTGGGAATCCCCTTCATCTTTAGCCTGCCTCTCCTAATACGTAAGCTAATACCTCAGGGTGTCTGTTGACAGTGTTCATACAACGGAAAGACCTCTTTGGATTTAAACGCTGCAAAACAAGGGTATTTAGTTGACTACCTTCTTGGCCATAAGAACATTACACTAGCCAACATCTTGCTGGAGAAACTAGAGGGAAATTCCTGTCATCTGACAGTCTTTTAGATGTTGGGAGTATGAAACCAAAAGACCGATCTGCTTTCCTAGCGACAGATCTGGTGACACTATAACGCACTTCCAAAGGGAACACACACACATATATTGTGAAATGTAAGGAAACTAAAACTGCATAAACACTTGAGACTTCTTCATCCCTAAATCCCCAAAGGTACAAGTTCCTCCTCCTCTTTTCTTTGAAAGCCTTTGGAAGACCAGTGTGAGAAGCACTGCTTTAAATGTACCAGACAGTAAATGCTCCTTGGAGTCAATAGTAGATGGCAGGTTTTGGTGAGGTTTGGACTGGAATTAAGATAAACCATCTAAAACTGAGGACATAAAGGGTTACACGAAAGTATCACCCTGTCACTTGCCACTATTAATAAAACAATTCAACTTCACAACTAGACTGACATGCTTACATTTTCCTCTGATCAAAAGTAGCCTCAAGCCTTACTCAGCATCTTTCAGGTAAGTCCACAAAATTTTTCTATTTTCATTTCCCCTTTATATCAAGGAATCAGAAACCTACTGATCTGGCTTTTCACAAATCAGTGACTAAGCAAAGAACCACTCATGTTGTAACCCTCTCGTTTTTGCTCTTAAGCTAGCATTACATTATTTACAAAGATAAAAGGGACCCCCATTATAAAATGGCCATGACTTGGGGGCACCCGGCTGGCTCAGTTGCTCGAGCGTCCCACTTCGGCTCAGGTCATGGTCTCGTGGTTTGTGAATTCAAGCCCCACGTCGGGCTTTCTGCTGTCAGCAAAGAGCCCGCTTCGGATCCTCTGTCCCCGCCCCCCGCCCCTCCCTCATTTGCACGCTCTCAAAAATAAACATTTAAAAAAAGTAAATAAAATAGTCACGAATTGGCAAATGCATGAATTGGGGGTAATTCCCTTCAAAATTCTCCAACAAATGAAATCCTAAGGTATATAGCTTTTCTCAAATAAAAACTCTACATCATAATAGAAAGTTTGGTAATGGAGTGTCTACGAGGAAAATTAGTATATTGTCGTTAACAAAGGTAAAACAGTAATGAACATAACTAGGCACAACCATTTGATCCTGTGACTATCGGAAGCTAAGGGGTCTGTGAAATGTCAAGACAACAAAATAGGTCACATTATGAGTATGTCAAAGAATTCACAAAAAAAAAAGGTAGAATTCTCACTTCTCTTTAATCACAGGATTTCATTTTTTACGAATAATCATAGGACAATTCAGGTAACTAAGGTTTGGGAGGGAAACAGTTCTTACTTTACATGAAGAACTACGACATGCTCCAATTTTCTGTAAGTAACTCTACTGGCTGAATTAACAAACATTTCCACACAGACAAAAAAAAACAAAAAAAAAAAAAAAAAAAACACATTTTTTTTTTTAAAGCCAAAGATCACTGCATTTGTATTTACAAAAAGCCATAAACGAACATGCATTTCTCCCTGACTAGGAGAACTTAAATAAATGTTTGAACATTAAGGCAGTGACAGTTCTAAAACATAATGAAATTCTAAGTTAAGGCTTTATGTCTGTTTTGAAACCCATATTCATAGGCCACTGTGACCACAGCAAACTTTTATCTATCAGGTTAGGTTCATCCGTCCTGGATAAGTTACTGATTCACTACCAACTATTCTATGGGATAGGAATTAATACTAATATCATCCATTTAATGAGTTATTAGTCTACTCCTTAGGTTTTATTTTGAGGGTTTAGTCTTCAGCAGCATAAGCATGTGCCACAGAAGGAACATTTTTTTTTTTTTTAAATAAAATTAGAAAACTTAGGGGCTGCACCGATTTTTCCTTGACTGAAAGTTGGCCGACAACCAAGAATTCCTGATTTCCTGAAGAGAAAACCTCCAGAGCATATCTGGCCATGCTCCCGTCTACAAACGTGGATGTTCTTGATTACTGACGTAGTTGGTCTTCATCTTCTTTGAAGACTGGTATTGCTGTCTAAACAAAGCAACAAAATGTGGAATCCCACAGTGCGGGTCGATCTGTTCTGTACTTCTTGTCCTCAAGGCACAAATACTACCCTTGCTGGGCCAATGTCTCTCCTTACTCCAGGAAAAGATGAGAGGTGGATGAAGATTCACTCGAGAGTAAGTGATTGCACTCTTGCCCTATTCAAGCTTACACAAAGTACGGAGATGTAGGGGGGAATGGCCTCTTCGCTCTCCATTATTGTTTTTCTTAACATTCAGACACAACTCAGATCCAGCCTGTGGGTCCACTTTGAGCAGCAGCTCCGGAGCCCCCGCCTCGCCTACTGGGGACAGCAGCAGGGGTGTTCACAGGGCACACTCCAGGATGAGCTAACTGGGCACGATTCCACAACGCGGCGTTTCCGCGGCTGGGATGACGGACGGTCACTTCGACCAGAAGGATCACTATTTACACTGAGGGCTGGCCGCTACTCCTTGAAGCAGTAATTGTACAGAAACGCATCTTGTGAGGCAAGTACAGTACACTTACGTTGCGATCACTCCTAGTTCGTGTGGAGCAAGAATAAGCATTGGTTACCTGAAGACGGTCTCAAAAGCTAAAGCTGGCTGTAGTTTTCCTTTGTCTCCAAGTCGGAAAAAAAGGGAGAGGTCAAAGCAGAGGAAGCTGCAGGCGGCAGGAGCCCCACGCCATCTAAGCACTCGTGCCCAAATCTGCTGCATGGCGTCCGAGTTCTTTAGATTTACTCTCAGGAAACAGGAATTTCTCTCCAACACCGTCAGATATTTTAGGTGCAATTTAAGTCAAGCGAGTCACATTTCAACTGAAATGTTTTGCAGATTTGAAAAGTCTGTACCCTAGTACCTGGTAAGCTTGGCTTCAGCTAAGTGCTAGATGGGTTTTACAGGTGTGAGACACTCTTGTTCTTTTAAGATGGGACAACTAACTGTGAGAGGGCAAATGGAGGCAACACAGAAACAATCATTTTTAGATCGACATCTTACGCTTTATAATACACTCACATTTATACACAAATTTCATGTTTACAAGTACAAAAGGCAAAGAACCTCCAAGGACCCAAGTAAACGCATCAGGAACTACATTCAACGGCGTTAACACTGTTGTCCTACCCTCCATTCGCTGAACCCGGAAGGAAACTGTAAAGGCCGACCCGCGCACAGACTTCACGTTTAGAAGTTGGAGACCGTGTGTGGTTCTGCACACGTCTGGGTTTCTACAGAGCTGAACTGAGATTCCATTGTGTTCCAGGCCAAATCGGCCAGAAGAAAGTCGTCCATTGCGGTTTGCGTTTCGTTGCTGGTGAAGAACAAACTGCCCAGGGTCTCAAAGCCAGAATTCATGGTCTGTGTTTCTGTGCTGTTCAACTGAACTTTACTCTCTACGGCAGGTATGCTTTTAGCAGCGGACATTCCTTCGGTTTGGGTCTCTGTGTCAGACGAATCCGTACTCATGGAAAAGCTGGAGTGTTTCAGAATACTTCCCAGAGGCAGATGGGGGCCACTGTCTAAGAAGAAGTTTAGGTCTGTCTGTGTCTGCGTGTCAAACATTTCAAGGCCTAAGAAGTTCGAATTTCCCCTACAGCTATAGGACTGGGCAGAGGTGTCCGCAAGGAAGAAGTCAGTTTGGGTCTCTATGTCCAGAGATTCCAAGACTGGCTCAGTGGTCATGGTGTTAAGCTCACTCTCTTCAGTTTGAGTTTGGATATTTGAGGCGGAAAAGAACTCCTCGATATCAAAATCGATTGCGGGATTCTGGGCTGGGCCAGATGGGAGCTGGGTGTCAGGTCCAGTATTCGGGTCAGACAAAAGACTACGATTGTCCAGTGTCTGACCAGGCAGGTTACTTGACAAGATGTTTTCTAAATCACTTAATAAATCCATAGTCTGGGTCTGATTATCCGTCATGTTCTGTGAAGGAAGCATACTGTGCTGTGCGCCGAAGTTTATAATTGGTGCAGATTTCTCAATATCTTGATTTAAAGTCTTAGGGTGGTTCTGAGGTAACAAACCATGAGTGACAGTCCCTGCTACTAGGCTGCTGCTTATGATATTGTCTGTGGAAACACCGTAGGACGAATGGACGCTCTCAAAAATGTCTCCACACATTACAGCTTGGTCCATCTGGACTCGGCCGTCTGTCAGACTCTGCATCCCGCTGGTCTGGGTTTCTCTGGAGATCCCACCTGGCTGGTAACAGGCATCTGCGAACGTGTCAGTCTGAGCGGCTATGGAAGAGGTTACCTTAGAACCGGGTAAGAATGTCTGAGTGTGAACACTAATGGGAAGGGAGACTTGGGAACCAAACGTCAAATCCGTTTGAGAACAGGAAGATACGGAGGAATCAGGGCCGGCCCACTGGGAGGAAGGTATGAAGTGCTGTGTGGCGTAAGACAGGTCCGTCTGCACGTTGATTGAAGAAATGCCATTCTTCTGACACGTGTTTCCTAGTTCTTGTAAAGGATTAGACAGGCTCTTACCCAAGTTCACCTGAACACCTGTACTAACTGGCTCCAGAGCAACAGGATTCACAATTTTTGAAAGAGGGAGACTCTCCTTGAGACAGCCAGCCTCGGAATCTAGGCCGAGGATCAGGGTTCCGACCGACAAGGGCAGTATGTGCACAGCGCCCGGGGCGGAACCCTGATGATCCACGCCCAACACCACGGGCTGGGCCGAGGAGTCGGCTGTAGGCACAAAGACAGGCGTGGGAGAAAACTGCAGAACAGGAAGTTTCACCAGAGCCACTCGGGGCTTGGGTAAAAGCAACTTCGGAGGGCATCTTGGAGGTGTCGTAAGAGTCTGCTTTCCGGCATTAGAGTTGCAAGAGTCTTCAAAAGTAGTGACTAGTTTTATTTCTGAAGTTTCTAGTTCTTGAGTGTCTGGTCTTGGAGCTGGCTGACTGCTCAATGACTCAGTGGTCTTACCGGACAGCTTCTGGCTGTGCAGGCAGTTTTCCATTTTCCTTTTCTTACTAGGTGGGTCCCTGAAAGCAATGACAGAGTGAAAAGAGAAAAATGAGCGTAAGCTGCAGCTGTCTTCAACCCGGGGGCCGTCTCCTCAGCTGCTCACAAACACTGCTCCCCACACCCACGGCAGAGGTCAGACGTCACCCAGTGAAGAGGAGACCTCCCTCCGCGACTCTCTGAGAACTCGGCCTGCCGTGGCGGCGGGCAGAGAAACACGTGAGTAGGGAAGGAGAAAGCGCATCCTTTTTTGGGTATACGTCCAAGTACTAGAACTCAGCTTAGCTTAGCTCTGGAAGCATAAGGAAGCGAACAGATTATATAATGCAACCTTTACTGTTCCTAAAGTAGGAAGCTATTACTCCAAATATAAAGTTGACCTTTAAAATGAGGTACAGTTTTATGGTAAAACTGAACTCAACAATCTAACATGCCTCTGATAGAAATGCTGGAAGTTGGTATTTTTAACCGGGAAGGAATAAGGAAGACCCGGGTTAGGCGGATGCGGATCCTTTCCTAGTCCTGCCGAAAAGCTCTGCTTTCCCGAAAGTTCCCTTCTTCCACATCACGTCTTGTCTCCGTCCTTCCGCCTCTCTGCCCACGACAGCGGCTCTCCAGAAGTTTCACCTGAAACTCTTCCCACAGCCACTGACTTGCGGACCGGCACTTCTTCCCCTTTACCTGTGCTCTGCGGGGATCTCGTGGCCCGTTCGGTAGATGTGGGACTGTAAGGCGGTCCTGCTGGCATAGGGACAGCCGCACGTGCACTGGAAGGTCTTGCCACAATCCTCGGCGTGCCTTTTCAAGTCCCACTCGGTGCCGTAGGAGTTGCTGCACTTACTACACTTATGCTTCTTTTCGGCGTGCATTTTCATAAAGTGCTGGGGAGAACACAGAGGGGGGAGAGTGGGCAACCGCAAGCGCTCAAACATTTCAGACGCGACCCGCACGCCCGAGTTAGCGCTGACCTCACAGGACAGACCGCAGCCGGTCTGAGCCAGGAGAACGGAGAAGCGGGAAGGCTGCGGTCTGTCACGCGCCTCTTTTCCTAGTCACTCCTGCTCTGGGAAAAGTGGGAGACGGTTTGGCAAAAACCTCCTGGGACCACCGTTTAGGGGTTCCAGACGAGTGCCGCAGGCGGGGGGGGGGGTCCGCCACGCGTTCCTTGGGACCCTCCGGCAGACGCTGGGGGAAGGCTCGCAGCCGCCAGGCTCTGCCAGTCCTAAGGCACCTCTGTCCCCACTCACCGGGCCCCCTCCCGAAGTTGGCTGCTGCTGGAACTCTCTGCCTGACCTCCGCAGCTACGTCTCCCTCGGGAGACCATTTCCTACGTGCCTTCGCGCCTCTGGCCTCAGAGGCACCCGGGGTCACACGAGACAGCTGGACACACATTTCTCATTTGCTGAGGAAGCAGTCTTCTGGTCTCTCCTCCAAACCCACTCCCGGACATCTTCACCTCCACAACAAGCTACGTCTCCTCCACTCGCGGTACCCCCACTCACGCTTCCCCCCCCAGGGAGACTCTTGGGCGGCCGGCTATCCCCACAAGCAGCTCTCTCCCAGAGTTCTCCAGTTACATTGGGAACGAGATTGGATTGCACGCTAGGTTTACGTCACCTGCGCCTCATCCTCAGAGAAGGACACTTAAGACAAATAAAATACCTGTTTTACGAGAGAAAATTGAGAAAATGGTCTGTCAGGGCCTCTGGGGCATCCTTCAATTGGACAACAGTAGAATTTCGGTACGGTTTTCAAATCTTTTCTTATTGTTGGATTTACTATGCCATCCTGCAAAAGAAAAAGTTACTTTGAGCGCTTATTTTCAAAAAAACCCAATAGAACGGGCTGGGACCAGAAACAAAAAATGACTTTTTCTTGGGGATCTTTTAAGGGTTAATAACGCTCTAAATTGGATCGTGGTGCTCGTGGCACAACCACGTGAATCTACTAAGTAACTAGATTATTCACTTAAAATAAGTAAACGGTGAAGAAACTGTAGCTCACTAAATCTGTTAAATTTTTTCCTTAAGTTTATTTATTTTGGGAGAGAAAGAGAGAGAATCCCAAGCAGGCTCCGAGCTGTCAGTACTAAGCCTAATGTATAGCTCGATCCCATGAACAGAACCATGAGATCATGACCTGAGCTGAAATCAAGATTTGGATGCTTAACCTACTGAACCACCCAGCTGCCCCTGTTAAAAATTTTCAAAACAAAAAACCTATGTTGTTTAAAAATCTTCTATCTGTTCCTTTAGAACTCTTCCTTCTAAACTCAAAATCTCTCTCCTTAAAGCCAGGCTCTCTGTTTGTAAGTGTATATTCACAGTTTCTGAGGCTCAAGATTTTGGTATCATCCCTAATTCTTCCCTTCCCTTTCATCCCACCCTCAATTAGTGGGAGCCCCTGAAAAAACCTCCTTTGATTGTGGTCTAGGCCTTCCCAACAGCATCCTGACTTTCTCTGGTCATCACGCTGCCCCTTGAAGTAGCTGAAGCTAGTTGACACAACTTTTTATACAACAGCTTGAACACAGGCACTGTACTATGTGTGAAATTTAATAACCATTTTAATCATCTGTACTATTAGAGCTTTTGTAACTGCGTCAGGCACTGTTCTAAGCACTTTATATACATCATGTCGTCCTAATAATCCTTTGTTATTAAGTACGTGATTAACTTTTTGGCTGGGAGTTTAAAATAACTGGTGACTTAATTTAAATTGAAGTGTTCTGTCTCGGTGCCCTCGATGAGCGCACATACCGCAGGTGTAAGGTACCCATGACCTCCAGTGTAATTCCTGTCTGGCCCTAAAGGAAGGGGATGGCGGTGGCAGTGGTGGGGGTAGGGGGTGGGGAAGGACCTCTCTATAGGTCACTGGAAACAACAGGACTCACGGGTACAAGAGCACCTGGCTCTGGGGGGTCCCAAAGAGATCAGGTCGGGCCACTTGCCGCTAACAAAATCCACAGGCAGAGAGCCAAGAGGTGGAGAAACCAGAAAGGGATTTATTTCAGTGAGGCCAGAACTGGGAAGACAGTGGACTAGTGTCTCAAAGACTGTCTCCAAAGTGCCGAAAATACTTCCAGGTTTATGTAAGGAAAATGTGAGACAAAGGTACGTGCGGGTGGGCAGTGAAGGTCAGGTTGACCACTGTCCTAGGGTCAGTCACGTGGGGGTCTTACTGGTGTGAAGGCGGTCCCTGTTGCTAGGGTCCCCGTCTTGGGATGCTATGCCTGCTGGGTCTTGTGCCCGGGTGAAGAGATAAGCTGGAAAGAAGAACTTAGTCACTTAAAAACTACAGACTGAGGTCAAAGTGGACGTGGTCAAAGTCCTCATTCACTTGGGCCTCACATGCTGCTGCAGCACACAGATACTCTGCTTATCTAGTGTTCTGATGAGAAAGGACTCATACTTGTGGAATATGTCCACTTCCTTCTCTCCCATCCACATTTCGAGAGAAGGGAGGAATGAATAACCATGTGGCTAAGACTCCTCTTTGCCTTCCCAGTGGATCCCAAGAGAAGCACGTTGATCTTGTTGAGTCTGTGTCCACTCATTTAGAGGAGAAAAGAAGCTATTTTTGTTTTATTTATCAATAACATAATTTATCTTTCCATATTAAATTCAATTCGTTCTCCATGTCTTCCACACTGGTCCATCCTTTTATATCCCTACTGTACTGTCTAGACATTCATATGCATTTGGGTTAAATGGTCCCTTAAATAGTTTTCCTTTGTTTTCTAATTTGGTAGCAGATTTGATATTCCAAAAACTTGTTTGTATCTATCACCTGTAGGTGTGTTATACCTTCAATCTCCAATTACAGACGTATCTTTTTCTGTTCCCTTTTCATACACCACCCTACTCAGACTTATAATATTCTCACTTCCAACTGCACTTTCTATGAAGGCCCAATTTGTCCTATATCCCCCTGGCTCCCTTCAGGCAGAATGCAATGGTAGAAAAAGCCATTTGGCATTGAAAGCCCCGTATATCATTTTTACCAGCAATTAGGGGCGTGGCCTTGGACAGGGGATTTAACCTCTCTCTGAACCAGTTTACTCATTTTTAAAACAGATACTATAGATAACTCTCAGGATTATCTTGTACTAGATTAGCATAAAGCCTAGGCCAGATCACATTCTCAGCAAGAAACACTCCCTTGTTCTGCTTACCACCCAGATCTAGGGACCTATTTCTTGTTTGAACTCCAAGATAGTAACTAACTTAAGCTATCTTAAATACCATCCTTTTCTTCTAGAGTTCCTGTCTCCCTAACTATATTGCTCTCTTTTTTTATAGTTTATTTTTTTGAGAGACAGCAGGGGAGGGGCAGAGAGAGAGAGGGAGAGAGAATCCCAAGCAGGCTCCACAATGTAAACGCAGAGCCTGACTTGGGGCTCGAACTCAACAACTGTGAGATTGTGACCTGAGCAGGGATTAAGAGTCAGACGCTTAACAGACCCCGTGACCCAGGCGCCCTGCCCCAACTGAATTTCTTAAGGGCAGAAACTATTTTGTACACCACCTCCTACTGCCTTAATGCTTAAAGAAGAGAGCAAGTGCATGCTAAACGCAGAGCATTTTTAGAAAGGCAGTCCAGGGTAGGACAGGTTTTCAACCCTGGGGGGCCTCTGAAAAATCACGAGATTCAAAAAAATATTTCTGCCTGGTTCCAACTCCAGGTATTCTTCTATAATTAGTTTGGGGTGCAGATTAGGGATCTATCTATCTACCTATCTAATATTTTACTTCATTCATTCATTCATTCATTCATTTATGAGACAGAGACTGTGTGCACACAAGCGGGGGCGGGGGCGGGGGAGGGGGAGGGAGGAAAAGAGAGAACTTAATTAAGCAGGCTCTGTGAGAAGCACGGAGCCTGATGTGGGGCTCGATCCTACAACCCTGGGATCATGACCTGAGCTGAAATCAAGAGTCGGACGCTCAACCGACTGAGCCACCCAGGCACCCAGGGATCCATATTTGGTTTTTAAATCTTCCCATATGATCCCAAAGTGCAACCTAGCTTAAGAACCTCGGGTGTCGTGGTTCAACCCATGGGTTCTGGAATATTGACTGCCACGGTTTGAATTCTCTACCTTGTCACTTTCCTGTGACCTTGAGAAAATGAAGGTTTCCTTATCTGTAAAGTAGGCATAATGGGGTTTAGAACAGTGCTTATCACACGATCAATTAGTTATTATTGCTGAGTTCTTTGCTGTGGAGAGTTGTGTTTCTTCTTTCGGCTTTTGCCAACTTAATGCCAATGACCTAATCTAAACGAGTACTTTACATTAAATATTGTACCTGTGAAAGTATGACTGAAAGGCTCTTTTGTTAGAACACTGGCATCTGGCAGCTTTAATGACAACTGATGTCATGTCTCATCACCAAACTCATCCCATTCACCAATTCATCTAGTGTTTTATTTTGTGTTTTTAACGGAATACTTTCAATTAACTTATATTTTTTCCACCTAGTGTTATCAGCAAAAGAAAACGAAATGTGGGGAGAATATTAAGGAAGACTCAAAAATCCTTCATTCACCCGACCATCATCGAATTCCTCTTACTGATATGCCAGGAAGACGGTCCCTTCCTATGCTCAGGCTGTCCAACGTTCCACAAAACTGCCTGCAGGGTCACTACACAATTCATGCTCACTTCTAATCCATACTCAATTCTGCTTAGCAATCCTTTTATTATCCCTTTTCAAACTCCCAATCATGTTCTCATATTCCTGTTCACTTTTTAAAAAATTAATGAACTTATTTTTTAGACAAGATTCAGGTTCACAGCAAAACGGAGTAGAAAGCACCACGAGTTTTCAGCTACCCCTACCTCCCCAAACACGTACAGCCTGTTCCACTATTAACTATTATTCCCCCATCAGAGTGGTACATTTATCACAATCAGTGAGCCTACAATGACCTATTATTATTATTACCTAAAATCCAGAGTTTATATTAGAATTCATTCTTGCTGTTGTATATTCTACGGCTTTTGACAAATGTGTAATGACATGTATCCACTGTTACATTCTCACAGAGTATTTTCACTGCCCTAAAAATCCTCTGTGCTACACTTATTGATAACTCTCTCCCCACTTTTAAAATTTATTGTTTTAGAGAGGTAGTGAGTGGGGGAGAGGGGCAGAGGGAAAGAGACAGAAAGAGAAAGAGAGCGAGAAAGAGAGAGCGAGAAAGAGAGAGAGAGAGAGAGAGAGAGAGAGAGAGAGAGAGAGAGAGGGGGAGGGAATCTCAATTCTCAAGCAGGCTCCATGCTCAGTGCAGAGCCTAATGCGAGGCTTGGTCCCCCAACCCTGGGATGGTGACCTGGGCTGAAATCAAGAATCAGACGCTCAATCCACTGAGCTGTCCAGGGGTCCCAACCCTCTTCCCCTTACACCCATCCTGACGACCACTAATCTTATTTGCCCTCTTCAAGAATGTTGTATGGTGGGAATGATACAGTATGCATCCTTCTCGGATTGGCTTCTTTGGTTAGTCCACACATATATCTAAATTTCCTCCATGTCTTTTCACAGCTGGATCGCTCACTTCTTTTTAGTGCTGAAGAATACGCCATCCTCTGGAGGTTCCACAGTTCATTTTCCACTCACCGACTAGTAAGCATCTGGGTTGCTTCCAAGTGCTGGCAATTACTTTTCTTGACAGGTCTTCTACCATCTCCCTCCCTTTCCTTTCTCGCTGCCATCACCGTTAGTTGATGTCGCCCTGACTCGCGGTGTGCACTTTTATCATTGACCTCCCAACTAACTTCTAGAACCTCAATCTTTTTCACTGACAGTTTGCCAGATTCATTTTTCTACACTATAGCTCTGATTATGTCATTACCTCACTCCGACATTTCTACTGACACCCGAATCTTCCCGAGTCCGAATTTCTCTCACTTGAGACATTCAAAGTCCCTTACTATATAGCTTTGCATTACCTCTCTCTTCTGTCATTTACCTCTTTCTGCTTTTTACCCGTCTTATCCAGTGCGGCTACTTAAAATCTTCCAAACTTTTCAAGGGAGGAATGTTTTTGTATGTTCTGTTGCATGTGACAATGCTCTGAACGGAGTAAACGGTCCAGAAAAACCTGGAGCGTTATACTGACTCTGTTCAAGAGG
Organism: Felis catus; assembly: GCF_018350175.1. NCBI lineage: Eukaryota > Metazoa > Chordata > Mammalia > Carnivora > Felidae > Felis > Felis catus. Next base: position 54,561,970 of record NC_058382.1, on the reverse strand, counting down.
CCATCTAAGCCAAATCTGTATCATGCACCAGGATGAAACACTACAGAGAGCCGCACCAGGATACCTGCAACCCCCAATGCCTTTTTACAGGCACAGCAACAACGTGATACTGTTCACTTTCCTGCTTTCTGAGGGCCAACCCCTCAACCCTCCCTATCGCCACCTCTCCACCCAGCTCCTGGGCTTTCTTCCCATTCCAGCCCGAGACAGAAAGCCCGAAGGGTAGGAAGGCTGAGATGAGAATGGGGAAGATGAGAAATGGTGACGGCACAATACCACGTGAACTGCAGTGACAAAGTGACGTTTTGTTCTGGCATTCTCTATATATGTTCAAGAACAAAACTCACCAGACTCTTTGTGATTTATCTTTTTTGTGTGCTTCCTTTTTTGGGTAAATGTTACATACAAAGTATTTGAAAGTAAAAAAAAAAAAAATTTGAAAAATGTTAATGAAACACTTTACGTAAAGAATTTGAAAAAAGAAAAACTTTGAGATGAAACAATCAAAAAATAAGATGGAAAAAAGTAAACAAACAGAAGAAGTGAAAAGGAGGAGGAAGGAAACACTTCAAGGAGAAAGGATAAAAGGAAAGGACTGTAAAAATAGTGGCAAAAATTGGGAAAAAGAGGCAAAAGTATTCTAGCACCTCACTGCCTTCAAAGAAAGCATCCAAGGAAAGAGTTTGCTCTCTTGTCCTCCTATTGTAAACTTAAAATTGGAAGTCTTTGTACAGTATAGTCTATAGAGCAACTTGGAACCTTCCCTTCCCTTTGCTTTAAAAAAAAAACAAAAAACAAAACAAAACAAAAAAACCTTCCTGGCAAATCATTCAAAGCAAATCTTGCACTGAACATAATACAAAATCCTTGAAGCCATGCTTTAAAAATATAAATGCTGCTGGGTAAGAAAATCTTCAAGGGCCCTCCTGTCCCCTTCATTGCTTTCAAACACAAGGAATAAAAGAATCTCTAACAATTGAGAAATGCCCATTTACTAGTCTTCCTTTCCCTCAAAGCCCCAGCTTTCATTTCCCAAGGATAACCCTGTATGCAAGGCTGGACAGGGTATTTCCAATTTCTTCCAGCAGATGGAATATAGACATAGGTCATAAGAACCCACATAACACCAAAGAGCAGCACGTCCTTACATCAATCCCCATCCTTACCCAACACCCTTCAGAAGCGCTCGTTCATTATTTACATTAAGAAGGGAGTTATTTGGTTGAGTGCAGGGTATCTTGTGAAGAAATTCTAAAAGAAAATAAGAACCATACAGCAACAGATGGGGAAGGGAATAAAAGATTATCAAAATCTAGAAAAAAAAAACACTAAGAAAGAACTAGAATTATGCAAGTAGCTGTAACCAAGAGAATGTGAAGGAAACTTTCCACGGACTATTATGCAAACCCACCAAGCGGATACACTCAGACCACCTTTAGGGCGGAAAGTAGGCACACCCACTTGACGGATGCTGGAGTCTCTCCAAATGGCTTTCAAAACCACAGGGATCTCCCAGTCAGCTCACGTCCCCCGGCCTCCCCTCCTCCCTCCCTCCTTCTAATACTCTGACAAGTGTCAAGAGTGATGTTTGAACTCAAGAGCCTTCTTCTACTCAGGATGCAGAGCAAGGGTAAGATTCACCACACTGGGGCCGGGGCACCCTCGTACAGATGCGGCTGTTCTGTCCTACAGGTTGCCTTCGTGAGAGAACGAACCCCTTTCCCCCAGTACAGCAGATGCTCGGGGGTTGCTGGGTGCTATGGTTAGAAAGGCGGAACAAGGCAGCAGAGTGAGCCTCTTTGATGAGGGGGCGGGGCAGGGAGAGATGGTTCTGGGTGAGATTTCTTTAATTCCTGCTGAAACAGGTGTCCCTCGTGACCTATGAAGGAAACTCAGCAGAGACCATTTTTCCCTTCAACATTTCTAGTTTGGAAAGGGATCTTGAGTTCACTGTGCTGTCTTCAGACAAGAGACATCCGGAAAGTGCCTTGCAAGTGGGAGAATGACCTCACGCAGCAGAAGCAGCAAGGGAAGATACGGCTGCTTTGACAGATCCAAGTAGAGATTTGACTATCAAAATCCGCATGTGCCTCAAACATACTCCTTAAGCCTGTTATATTTTGCATTTTGTACGTTGTGTTATACATCACATATGTGTTGGTGTGTTTTGTGTATGTACTGGTATCTTCAGAATTCCTAAACGTCACGTGTTTTAGAAACATAATTAGAAATAAACCTGTTATATGCTATCAAACTAGTCCTGGAGAGTAAACGCTCTATGCTTCACCAAGTCTAGAGAAGTAGAGAGCTGCAGACAGCAATTCCAGAGAAAAGAACAATAAAACTGTTGACAAGTGCTTGTCAGAGTGATATTCAGGCCAACACGGGAGGGTCCTGGTCGGACCGGTGGCTTCTCTGGTACTCCAGACGTAATGCGACTCGGCTGTCCATCGCTGAGGACATGACTCTAACGGTGGGTGACGGCTGTCCTATACGAGCTCAGGGAACCAAGCTGATGCAGCATTCCTAGCAATACACAGTTCACCCACTGAAGTGAAAATACGAAGACAAGGAAGGATTTCGGTAAAATTTCGTGCGAAACAGAAAACACAGGACTGAGGACCACTCCCAAAGACCACTGAAGAGTCACTACACTGGGGTCCTGGAAGAAACCCCAAACTATTCTGAGGGCCTGCAGGGTCCGCCCACTTTTCCTGACTGGGCTCCCCCATCTTCCCAGGAAAACGATGGTGCTAGACGGGGATTGCCTCTCCTGGGCCACATGCCTGCCCGACTAGGGACTATAGCCTCAAACCTGCTGCTCATTCAATTCTCATCAGAGGCCCGACTCTAAGGAAGTTTCCAAGGACGATGCACCTGAAGGACAGACAGGGACGTGCAACACGCCAGGTAATTCAAACTTACTCCCGAGTGAATCCTGACCATCAAAAGCTACATATTCACCAAACTTTGCTTTGAGTGTCATGCTGTGTAACTATGTCGCTGTTGGCATGGAACGAAGTGAGCAAGAGGTGGTGGGAAGAAACTTCCTACTGTAGTGACTGAGAAATTATAACTTGAAAGGCCTAGGGTGCGGCCGGACATCTGGATTTTCCATAAATTTTCCGCAGACGTGCACTAAAGGTTAAAACGCACTGCCCCATTTTACAGACGGTGGAGGCGATGTTCAGACTACTGTCATGTTGACGTACGGGTTCCCTCTTAAAGAAGATCTGCGGGGAGAAATTTCCCTTAGGTCTTGGTGCAGAGCCAACCCGATTCTACCAATACCGTGAAACTCGTAACTGGCGGTGCCTCCAGGCAAATCTGCAGCTCCCTCCTAAACACCGGGCAGAACCCGAAGGCCCGAGGGAGGCATTGTGGGTGTGGTGGACAGAACTCGGGCTTTCGAAGCCGAGACGGGGTTTAAATCCCAGCTCCCGTCCGGCTGCGCAACCTGTTTCTCATCAAGAGGCTGGGGATGACGGTCCGGGCCTCACGAAGTTGCGGAGGACCACGGAGGTGCAGGGGTCCAGTGGCCGGGCCGCCAAGCCCGAGGCCGGCAGTCCCGGCACGTCCGAGCCCGGCAGCGGAGCCACATGACACAGTGTTTTCCGACTGCGCGTTCCTGCGTGCTAGCTCCCACTCTGCCCCGCCGGGACTCCCTGGCCGGTTTGGCCCGTTCTGGGGCTGGATGCCCGCCGGTCGGGCTGCGCACACGCGCGCGCGCGCACACACACACACACACACATACCCCGCCGGCCGGGCTGCGCACACACACACACACCGCAATCCTCGCCGCTGGCCGCGCCGCCCTGCGCGCCCGAGCCCCCGAGCGCCAGGCCCTGGGAGGCGTCGTTCCGCGGCGGGCTCACCTGCAGGCGGTGGCTCTTGACCAGGTGCATGTTGAGCGCCGGGCTGTTGGGCAGGATCTTGCCGCAGCCGCGCACGGTGCACAGGATGTTGGTCCGCACGGCCCGGGACAGCTCGCTCACCGACGGCTGGATCAGCTCCCGGGCCGGAGGCGCCGGACCCGCGGGCTGCTGCCTCGCCGCCGCGGGTCGCGGCCGGCTGCCCTTCAGTCGCCCGGGAGGCCCCCACGGGCCCGAGGCGGCGGCGGCGGCTCCCCTCGCGGCCGTCGGGACGGTCGGGGCGCCCGAGGCCAGAGCCGCGGACCCCGCCGCCGCCGCCGCCTCAGAGGCCGCCATGGCTGCCGCACGGCTGAAGGGCCTCGCCAGCAGGCCCCGCCTCCTGCCGCAGCCACTTCCGGCAGGGGGCGGGACCTCCAGCCTCATTAGCATCCGGCGGGGCCGCGACGGCCGCTGCGCCCCCTGCGGGCGGTGGAGGGCGCGTCGGCTGACGCGGGAGGGTTACAAAATTTCACCGGGGTCCCTTGCGAACGCATCGAAGGGGTTGGTCCCACTGACTGGTTCTTCACCTTCCCAAGAAACTTAACCTTGGGCAATAATTGTATGGAAGACAAATCAGTATAGTATGTTCAGGAACTTTCTTTCCCAAAGATTAGAAACAACCCAAATATTAGCCAATAGTATGTTAATTACATCTATTGTCTGTTGAGGACTTACCTTGCGCTAGTCATTTTGTATCTCATTTTGTCCTCGCAATAGGTGTAGCGGGTATGTACTATAAGCTTTCCCCCAATTTCCAGAGAAGTAACTAGCCATAGGTCACATTATACAAATTATTTGCTAATAACTGAGTTAATCATTTTAAGGGAGGGTGGATTTATATGCCTGTATCTTAAGCGCTGAAATTTGATTACTATTTGGGAAACAGTATAGTTCAGGGCAGGGTTCCAAAACCTAAGTACCTAGAAGGGCTAGCTGGACCACATAAATGAACACACATGAGACCAGGTGTAAATAGAAGAGAGAAATGAGGACTGCAGAGACATGGAAAAAAACATCCTTTGTTTAAAGGGGGCAGCTGCCACTCATGTGTGGTATCACTAGATGTATTTTTCAATGTTTTTATGTGACAACTTCCAATTTATATACCAGCAGCTGTGCTAGCTTTCTATTGCTACAGGTACAAATTGCCACTTTAGTGGCTTAAAACGGCATAGATTTGTATTTTATAGTTCTGTACGTCAGAAGTCTGACATGAGTATGAGGCTAAGCTCGAGGTGTGGGCAGGGCTGCATTTCTTCTGGAGGCTCTACGGAAGAATGCGTTTACTTGCCTTGTCCAGCTTCTCAGAGTCAGTAATGGTGAGTTGAGTCTTTATCACATCACGGACTTCTCCCTCTGCTCTCTCCTGTTCCTCTTCCACTTTTGAGGACCTTTGTGATTACAGTAGGTCCATTTAGGAAATCCAGACTAATCTCCCCTTTGCAAAGTCCCTTTGCCTTGTAAGGGGATATATATTTACAGATTCCAGGAATTAGGATGTGGACATCTTTGAGGGGAGGGCATTATTTTGCCCATCATAGAAACTAATTCTGATTTTAAAAGTACTGTGGGACCAAAAAAAAAAAACCCCGCATCTATGTGTGTGGGATAGCATCCACAGGCTATTGTTTCTTTTGGCATGGGGTCTCAGAGTCCAATTGCCTCGGGTTATTGTGGGTACAGCCACTTACTAGCCTAAGAGCTGGTATTCACTTCAGTAGAATTAGATTGGTAATTCTGCCTGCCATATAGGATTGTTATGAAAATAAGATAATGCATATAAAATACTTAGCAGCGACCTAGTAAATATTCCATAAACGTTAGCTATTGAATTTTGCAGACTCTACCTAAAGCAAAATAAATTCCTTTGGCTGTAGCGGTCCTTGGGTCTGCATTTACCGCTCCATCTGTTCCTAAGACTGCATTTGAATGCAGTATGTGTCTCTGGATCGTCAAGTACATAACAGAAGTTCCAATCCAAGACAGTGACATAAGAAGAAATTGAACTCACCTCCTCCATGGAATTCACCAAATTATACCTAAAGAATAATTCCTCCTGAAGAAGAACAGAGGGCAGACTGAACACCAAGTACACAAAAGATAGAGTTCCATGTATTCTCATTTCCTTAAGCAGGTGCCTGTGTCTGGGAGGGCTACAGGATGAGCCTCAAGTGATTCCACTGTAGGGTGGATAATACGATTAGTGTCTTTCTCATTCAGCCTCCATTTGCACATCACTGCCAAGCACCAGGGAGGGCTGTGAGCCTGTGAGAAACCATCCTGGGGAGACTGCAGGGCCTCTGTGCAGACCCGACAGAGGCATTCAGGCACGGAGCAGAAGCTCCTCCCACATGTGTGCACATAGGGACAGATGCTCTACACCCTGACTATAGTCTACATGGAAATTAGTATTATTGAGCCCCAACAGACTCAGTGCCTCACTCTGAGATTACTGAAGTGTCTATGCCACTTGTGAATTAAATCTAAAAACATATTTTTTCACGTACCTATAATCTATAGACAATACCATTAAATTATAAAGCACTGTTTAGCCCTTCTCTGATTGTATTTACATTTTTGTATACTGAGCCTGTTTTTTATTTTCATCAAAAGTAACTGATGTACCAGTTTTTATTTTTTTAAGTGTTTATTTTAAGAGAGAGAGAAAGAGAGCAAGTGGGGGAGGGGCAGAGAGCGAGGGGAAGAATCCCAAACGGGCTCTTTACTGTCGGTGCAGAGGTTGATGCAGGGCTCGATCTCACGAACCGTGAGATTATGACCTGAGCTGAAACCAAGAGTTGGATGCCTAACCCACTGAGCCACCCAGGCGCCCCTGATGTACCAGTTTTTGAATATCTTCATTCACAAATGGTGTTTTCTTCTCTGCTCGGACCACTGGCTAACATCGCTCCAATTTTTCAACCTTGTAACAGATGGAGGCACTCGTATCTTGTTACATGTCAGTTTTATCTCTACCTTTATTCGGTCCTTGCTTTTTGCTTTCCCATTTGCCCAGACTGCCTCACCTTTTAATTTTATCGTAACTGTAATAAACGTCTTTATACCCCAAATCCTTTGTGGAACACAACAGGGAGTAGAGTTTGAAATGTTATTAAGAAAGGACATGCTATATTGTGATGATCACCGAAGAATTTCCATCAGAAGTGATGTACCAGTTTTTAAATCTTTATTCACAAATCAGTATAGTATGGTGAGTCTGAATGCCATATGTAGGATAAAACAGACTATGAAAAGTATACTTACACAGGAACTATTATATTACTGAATCATCTGATATTGTACTCCCTGCAATAACTTAATAGACCCAACTCTACCCTTTGAAGGGACCAATTTTATGATTTTCCTAGAAAGTTTTGAGTTGAGGATAGTTGCTTGCTAATTCTTTCCATGATCCAAGGCTTCAGACAAAATCATTGGAAACAGCAATTAGAACTCAGTCTCTCCAGGATCGAGGAGAGACAGGAGTGAGAAAAAGGACACCTAGTCACTTTTTAAAGGCCCACAATTGCTATGCTTTGCAGGATATGGGGGAGCGGGGTGCACACTGGAGGAGGAAAGAATCAGTCCCAACAAGCATATTGAACATTTCTGGACTGTCAATATTAAGAATGAATTTCTAAAACACAAGTTCATACACAGAAGCTGTCCAGCTAGCTGTTAACTGAAACGCATATGCAATATATTCAAGGAAAAAGTGTGCTTACAAAACCACAGACATCCTATTTGTCTCTAATTTTAAAATAATTCATTCCCTTGTTGGGTATGCAAGTGAGCAACGGAGAAAGTGGTGCGTCTGCAATACCTGAAATTAAAAAAACAAAACAAAAAAAGTCAGTTTAAAAATGGCCAAGATTAGAGGGTGGGTGGATCATGGACCCCCGTGACGTACAGAAGGAGAATATACGCAAAATAGGGCACGCGGGGATAGCAGATGGGAGCCAGGAGGAAGCTCAGAGGTAATTAGCCAGCAGAGAGAGAGGATCAGATACAGTGTGTTGTGAATTCTTCCCGCCTGTAAGATGAGCTGACTACTTACCAGCTGGTGCTAAGGATTTCAACGCTTCCAGAAGATGCGGGCTAGAGAACTTTATTAGGCACCGGAGGGGCTCTTTTCTCTCAGCCAAGATGCCTCCATGGAAGTCACTTCTGAATTTCGTTTCAAGCTGTCAACAAATTTATTTATAAATAACTACTAAATATATCAGCTGTAATGGCAAACTGTAATTAAATCAGGCGATGTGTTTCATTAATTCTTGTCCTCAAGAAATACAGGGATTGACGGGGGCGGGAGCCATTTAATTTGCTAACTGCAAACGTAGAGGGCAACCCGTGTGTCAAAAGGCATCATCCGCAAAATGCCATGTATGCACAGTGCCCGCACACAGGAGACCTTGGAGGTCAATTCTACCCCCAGGTGATCTTCACCTGAGTATTTAGTTTGCATTCTTACTGGCAAATTAGCACTATCTTTTGAAATCTGTCATTTCGATGTAAAGATGTCATGTCTTTCGAGTCACTACCATGGTTGGTTTTTACCTGATGATGGAAGATTTCAAAAATACACAAAAGTAAGGAGCACAGGCAATGAGTCCCCATGTGCACGTCACCCGGCTGAAACCATTATCAGTTCATGGCTAGTCTTCTACCAGCCCACCTCCTGTTCCATACTGACCACTGCCACGGGACTATTCTGCAGTAAACCCCAGACACGATGGTATTCCATCTGTAAACATTCAGTACCTAGAAAAGACCTAAGAAGGACTCTTTTTTAATTTTTTTTTTAATGTTTATTTATTTTTGAGAGAGAGAGACAGAGTGCGAGCAGGGGAGGGGCAGAGAGAGAGGGAGACACAGGATCCAAAGCAGGCTCCAGGCTCTGAGCCATCATCACAGAGCCTGACATGGGGCTCGAACCCACAAACAGTGAGATCATGACCTCAGATGAAGTCGGTTGCTTCACTGACTGAACCACCCAGTCGCTGGTCTTTTTTTTTTTTTTTTTTTTTTTTAATATTTTTTTATTTTTTAGAGAGAAAGCATAAGTAGTGGAGAGGGGCAGAGGGAGAGGGAGAGAGAATCTTAAGCAGGTTCCACGCTCAGCACAGAGCCCAACATGGGGCTCGATCCCACAACCCTGGGATCATGACCTGAGCCGAAATCAAGAGGTGGAGGCTCAACCAACTGAGCCACCGAGGAGGCGCTCCAGAAGGACTCCTTTTAAAACCTTCACCTCCGTAACAGTATCAGACCTAGAAAAATTAGTAACAATCTAACAATCCTTTAATATCAAATATCCACTGGCTGCTTCAATAGGTACTGGAGTCTTAGATTCTAATTTCAAAATTCTTTTCCTTAAAGTGCCTCTTAAAATTTACAGGCAGTATTTTGAAATGTTTAGAGGGTGAGTATTGTCTGCAACTAACTCAAATGGTTCAGAAGAAATCCAGAAAAAGAAGGAAAGGAAATGTGCAAAATGTTAACAATGGGTGAACTGAAGCAAAGGGAAAACGGATGTTCATTGCAATGTCCTTGCATGTGTTCTGAAGGTTTGACGTTTTTCAAAATAGAAAAGGTAGGGAAAATTAATAGCAGGCATGAATCGACGTGCACTCTGACTTACAGAACAGAGCGATTCTAAATTGTAGCCACGGGGGGATTTGCAGATTCTTACTTATTCTCAGTGGTTCTCTTTAGGAGGCAGAGTCAGCCAGAGAGCTTGTAAGAACAGATGGCTGGGTCCCACCTCCAGAGTCCCTGATCCAGTAGGACCACGGTGCAGTGGGCCCAATAATCTGCATTTCTTACCCGTTCTCAAGGGATGCTGATACGGCGGCTCCAGAGACCACACTATGAACCAGTGTCCTAGACTATGAGTTGTTCAAAGGAACGGGGTTAAAACTGTCATGTAGGGAGCCCAACTTGAAAGATATTAGCTTTTCCCACTAAAAACAAATCAAAGGAAACAGGTGTTGGGCCTGGGTGAGCAGATCAATGGTGGATTTAAAGCACTGCCTATAACTGTAGGGGGTGCAGAGCAGAAAGAATTTACTAGAGGGGAGGAGGGTATTATGAGTAGGAGTGCCAGTATTAGATTGGGGCAATCGTGATACAAACCTTGAATTTTTCTAATGGTGGCAATGGGCTTGCCCCCAACCTGGCCTTCCTGGTGGGCAGTGGCACAGTTCTGGAATGAGCTAGGTTTATAGTATTGACTAGGCTACTTACTGGTTTCTCTCCGGTGATGCCAACTGGTCTAGGTATGTCACGACTTCTTTATTCACTCTTTTATTCAATGAATATTTATGAGCACCGACTACAGGCAAGTGTGGACGGGCTAGAAAGGGGATAGCTCACAACTTTTTTCCCCTCAAAAATACAGATCACAGCTGGTTACACAAAACTAAATGAGTACCTAAGATGAAATCAAAAGGCAAATTCAGAATTTCTAGAAGTCTCCTTCACTAACATGGGAACTTATTACATACGATAAAGACGTCTATTTTAACTCTTCAATTTATCACACAGAATACAAAGTGATAGTGACGCTACTTATCATGGTGAGCAATGAGTGATGCACAGAATCAGGCACCATGACCATACACCTGACACTGGCCTAACCTTGTGGGTCGACACCACTTCAGTAAGAAAAAACAGAAGTTAAAAAAAGAAAACAGTGATAAAGGAAAAGAAAGTTTCTTATTATCGTTTTCCACCTAATTTTTTTTTCTTTAACAAACATATGGGTAACTCATAGTTCATGTTTATAGCAATGTCCCACCTTATATTGTGCAAATTCTAGTCTTGGTTGAGGATAGTCTCCAAAAGTTTCTTGAGTCACTCTCTGGACTCTCTCTTTTTCAATTTTGTTTTCATGAATGATCCTTGAATCCACTATACATGGAAGATTTCAAAAGAAAACAGACATTAGAAATATCTTTCATCCATAAAGTATCCTCCTTTCCTTCCTAACTTTTCAACTGGCTTGTGTCATTTAAAGATAACATTTACTGGGGTGCCTGGGTGGCTCAGTCCGTTAAGCGTCCGACTTCGGCTCAGGTCATGATCTCACAGTCTGTGGGTGGAGCCCCGCGTTGGGCTCTGTGCTGACAGCTCAGAGCCTGGAGCCTGCTTCGGCTTCTGGGTCTCCCTCTCTCTCTGCCCCTCCCCTGCTCATGTGTGCATGCTCTCTCTCTCAAAATAAATAAACTTAAAAGAAAGTTTACTGTTTCTTCTCTTGATTGCAACAATTCCTTACTATAGGAAAATCTGAAAGCGCACGCTGGTAAATAAAATAAAAATCCCCAATAATTCTACCAATGAAGGAAAAGCATTATTAATCTTTTAATATATTTTGTCTAGCTCACCCCTCACTTCTTAAAATTATTTATTTATTTATCTATCTATCTATCTATCTATCTATCTATCTATCTCGAGAGAGGGCGCAAATAAGTGAGGGGCAGAGAGAGGGAGAGAGAGAATCCCACAAGGGGCAGAGAGAGAGACAGAGAGAGAGAGAGAGAGAGAGAGAGAAGCAAGGCTCACCCAAAGTGGGGCTTGAACACACGAATCGAGATCACGAAGTCAGATGCTTAACTGACTAAGCCACCCAGGCACCCTTAGCCCCCTTTTTAGCAAATAAAAAGATATGTATTTTTAACTGGGATTATAAAATACAGAGTTTTGTATCCTGCTTTCTTTACTTAACATGACATCAACAGCGGTTCCTATGCCATCGGAAAGTCATAAACGTATTTAAATCATAATTGCTGTACTATCTCATTTTATCACCCAATCATTGCTGAGAGACAGGAAAATGTTCATTTCCATAAATGTAGGCTGTACCCCTCCACTCTTCAGTAGTTGTTTACTCTGCTGTCCTGGGTTTTCCACGGACAGACTCGCGCCACCTGTGAGGAGCGACACAGTCACAACTGAGTATTGCAGAAGCAGTTTATCCAGCACATTCCGAGCTGGGGCTCCAGACTCAGACAGACTTGGATTTCGTCTCTGGCTTCGGCAATTCCTAGCTGTGTTAACTTTGCCTGGCAAGTGGCTAAACCCATCTAAAACCCAGCTGCCCGATGAAGAGATTGTTCGGGCACTGCTATGAAGATGAAGGAAATGATACCTGTAAACATCTTTGTGTGGTTCCTGGCACTAAAGAAATGCTTGACTATTAGTTAATTTTTGTTTTTAGTGTTACTACTTGCCATTCTAGTAAATGCTAGAAAGAACCTACGGGAGCTTGGTTTCCCTCTTTCAGCAGAAAGTTAATTTGCAATTTTTCGGAAAGCAGTAAATAGTTTTGAATCAGGCTCCTAGTGATTAAATGTTTTACCGAGTGATAGAACTCTAAAAAGGAATGATGCGCTTCCAAATTTCAGTTTTATCTTAAAACACACATACTGTGCATGTCCAGCTCAAGGGTTTCTTGTAGAGGCATAGTGGAGTTGTGAGTTTCAAACTTCTAAAAAAAAAGAAAGAAAAAAAGAAAGAAAGAAAACTGAATCTTTTCCTAATTTTAACATCTTGAAATATAAATAATAAATGGCTTTAGGACACAGGTACTAAATGTATTTGCAATGTGATGTTTCTGCTTGACAGCTACGCCTTCATCACCACAAAACACTTGCTGACATTCCTTTTAGAAAAACCACTTTCCTCCTGGAAGCCAATCTCTCATTCCCTACTCATGCTGCAGCAACTGTTTTTGTGTTTGACAATGTGAATTTTCCTAGGAATGAATGCAACTGTCATAGAACAGGTGGAAGGGTGGTGGGTAAGGGGGGGAGTTTGCTATGGGAGAAAATCATTAACTTAATGTTAGATTTTTTTTTCTTCAAAGAGTGGCTTGCAGAGAGCCATCACTTTTTTCTATTTAGAAGAGATGAAAATACGTAAGTGTGACGTATCTAAGGGCTCAGAGATATACAGAGAGCATTAACAATCCACTTACAGGGGTCTAAACATATGGGCCCGCAGTTGCCATGCAGAGCGAAAAATAACCCTGAGTCTGTGCAAAAGGCCAGATCTACTTTTATCATTAGAGGAAACAATGCATTCAAATAATCTTAAGAAATAAATAAATTGGGGGGCTTAATAAACCGACGCTTTCTCCTTTCCTTGTAACCCCTCTATTACCTGCTTGACTGATGGGACAAAAATTAATTCTGCTTCTGTCTTGCATAATGGAGTAATAGAATTTAGCTTCAAAAGACAGTGTCAAGTTACTGTAAAGATACAATAACTTCTAACTGGAAGAGCTCATTTGGAAGCTGGGCTCTCTCACGTAAGCTCTAATGACTGATGAGCAGTATAAAACACAATGCAATTATAACAAGATGATAGCGGGGGACCGTTGTTTCCTTTCATGTTGACTGAGAGCTTTCTCTGCTTCAGTAATATCGGAAGTGATCTCCTTCTGTTGGAGGTGGACTTTCCCACCTGCCCAGATGGTTCTAACTCAAGTGTGAAAGAGAAAATGGAGACGCACACAACTTCACAGAGTCACTGAGGGGCTCACCTGATTATACTGTTTGAAAACAATAGCCTTCAGAGAGTCCAGATACCGGCTTCTGAGGTCCATTTTCACAATCTTATGGTGATTGCTAGCAACTGTCAGCGCCTGGAAGTGAAAATTAGCAAGACCATGAGGATTACCGTGTTTATCCCGATATTTATAATATCTATGGTATTTGATTGAATTTTTGCACTAAGCACATGTTACTTCTTCCTTTTCTTATATGTAAGGTAACCATTTATTTATTTCCCAAACAAGGAAATGACTGACGATGAAAGGTGGCAATAATAATACTTTAGAAGGCAGAATCCAAGACTCTGAGTTCGACAAACTGAGGTTGTATCCTACATATTTTGTGATTTACTTTACAATAAGGTAATTACATGAAAATATAATTTTATGACTGCTGGTGATACAAAATAACCACAGAATTCACTCCTTCAGTGGCCGTTTTCCAGTGATTTCAGTATCACATGTCCCTTTTTAACTTTAGAGAGAGAGAGAGAGAGAGAGAGAGAATGCGTGAGCAGGGGAAAGGGGCAGAGAAGAGAGAGAGAGAGAGAGAGAGAGAGAATCCCAAGCAGGCTTCACACTTGGTGCAGAGCCCGACGTGCATCTCGATGCCACAACCCTGGGATCATGACCTGAGCTGAAATTAAGAGTTGGACGCTCAACAGACCGAGCCACCCAGGCATCCCTCCGTTCCCTGTATTAACAATTAAAATTCAGCATCCATTCAGAAACCAAAATGGCACCGTGCAAACAGTGGAATCTAGCACTGCATGCCAAGGGACCCAAAAGGGTTCCTGCCCACTTGTATACTGGGTAACAGGCAGACAAATCATGGTATAGGCTGTCCCTTATTAGACCTATCTTTTGAAGTATTTTCTATCACTCTGTGGCCTATATTCTAATTCTTTTGATGTTGTCTTTTGCACAGCTGAAGTTTTAATTTTAATGAAGTTCAGCTTATCAATTATTATATATTTTTCTATAATGGATTGTGCCTTTGGTGTTACATCATTGCCACACCCAAAGCTATAGAGGTTTTCTCCTATGTTACCTTCTAGGAGTTTTTTTTTTTTTTTTTTTCCATTTTTTTTAATGTTTATTTATTTCTGAGACAGAGAGAGACAGAGTATGAGTGGGGGAGGGGCAGAGAGAGAGGGAGACACAGAATTGGAAGCAGGCTCCAGGCTCTGAGCCATCAGCCCAGAGCCCGACACGGGGCTCAAACTCACGGACCGCGAGATCGTGACCTGAGCTGAAGTCGGACGCTTAACCAACTGAGCCACCCAGGCGCCCCTTTTAGTTTTTTTTTTTAATGTTTGTTTATTTTTGAGAGAGAGAGAGAGAGAGAGAGATACAGAATTTGAAACAGACTCCAGGCTCTGAGCTGTCAGCACAGAGCCTAAACACAGGGCTCGAACTCAAAGCTTGGAGATCATGACCTGAGCTGAAGTTGGACGCCCAAGCTACTGAGCCACCCAGGTGCCCCACCTTCTAGGAGTTTCTGTAGTTTTAGATTTCTATAGTTTCTATAGTCTTAGATTTACTGCTATGATCCATTTTTGAGTTTATTTTTTGTAAAGGGTACAAAGCCTACACAATCTTTTTTTTTTTCCTTGTGGATGTCCAGTTGCTTTACCCTCATTTGTTTCTAGTTTTTTCTTTTCAACATTTTATTTAAATTCAAGTTGGTTAACATACCATGTAGTATTCGTTTCAGGGGCAGAATTCAGGGGTTCATCACTTACATATAACACCCAGTGCTCATCACAAGTGCCCTCCTTAATACCCATCACCCATTTAGCCCATCCCCTACCCACTTCCCCCCATCAACCTGGAGTTTGTTCTCTATATTTAAGAATCTCTCATGGTTTGTTTCCCTTTCTCTTTTTCCCCCTTTCATATGTTCATCTGTTTTGTTTCTCAAACTCCACATATGAGTGAAATCACATGATATTTGTCTTTCTCTGACTGATTCATTTCACTTAGCATAATATACTCCAGCTCCATCCACACTGATGCAAATGACAAGATTCCATTCTTTGGACGGCTGAGTAATATTCCATTGTATGTAGACACCACCTCTTCTGTATCCATTCATCAGTTGATGGACGTTTGGGCTCTTTCCATACTTTTTGGTTATTGTACACAATGCTGCTATAAACATCAGGGTGCATGTGCTCCTTCAAATCTGTATTTTTGTATCCTTTGGATAAATACCTAGTAGCACAATTGCTGAATCAAAGGGTAGTTTTATTTTTAGTTTTTGAGGAACCTCCCCACTGTTTTCCAGAGTGGGTGTACCAGTTTGCATTCCCACCAACAGGGCAAGAGGGTTCCCCTTTCTCCGCATCCTCGCCAACACCTGTTGTTTTTTGCGTTGTTAATGTTAGCCATTCTGACAGGTGTGAGGTGGTATCACACTGTGGTTTTGATTTGGATTTCCCCGATGATAAGTGATGGTGAGCATCTTTTCACGTGTCTGTTAGCCATCTGGATGTCTTGTTTAGAAAAGTCTCTATTCATGTCTTCTGCCCATTTTTAACTGGATTATTTGTTTTCTGGGTGGTGAGTTTCATAAGTTCTTTAAAGACACTAACATTTTATCGGATATGTCATCTGCAAATGTCTCCTCCCCTTCCGTAGGCTGCCTTTTAGTTCTGTTGATTGTTTCCTTCGCTGAAGCGCATATTTCTTCTAGACTGAAAGACAATAAGAGAGCTCCAAACCAATACTTGTGTTACGCTCCCACTTGTAGAACACTTTCTGCTCCTTATTTTAGGAAATCAAGGATTACATGTGGCATTTTATATAAAACGCTTATTGAGCAGTTTAAACCTACATAGACCTCGGAGATAAGGATAATAAAGATATTATAGCTTATACTGATTGGTTCCATACCTGACTCAGAAGGGGTGTATTGCTCTTCAGGTGGCAGAAGGAAGTGAAGGCGTAGGGAGTCTGGGAATAATACACCACATAAACCGGTTTGTACTGGTTGGGCTTTCTGTACTGTGTTCCCCAGGCGATTCGAATCCATACTGCATTCTCCTCAGCGTCTCTGAAGCTGACCGTCACCTTAATAAAAAGAAGACTTAAGTTTCCTAATTAAAATCTGTGGCACCAGGGGGCCTGGCTGGCTCGGTCGGTAGAGCATGTGACTCTTGATCTTGGGGCTGTGAGTTCAAGCCTCACATTGGGCACAGAGATTACTTAAAAAAAAAAAAAAAAGTCACATTAAAAAAAAAAATCCATAGCACCAACAACTGGTGCTCCTTAGGGGTGAAGGATGTCTGTGTAACCTTGCACACAGGCTGAGATCTGGCAGAGTCTGTAGTTTTCAGTACAGTGTTCTGGGAATCTTTGGGAAAAGGTTTTATGGTTGTTTGGAATTATGCATTTATGCCTTGCAAAGTCTTTTGGAAAGAAAACAAATTTTATTAAAAAAAAATATTTGTTTTTGAGAGAGAGAGAGAGCGTGAACAGGGGAGGGGCTGAGAGAGAGGGAGACAGAGGATCCAAAGTGGGCTCTGTGCTGACAGCAGAGAGCCCGATGTGGGGCTTGAACTCACGGGCCATGAGACCATGGCCTGAGCCAAAGTTGGACGCTTAACTGACCTGGCCACCCAGGCACCCCAGAAGGAAAACAAATTTTAAACCCTACAATCAGGGTATCACAATTTTTCAACAATTTCTTGGGCTTGTCCTGAAAAACTGTTCACTGACCTGTAAGAGTTTATGAAATAAGGCAAGCTTACAAATGGCATACCTGATTTATAAACAAGACTTTTTGACATCGAGCACAGACCTAGCGTGCACTATAAAGTTTAATGGTAAGATCTCTCTGGAGTAATGGGCTCAAATATATTAATCCAAATGTTCTTACGCATTTAGCTCAGATGCTAATGATTAAAGTTACGTGGCAAGAATATAGAAAATTCTACTTGGTTTCCATTTCATGGATAAAATACAGATCTTTCTAAACTTTTAAATGTAATTGCCAGTTGGGTTAGAACTTAATGGCCTCCTCCTAGACTCTTAACTGGCCCCCGATTCAGCTTCCCCTTGGAAGTCAGACCCTGGACAGGAGGCAGCCGATGCAGATGCATTTGGCTTGCCCACGTCTCCTTACTTCCTCCCTCTTGGATCCCCAGAGAAAGCAGGTGGTAAGAAGGCAGTTACTCCGACTCCGCCCAGTCTTCATCTGGCTGCTTTCCCACATTCCCTCCGTATATGAAACAAAGAGCCCTCCCCAGGTTGGGGTGTGGAGTGTGCGGGGCTGTCTGACCTGCCCGAGTGAGGAGCCACAGCGCTTGGCCCCGACAGGTGCCCAGTGGGCCTCTGCTGGCTCGTGTCACGTTATGAAAGCGAAGCCTGTAAAATCAAGATTGAAGGCACTACATGGAGGGCTCACCTTTACCAGAGAGAGAATATCGGTTGCCCTCAACATATTCAGGTAATCTCTCTAGCCTACAATGAGGATAATGTAAGCAAGGGCTTTTGGAGAAGCTTAAAAGAGGTCTGTGTCCTTCCTAAATTGGATGTGTGGTTGGGCACACATGTACGCTTTCCTGGAGAGGGGTGCGGTATCATTTACCAAAATTTTCACAAGAGTCTATGATCCAAAAAAAGGTTAAAAATCAATGGGCTAAGGGGCGCCTGGGTGGCGCAGTCGGTTAAGCGTCCGACTTCAGCCAGGTCACGATCTCGCAGTCTGTGAGTTTGAGCCCCACGTCGGGCTCTGGGCTGATGGCTCGGAGCCTGGAGCCTGTTTCCGATTCTGTGTCTCCCTCTCTCTCTGCCCCTCCCCCGTTCATGCTCTGTCTCTCTCTGTCCCAAAAATAAATAAAAACGTTGAAAAAAAAATTAAAAAAAAAAATCAATGGGCTAAGATGTTCTACCTCACATTGTTCTAGTAAAGATGATATTCAGATACCTGAAGAGGTAAGGCCCAGATGCAGACCTTTACTATTTTCCCAAGAAACTACCTTAATAGATATCATCCTTCAATAGCAAGGATAAAGCACGCTTCACTGAGGATAGCTCAGATTAATACTGTTCAAGCTGAACTAGGAGATGAGTCCAGCCAAGTGTCCTAAGTGGTTTGGCTAACCTGGGACGGTACTGCTGGCCAGGGGTACCCTGGCCGTAAACTGGTCATAACTGGCTACTGAACATTGCAGAAAAAAGTTTAGCATGGGAAACAAATGAAGCTTACAACACACAGAATTGCTACGTACTTAACTATGTTAATATATTCAGTACAGATTACCGTTATTGTACTACATGATATATAGGTAAAAAAAGGAAAGTAAATGTGCCACCCTTTTACAATTGAAACATATTTTTTAGTTTGTCTCTTTTTTATAAGTTTTCTTTTTAATTTTTTAAATGTTTATTATTTTTGAGAGAGAGAGAGACAGAGCACAAGCGGGGGAAGAGCAGAGAGGGAAGGAGACACAGAATCTGAAGCAGGCTCTAGGCTCTGAGCTGTCAGCACAGAGCCCGACGCGGGGCTTGAACCCATGAATCGTGAGATCATGACCTGAGTTGAAGTTGGATGCTTAACCAAATGAGCCACCTAGGTGCCACTCTTTGTAAGTTTCCTAAGAACAATGTATTTTGAATAGTTTTACCCGGTAAGACATACGATTAATGACTCTGCCTCTCTCTCCGAGTCTCTCTCCCTGGCATACAGAGACCATACTCTCAAAGGCTCTGGATCAGATCCCCCGTAGCACAGGCTCCATCCATTACCCCCCAAGTTAGGCTCCCAGCTCCCTCTCGTACCAGCTTCTCTACCCCATTGGTTCAAGGGCAAGAGTTCGTAACCTGAAGGCCCTGATCAGAATCAGCATGTCTACAAACTAACTGAACTTTGGCATTTCCTTCAGTCGTGAAGGTAGGCAAGGAAACGGGAGAATGTTAGGAACTATTACTCTGTTGTCTGGACAAATCCCAAATATTTTCTCACCCCGTTATAGCGTTGCACATGCCTCAAAAATATCATTTATGCCATCACTACTTTGAAACTAGTTGTTTTTAGACCTACTGTGAGATTATTTACTGTGTTAATAAAGAAGCACATGAGTACTACACCAAGACTTCGTATTTTAATACCTTAATAATGGTATTTTCATGTATTTGGTTTTCCTTGTAATTCTCTATATTATAGCATTTAAAAACGACTTTCAAGGGGCACCTGGGTAGCTCAGTCGGTTAAGCATCCAACTTCGGCTCAGGTCATGGTCTCACAGTTCATGGCTTTGAGCTCCACGTCGGGCTCTGTGCTGACAGCTCAGAGTCTGGAGCCTGTTTCAGATTCTGTGTCTCCCTCTCTCTCTGCCCCCCCCCCCCCCCACTCACGCTCTGTCTCCCTCCGTCTCAAAAATAAATAAACATTAAAAAAAAAATTAAAAAAAAATGACTTTTAAGAAGTGGCCTATAAGCTTCACTAACAGCAAGAGGGGTCCTTGGCACAGAAAGGTTAAGACACCTCCTGTAGAGCAGCGGGCAAGTTACTATTCAGTCCTGGGCACCAGGAGACTCTACTTGGCATGACATCACCATCAGTAGCCTTTTGGAAAGTGGGGTTATCCAGCTGCTAGTTAAGTCAGAAGGAAGACAGCGAAGTCGGCTGGGAGTCCTCGGGTAGTTGAGAAATGGGGTTGGCACACGTGGTCC
This sequence comes from Felis catus, assembly GCF_018350175.1. Classification (NCBI taxonomy): domain Eukaryota; kingdom Metazoa; phylum Chordata; class Mammalia; order Carnivora; family Felidae; genus Felis; species Felis catus. The sequence continues at coordinate 54,541,825 of NC_058382.1, read as the reverse complement.
AGCTCAGGGCAGGGGAACAGGGGAGACAGAGAAGACACCAGGGTGTTGGGCATTTGCCGGCCTTTCGGGCAGGAAGATCTGACCAGTAAAAAAGCTCCTTTGTTCACCCAGCCTTTCCCACTAGTCTGCCTGAAATTCATTCAGGAGGGAAAAGCTTTTGGAATGCAGAAGTGATGGAAGAGAAGAAATCTAATAACTGAGGGGTGTTTGGGTGGCTCAGCTGGTTAAGCATCCAACTTTGGCTCAGGTCATGATCTCATGGTTCATGAGCTCAAGCCCCGTGTCAGGCTCTGTGCTGAGACTGCGGAGCTTGGGATTCTCTCTCTCTGCCCCTCCCTTTATTTTGAGAGAGAGAGAGAGAGAGAAAGAGAGAGAGCAAGCACGAAGTCCGATGTGGGGCTCGAACTCATGAAACTGTGAGGTTATGACCTGAGCTGAAATCAAGAGTCAGACGTTCACCTGACTGAGCCACCGAGGTGTCCCCAAATATTTTTAAAACTACAGCTATTAAAGGAATGAGGAGGTGGATAAGGAGGTGGCAAAGCCTGTGCCCAGTCCATTCATGCTGTCAGAGGGGAGCAGGACGGTTGGTTTCCTCTCAGGGAGACTATGGGTCCGGAGGAAGGCAGACAATTAAAGCAGGAAGAAGGAGGCATATGGTGACAGGAGCACAGGACAGAGGACCTCCTGCCAGGGGGATCAGGGACACTCCCTGAGGGGGCCAGAAGGATACGGAAGAGTGAGCTGTGCAAAGGCCGGAAGGATAGGGAAGAGCAAGCTGTGCAAAGGCCAGGTCAGGGAGGTCGTTCCAAGGTCAGGGAGGTCGTTCCAAGGAGAGGGAACAGCCTATGGCGAGCTCAAGGGCTTGAAGAAGACTGGTTCGGTTTGGGTGGAGTGTAGATTACAGGTGGTGACACCTGACAGGCAGGCAGGGGATCCAGGAGGGCACGGGGAGAAACACATCAGGAGTATGGACCCTAAGAGTGTGAATGAATCTGAAGAAGCCAACGATTATAAGCAGTGGAAAAGGCTAAATTAGTCAACAAATGGTGTTCGGACAACTGATTAGCTTCTGACAGGGAAACGACAAAGGACTCTGTCACCACCTCCCCCATCTCTCGCCGCAGCCGAAACTAACCAGGGGAGGGCTGAGTGCAGAACCTTGTGGTGATGCTCCAGTGAAGAGCAGGAGGAAAGGAAAGAGGGTGGTCACGAAGAGTAGTTTAGGATGGGCTGACGACAACCGGGAGAAGACAAGAGATTCAGGATCAAGAGGGTTTGGCTGTTCTCTGACACGTGACCTTCCCGAGCACAAGAAATGGATGCTGTGCATCTGGAACGTGGAAGGTGGAGGTGTGAGACCCTGCCAGTGTCGATGTGAAGAGTATGACCTCGAAGCCAGCTGCCCGCGTTTAAATCATGGCTCTGCCGCTCTGCCCCTGTGGGACCCACCTTGCTTCGTCAGGAGGGTGCAGTGAGTTAGTGAGTGGCAAGGACTCAGCGCAAGGCCCGACACACAGAGGTGTTTGCAATCGGCGTTACTGCTGATAGAGAACAGGCCATGGGATTTTGTGATATCACTGGTGCCCCTGAACAGGGAGGTTCTCAAACTTGACTGGGCATTAGCAAGCACCTGGAGGGCTCTGGCCCACCCTTACAGCGTCTGAGGGAGCCCATGTCGATGTTCCCAGGTGATGTTGATGATCACGCTGTGAGAACTGCTGCCTTTAAAATTCAGATTCAATATGGCGGCAAGAGCACTGGCCAGAATGGAAAGGGCCTAAGCATGAAGCCGGTGAGGATGCATTACCCTTTCTTTTTTTTTAATTTTTTTTAATGTTTATTTATTTTTGAGAGAGACAGAGACAGAATGCAAGTGGGTTAGGGGCAGAGAGGGAGACACAGAATCCGAAGCAGGCTCCAAGTTCTGAGCCATCAGCACAGAGCCTGATGCAGGGCTCGAACCCACGAGCTGTAAGATCATGACCTGAACTGAAGTCAGACGCTTAACTGACTGAGCCACCCAGGTGCCCCTGCATTACCCTTTCAAATGGTCTTTTGGGGGACGTTTTTGAAGGGGGCCACTAAATACCACCCTTCTTCCCTGTCCTTCTGGATCAACTGAGAAATAAGGCAAAAGAGTTGGCAGGTGAGGCCAACACATATTTACCAAGAAATGGGGACTGGCTCATATCCCCAGGCAGGCGGCCCTCCAGATAACAAAATCCAGTCCGGCAGACCTAACCACATAAGTGGTGGCATAACCACTCTGGGAAGCCTCCACTGGTAGGGGCAGAGCTGGCCCTGGACGAACAGATCAGAACGGGTGTCCCTGTGGGCACCTGCTCTCACTCAGGTTAAGTTGGCGCTCCTTCCAGAGAAAGGTGAAGGGGATGGTGGAGGGACGCCGGTGCCCTTGGGCCTATGGGACCCCCTCCCTGTGAAGGACACATCGGGGGCAAGAAAGAAATATTTCCTCCCAAGAGTGTTGTGGTAGAAAGAACAGAGCTTGAGGACGAGCATGGAGAATGGATGTCGTTCCACCAAGACCAGAGCATGCTTATAAGCAGTAGAGTGGGAAGCGGTAGAGAAGCGATTACAAATGGGATAGAGAGCAGAGAACAAGGCAGGTGGGCCCTCTGAGGATGCGGGGGTGGGGGTGGGGTTTCAAACGTCACAAAGAAGGGTCTCCGTAAGAAAAGAAATGAGGGAAGATGCTCAGTGACCAGGGTGTGGATACAGGTATGGCAGACGTCACAAAGCGTGAGCTGAAGAGACATAAAGACCACGTCGCGGAGTCTGCATATGAAGAGGGAACACCACTCTTCTGGAGCGGGCAGCCAGAGCACGGGGACAGTGATAGGTCCTGTCTTTCCATGCAAGCAGGACTGAGGCAGATTGAGGTGGGAAGAGAATGAAGTAAGGGAGGCTGTTAAAAACATGACTGCCTCAACCTACGAGAAGATACTCGGTGATACCTGTGGACAGTGGAGGGGAGCTGAAGATTCTACGGGTGCTCCAGAGTGACACCGACCGATACCGTAGCCACTGGCCTGAAATTCACTACAGTTACATGACATTAATGTAGTAGTTTCTCAGTCATGCTGGCCACATTGCAACTGCTCCATAGCCCGTGTACCAGTGGCGTGGACACAGAACATTTCCATCACTCCAGATAGTTCTGGTGCGTGATGCTCCTCTTGAGAAAGAAGCAATTGGCCTCAAATTGACAGGTAAGGGGTAGGAAAAGTTTCTATAATGAAGTAGGATTTATCTCTGATCTGGCCTAGAATAGTATGGGATATTACTAATTAAAATTAATTAAAATTCTTACAAATACAAAAAACAAACACAAACCAAGGTAGTAGCAAATTTTAACTGCACAGATGCCTTGAAATTGAATTTCGTGGAGATTCAGATAAATTTTATTCTTACATTTTTTAATGCTCTCCGAAGAATTTTCTCAAATGAACTTTTGAATCGTTCCATATCAAAAAGGTCAACGTCTTCACCTGTCAAGGTCAAAAGAAAGTAAAGACAAATCAATAAAGACAAATGTTCAAGAAATACATGTGCAAGGACTCTGAAGCTAAGTATTTTGTGTAACGTCAAAGAGGGACACTGATCTAATCATACCAATGCTGCCGGTACCTTGGATACAGTGTCACTGAATATACTTCTCATTTTGCCCACAAAAGAGTAATTTTGAAATTACTCATTGTGAAAGAAGAGACATTTAAAAAAATTTTTTTTTTGTTTATTTATGTGAGAGATAGAGCAAGAGCAAGAGAGAGAGAGAGAGAGAGAGAGAGAGAGAGAGAGAGAGAGAGCGCGCGCGCCCGCAGGGCAGTAGCAGAGAGAGGGAGAGAGAGAGAGCCCTAAGCAGACCCCGCACTGTCAGCACAGAGCCTGACTTGGGGCTCAATCCCACGAACCATGAGATCATGACCTGAGCTGAAACCAAGAGTCAGACACTTAACCAACTGAGCCACCCAGGTGCCCCCAAAAGAAGAGACATTTCAGAGGAACATATGAGTATTCCTTTTAAAAATGCCAAAATATAAAATATAAATTTCAGTTTAAAATGGAAAACACCAGGGTGCCTGGCTGGCCTAGTTGGAAAAGCATGTGACTCTTGATCTTGGGGGTTGTGAGTTCGAGTCCCGCGTTGGGTGTAGAGATTACTAAAAATAAAATAAAATTAAATTAAAAAAAAATGGAAAACATTACCTGGTTCTTTACTCATTTGAAAAACATCCCAAACTTTCTGGTGCTGATGAAATTGAGTATCTGAGAGAGGGGGGAAGAGCTTATTACTATCACATCACAGAACTCTCAAGTAACGTGCTTATACATACCTATTTTAAATATGTATTTAATGTAATATGATGCCAGAGAAAATAACAGTAACTTATCAACTAGGTCATACACATTTTTATTCAAATATAAATTTTACGTGGATTAAATTTCCCCCGGACAACTAAAACAAATCATAAAGGATTACTCAATACAGTAGAGGTTTCGCATCTACTCTTACTTAGACCATTTCTTCTATTCCCACACGGGTCTCCTCCATGGAACCCCTCACTCAGCCAGCAGAACAGGGATGTTGTGCTCCTCACGACTGGTGTTCGCACTGGCTGTTCCCTTTGTCGAGAGCCCTCTTCTCCGAGCTCGAGGTGCCCCTCATTCTGGTGTCTACTGGGAGGCCACCTATGCACAGCAGCCTGCCCAGATCCCCTGCCCAAAGCACCCGCCCACTGCGCCCTGTGCCCTGTGCTACTTTCCTCCGTAGCTCTTAAAGCTACCCGGGAGCTCACTCTGCTAGGACTGAACTACCAGCCAAGTCCAGTCTGCTTTAACCCTTGCATTTCCTGCCCCCGCTCTCTTCTCTCCATCCCCCCCACCCCCCCATCTCACTCAGGCTATATCCCTGTCTCGCTTGGCTGCTCCAACAGGCTGCTGTTGGGTCTCTCCCGTCCTCCCTCGTCCCTGTCTCTGCACTGAGAGTTTTGAAAAAACAAGAACCTGATTCTTTTCTTGCTCATAATCTTTGGAGGGCTTGGCTTTATTCTTAGAATAAAGAGTGAAATCCTTCGAAGGGCTTCTGAGTCTCTGAATTATCCTCCTACCTATGCCTCATTTGTTTTGACCCCCTCCTGCAGCACCGGACTCCCATCTCCCGCCTTCTCTCTGCTCCCCTACTTACCCTCCTGCTCCAAGACCTTCTGGTGCTGTGCCCTTTCCTCTCCTGCTCCTTTATGTCCCCTTTCCCCTTTGCCTAGTTAATGCCACTCATCCTTTGTGGCTCTCAGCTCACGTCTTCAAGGAAATCTTTCCTAAACCCTTGGTGTGGCTGACCCCCCTCTGGTCTCACAGACCCCCTGCCTTTTCTCCTTCCCAGCACTTGGGACAGTCTGTGAGAATGCATTTGTGTGACTCGGTGACCTGTCTCCCCCCCGAGACTGGGGCCTCTTAAGAGAGTATGAATCAACCTGTTGGACCCAGCAGTGCCTAGCACATAGCCCACTGCGTGGTAGTAGTCAAAGAACATGTGAACAAATGCGTGAGAAAGGGGAACTATGTGGATCTACCCTTTACGGTCTAGACATCATCCAGTCACTGAAAGTGAGACACACTCAACCAGAGGCAGATGCGCTAAATGAATTCAGCTATTTCGTAGTTGGAGCGGAATATAAAGAAGAATGTTGTTATGCCCCAGGTCACAGGAGGCAGTTAATATCAACTGATAATGATTAATTAGTAAATGCCAGGTTTTTTTTTTTTTAAGAATTTTTTTGTTTTTTAATGTTTACTCTTTATTTTATTATTATTTTTTTAATGTTTATTTTTGAGAGAGAGAGACAGAGTACGAGCGGGGCAGGAGCAGAGAGGGAGACACAGAATCTGCAGCAGCCCCCGACTCTGAGTTGTCAGCACAGAGCCCGATGTGGGGCTCGAACCTACTGCCCCAACTGTAAGATCATGAGCTGAGCCCAAGTCAGAAGCTTAACCGACTGAGCCACTCAGGCACCCCCTTGTTTGAGAGACAGAGTGTGAGCACGGGAGGGGCAGAGAGAGGGGGAGACACAGAATCTGAGCTGTCGGCACAGAGCCTGATGTGGGGCTCGAGTTCACGAACTGCGAGATCACGGCCTGAGCCGAAGTCAGACACTCAGCCGACTGAGCCACCCAGGCGCCCCATACCAGACTTTAAGAACATGACATGGACTTATTTCATCCTCACTGTCACCTTATGCGACATCATCATTATTATAAAGGTTTATCCAATGATAATACCGAGGCAGAGATGTCAAGGGCCTCCGCCAGGACTCACAGGGAGACAATGACAGAGCCATGAACTGAACCCGAGAAATCTGGCCCTGGAGCCTGTGTTCTTAGACTCCACAGTCTGTTGCCTCCTGATGAGGGAAGTAAACATCTTAAAGAAGAAAATACAGAGAAGAAACCTAGGGTACAAGGCGGGGGGGGGGTGGGGTGGGGAGAAAGAAATGGAAGGGGAGGAGAGGTAACAAGTTACACCGTAATAGGAACAAATTCTCGGAAATTAAATTTCAATTTCTGTTAAAGATAAAGAGCCTAACAAACGTGCTTAGTGTGTGCCAGTGACTGTGCTAAAAGAGCTTTTCAAGCATTATCTTATTTAACCCTCCCAACAACCCTGTGAAGTAGGTTCTATTGTTTCTCCATTTTTCTTGGGAGGAGTCTAGGCCTAGCAAAGCCATGTGACCGGGTGAGGGACTGGAGACTGGTAAGTGACAGAGGAGGCACTGAAACCAGGTCCACCTGACTGACATCCAGAACTGCCTCTCTGACAAAAGGGGAAGGGGTAAGTGTGAATACAAATCACCGACACTCACAAATGATGTCTAAAAGGGCTGCGTCACGGAGACTTGCACGCTTACTCTGAAAGAGAAGATAAAATACTGAGTGAACGTGGGGGCTAGTTAGGTTCTGCTACACTTAAAGCACATTTTAGAGTTGCTTAGAACGAGTGTCACCGATCTCTGCTCTCCTGCCAAGTAGCAGATACACCCGACTCCTGTCTCGGTAAAGGCACTCTCCACTCCTCCCCCCACAATCTACTCCTCATTCATCACTTTCAACTTCCTGTTTTGTTTTTTAATCAGCTGTATCCCTCTAAACTTCCTCTACATCAGGGTTTCCCAAATGGGCATTACTGACATTCAGAGGCGGATAATTCTATGTGTGGAGGGCTGTCCCAGGGTGTTAAGGAACATTCTGGCCTCTGCCCAGCATGAGCCAGTAGTATTCCCACAGGTTTGACAACCAAAAATGTCTCCAGACACTGCAGGCAAAATTGTCCTAGTTAAGAACCACTGCCCTACACACATCCATTGACATATATGCATATTATTGTTTTTTGATGTTGTACATAAAGATCGAGTTTATCTTATTTAATGGCTGAAGAATATTTTGTTATGTGGACGTAACAGTACTCTCCTATGTGCAGCTATTTCCAATTTTTTATTTTTTAAACAAGGCTACTTAACATCTTATTTATGTATACATACTTACATGTTTGTATCTAAGTATATGAGTATCGATTATAATACTTATACCTCTTTTTTTTTTTTTAATTTTTTAATGTTTATTTCTGGGAGAGAGAGAGAGAGAGAGAGCGAGCTGGGGAGGGGCAGAGAGAGAGCGAGACACAGAATCCGGAGTAGGCTACAGGCTCTGAGATGTCAGCATAGCTGACGCAAGGTTTGAACCCATAAACTGTGAGATTATGACCTGAGCCAAAGTCGGTCGCTTAACTGACTGAGCCACCCAGGTGCCCCACCTCCTTGTTTTTTATTAATTTTTCCATATAAATCTCCCACAGTGGAAATGCTGGGTCATAAAGCATATCTATTTAAAAGTGAATGAGGGGAGAATGTACAGGAATAGGGGCGTTCTTTATACTTATGCTTGCAACTTTCCTGAAAATCTGAAATTGTTTTAAAATGAAAAGTTAATAAATATACGTGAAAGAGGGGGGGTCTCTTCCCATACAACTTTACCAACACATCTGAGTATTAGCCTTTTCATCTTTAGGTACAAAATCTAATAGGTAAAAAAAGAATACTTCTCATTATTTTAACTTGTATGGATTGTATGTTCCCCCATGGTGGTCACTTTCTCACTGATACGTAGGCATTCTTTGGAAGTTGAAAAAGCCAATCAAAAATTAGCTTCTTCCTCACTGTAGTAGTAAGTAGCCCACATCCCTTCACAGCTTAGCAGCTGCACTAAATTTCTTTTAGACTCAAAAAAGGAAGTGGGGCGCCTGGGTGGCTCAGTGAGTTAAGTGTCTGACTCTTGATTTCGGCTCAGGTCATGATCTCACAGTTCCTGAGATCGAGCCCTGCTCTGGGTTCCGTGCTGACAGAAGGAAGCCTGCCTGAGATTCTCTCTCTTCCCCTCCTCCACTCATACTCTCTCAAAATAAATAAACACTGAAAAAAGAAAGAAAACCTTTGGAGCGCCCGGGTGGCTCAGTCGGTTGAGCATCTGACTCAGGTCATGATCTCACGGTTTGTTGAGTTTGAGCCCCATACTGGGCTCACTGCTGTCAGTGCAGAGCCCGCTTCAGACCCTACATCCCTCTCTCTCTCTCTCTGCACCTCCCCTGCTCATGCTTGCTCTCTCTCTCTCTCTCTCTCTCTCTCAAAAATAAACATTAAAAAAAAAAAAACCTTATTAAAAAAAATCTTATTAAAAGAAAAAAACCAAAGGGGTTGCATGATGCTTAAGGTTCATCATCCTGAACACTTATCACCTCACAGAGCAGAACCAAGTCCTGAACGAGAGATTCCTTTCTCTGCCGGAAGTTTACTGTCTGCAGTTGATTTTCAGGCAAAAAATCCCAGGCTTTGAGGATTGTCATCATTTCAGTCATTGGGATTTTCAAGATGGTCCTCTTGATAAACTCGGCAACAGTTTCATCCATTTCTTTGGCACTTCAATAAAAACAAAAACAGCACAGCAAAGTATTAATCAAATATCAAAGGTTAACTTAATGGAATTTTTCAGCATGTTTTTAGCCAGGATTTTGATTTGTAGGTCAAACACCCAAACGTTTACCTTTTTTTTCAGGCATTCTGCAAAGTGTTTCAAAAGGAGGATTTGATTCTTCGCTCCTTAAGCCACGTATTTAAATGGCTTTGGAGGTTTTAAAAATTAGTGCTCCCTCTCCTTGACAGGCTAGAGTATTTTAATCTTTGATGGGAATGACAGGTAAATCATTCATTCATTTACTCATTCACCTAACAAAACCTGAGCACCCATGTGTGCCAGGCACTTTTGCAGGCATGGGGGAGAGACACACCTTTAACCAAAAAGACAAAAATCCCAGGGCGCCTGAGTGACTCAGTTGGTTAAACAATGGACTTTGGCTTAGGTCATGATCTCACAGTTTGTGAGTCTGAGCCCTGTATTGGGCTCTCTGCTGTTAGCACAGAGCCCGTTTCAGATCATCCACCCCCCCCCCCCCGCCCCCCCTGCTCCTACCCTACTCATTCTCTAATAAATAAATAAAAACTTAGAAAAATAAAAAGACAAAAACCCTGCTAGTGTGAGCATCCATTCTAGTGGGGAGAGAGAAGCAACAAGAAAATCATAAACTGTGTTAAAAGTGTTAAGTGCTGCAGAGAGAACAGAGCAGTGTTAGGAAACGAACCATAGTTAAAGTGGAGCAGGCTGGGAACAAGTCGGGGTGGTGGGGATGGAATGAGGAGGCTTCATACAGGTGACGGTTGAGCCCGTACTTGGAAGAAAGAGTGAGCCATGTGGCTGGCTGGTGAAAGAACTTGCTGGGCAAAGGGTACAGCAAGTGCAAAAGCCCTGGGGCTTTCAAGGAACAGTGAAGGATGTGAAGGATGCCTCCAGTGAGGCCACAGTGTAGACAGTAAGGAGGCACAGAGGAGGTAATAAGGTCAGAGAATACGGAGGGCCCAGGGGTCACTGCCACGATGTTGGCTTCTACTCTGACAGGCACTGGCTGCTGGAAGATCCTGAGAAGAGGTGGGATATGCTCGTTTAGGTTTTCTACCAGGATCAATCTGGCTACTGTCTTGGAGGGGGTGGAGGGCGGAAGCAGGAAGCCAGGTAGGAGGCTGCTGCAATGCAGATAGGAGATGATGGTGGACCGAGGGGGAGGGTTGGGAAGAGGTCAGATTCTGGATCTGCTTTTAAGGAAGAGCCCACGGGATTTCCTGATGGACTCGATGTGGGGTTACGAGAGAAAGAGGGACCAGAGGTGACACCGATGTTTGTATCAGGCAGCTGAAAGGACAGAACTGCTATCCCCTGAGTTGGGGAAGACTAGAGGTGTGGGCAGAGGCAAGCTCAAGAATTCCATTTCGAACATGCACGTTTGAAGGTTGTTAGCCTCCAAGAGGAGATGCTGATAAACAGTAGGATGCAGGAGTCCAGAGGACACAGTAAGAGATAGAGGTGAAGAGGGCTGCAGTCTCTTTCTCATTTAAGGGATTACCAGCTAACATAGTGTTATTACCTCACTTTCCCTGCCTGCTGCCTGACAGGGAGAGTCTTCAACCATCCTAAAGGTCTTGAGCCCCAAATCTGGCATGGCTCCCTCAGCAACAGACAAGGGCAATGATCTTCAGGAGCATCTCTTAGTGGCTGTCTTACAGCTGTGGCACTGGGAAGGGGGGTTCTGAGCCCTTTCATTACCTTCCTCAGGGCAGAAGCTGTGGGCCAAGGGTGGCAGCTGATCTCAACTGTTACCTCATCTGGGGGCACTGATGGGCATCTTCCCCCTGCCCCCCATTTTAAAATATGGTACACAGGCGTGCCTGTGTGGCTCAATCAGTTAAGCAATGAACTCTTGATTTTGGCTCAGGTCATGGTCTCGCCTTTTGTGAGTTTGAGCCCCACGTCGAGCCCTGTGCTGGCAGCTCGGAGCCTGCTTTGGATTCTCTCTTTCTCTCCCTCTCTCTCTGCCCTTCCCCAACATGCGTGCGGGCACGTTCTCTCTCAAAAGAAATAAACTAAAAAAATATATATATATATGTATGGCACATCAAAAGCAAGCATGGTTTCTCAACAAAGATGAAGCAAGGTGTCTGCAGAATTTAAGCTTAAATTCTCTGCCTATCTGACAAGAAAGAGCATCGAGACCTTGGTATCCAAATTTAAGAAAAGGGGCAGAAGTCAGTCTGTCTATCTCATCTACTTCCACCACGCCTAGAAGATTAGCAAAAGGACAAAGAGAGAAGTATCCCCCTATCGGAATCCAGGCTGTGACTCAATGCTACCACTTGAGTGTTTAACATTGCATACAATCTATTACCATTGCCCATTTCCAAAAAGATACTGACAGTCGACATGATTTTAAGAAGATACTGAAAACAACACTTCCAGGAAAAAAAAAAAAAGGTGGGGAACTTTTAGGACTTTAGAAGGAGAAAAATAATAGAGAGCAGAACAGAATCAAGATCATGAAAATGGACTCTGATTTGTTTTCTTATCCAGATACAGGACCAACCTACCTTAATGTCAACACTAAAATCCTCACCATGGTCTATAAGGCCCTGGGTTTGCTTCTTGCCTCCCTCCCCATCATCTATCACTCTCTCTCTCTCTCTCTCTGGCTTTCTGAACTCCAGCTACATTGGTGTTTAGTTCCTCTAGTACAGAAGGATACTTCCAGAGAAGGCTCATTGTACTTGCAGTTACCCCTGCCTAGAACATTCAGGTTCATCATGCACATTATTCACCTGGGTAACTCTTGAATTTAGGTCTCAGCTCAGATGGCTTCTACTGAGAGAGGCTTATTCTGCCCACCCATTTTTTTTTTTTTTTTAATTTGTTTATTTTGAGAGAGAGACGAAGAGAGTGAGCAGGGCAGGGGCAGAATTCCAAAGAGGCTCCAAGCTGTCAGCGCAGAGCCCACTCAGGGCTCGAGCCCACAAACCCTGAGATCATGACCTGAACTGAAAGCAAGAGTTGCACATTTAACCAACTGAGCCACTCAGGCGCCCCTGACCACCCATTCTAAAGGTATCTCTCCACCTTCCATTGCTTACTGTCTTCACAAAACTATCTAAAATGATCTTGCCTATTGATTACTGTCTTAAAATATTGAGCCACTAGAGTAGGAACTATGTTTGCCTTATTCATGGCTATATCCCTAAATGATAAATACATGTGGAATGAAATATTAGATATTCTCCGTAAGCAGTGTGTGAGGCGATACCCTGGGAAGAAATAGGGTCCAACAGTCACTGATATATCAAACCAACCTCTCCCACTGAAAACACTGGCGCGGGGTGGGGGGAGGGGGGAAAGGGAGGGGGTAGGCTTGTAAAAATGCATTCCCAGGGCTCCATCAATTTGAACTGGGGGGAGAGGGGTGGGGGTGGAGTCGGGCACCCAGCTGCGCGAGAGCTTGCACTTTTAGAATGCTTCAGAAGATTCTTCATTTTGGGTTAAGTTTGCAAAATGCCATTCTACAGACTTCTGGTAGAGAGCATTCAGTCTCACCAATAAAGCTGGTAAACCCTTGAGCAAATTCCTGATTCCCTGTGACTAATTTCTTTTTACTTCTAGTTCTTAGTAGCACAGTGCCTGGCGCATATATATATATATATATATATATATATATATATATGCATGTGTATATATATATATATATACACACACATACATATATATATACACATGCATATATATATATACACACACATATATATACATATACACACACGCACACACATATATACATATACATACATATATATAGCAGCTCCTCAAGACATTTGTTGAATGAATGCATGACAAGAGCCCTTTTAGGTAACTTTTCTGTAGATCTACATGGAAGGGCTGCCACTGGAGCATTAGGAAAAATACGACAGGCGCACGGACGGAAAAAAAAAACGGACGCCAAGGCTGACTTAAAAAAAAAACCAAAACACCCGACTCCCAGCACAGCAGCAACCCAAGGGTCGGATAGCGAAATAACCCGCCACGTGACAACTGGCGGAGGCTCCGGAACTTACGTACATCCCAGTAAGGCCCCGCCCCACTGCGGGCGGAGGTGACGTCACGGATAGTATCACCGCCCTCTTATCCCGGCCTCAACTGTAGTCCCCCACTTCTTGCCCGAGGCCCAGCGCCAATCCCGCACCTTGAGACGTGTGGCAGACGTGAAAAAGTCGCCCCACAAGCCTGAGATGTGGTTTTCTCGAGGCTCCCGCCACACTCAAGGTCCCGATCCCACGCCGCGCGCGGACCTCTTACAGTCGGTCATCTCCAGCAGTGTCTCTTCTCGGCAGCCGTTCCCGCCCGCTGCTCCTTCAAAGCCACCAATTGCAGTTCCCGTCGCCCTCCAGCCCCGCCCACCCCGGAGCTCTATCTTTGGATTGTACCCTAGGCACAGGGAGCTGCGTCGGGGAGCGGCAGAAGTGAAACTCGCCAAGTCCCCGCATCACTCTTGTTGGTAGAGACCATTAGTTAAACGCAGTTAACCTCAGCCACGAAATCTGGCTTGTTGGCTCGGTTTGCTGTTTTTAGGCCCGGCCGTGCCTCAGTGCACTCGCTCTCCCTCCCCCCAGCGCCCGCAAGTGGGCCCGTCCAGGCCGGGTGGCGCATGCGCCTCAGAGGCCGGGAGCAGCGGGGGCTGGCCGCGCCGAGCCGGGTCAGCTGTGGAGGGCGCGGGGGACTTCGCCACCCGGAGCTGCTGCGACTCCGGCGCCCAGGCCGCCGGCCTTTGGATGGGGAGTCTTCGCTGGTGACTGTCACTTCAGTCCTCCCTGTGTGGCTTCGAGTCGGGTGAGTCTCAGGAGTCCCGGTCGTTCCGAGGAGCGCTCTCTTCCTGGCCGCGGTGTCCTGGGAGGCCGCGGGACACCCACCTGTCCCTCCTCTCGTGCCCTGCTCGCGCGCGCCCCGCCGTGTCCCTTCCTGCCCCTGTCGGAGGTTGGGACCTTGAAGGTCAGGTCCCTGGTCCTCAGGGCGGCCGTGGCTCGCCCTGCTTCGAGGCAGACCACCTCGCGGGGGGCTTTGCGGTTGTAGCTGGAGGCGCGTCCGGGGCCCTCCGCCCGCAGGCAGTTGCCGAGGTAGTTGAGAGAATGCTTTGGTCTAGACCTTTCTCTCTTCGCTGCGGTCTGTCTCGCCACTCGCGAGCCTAGTGACCTGGGCGGGGGATGGGGTGGGCTCCTCCTCTCCTTGAGCCTCGGCTTCCACGCTTGTAAAATGGGTACAACCCATCGCATCGATGGTCAGAAGGGAAGCCATTCACAGCGTTTGACACTAGGAGCGGTGAGCGCTCAATGAATCGCGTGATTATTATTATCATCTCGGAGTTAGAAATTGCATGTAGCTGCACCTGTCAGCTGCAGTGAAAGTTGCCACCAGTCTGTCTTGCGAAGCGAGAATCCATGGAGATCCCCATCAGTACACTTTGCAAGGAAGGTAGACATTCGGGTCCCTTTTATTGGAATTAAAAGTTACCGTGTTTGTAGGTTCACGCAAGGTGCTTAATGAAGAGTCTTAAGTAAACCCGCGTTCTGGAAACTTTCATTTAAAACTTTAACTGCATGAAAGAGGTTGGCGCTGGCGAAGGAATTCTGTTGTGACACCCTTGTGTCTCCTTTCCTGTACATACAGGCTTCTGCGCGTGTTTAGTTTATTTAAAATGAGCCTCACTCATTTCCATTCTTTTGTTGTTGTTGTTGTTGTTGTTAACTATGTTGAGGTGTGAACCAATTCTCAGTTCTACAATAATCCTGAATTCAACATTTGGCAAGCATTGATTGGGCATTTACTATGTGCATTTACAAGAACGTTCCCTCACTAGCCTGTGCGTTCTTTGAGGTACATGGACTGATTCTTTTTTCTCTGAAATTCAGGTGATTTGGCAGAATGCTCAGTACCTGCTGAGTACTGTTGTTTGTTCAGGGAGAGTTGCAGCTTCCATTCCTTAGGAAACTATGTGGTGGAACTTGAGAGCCTTAGGGATCTTTCCCCCAGGTAGCCCAGGGGTTCCTTTCGGTAGCAGTGGCGCATGGTCTGTGTTTGGGAGCACTAGTCACTCAATAGCAGATGTTTAGATTTGGTCCCTTTGCAACTGTGATAAGTAGAAGACTGTAGGGTAGGCGGTACCCTGCTGCGTCTGCTACTTCTGCTGAATATGGTGCATAGTTTGAAATAGTTGCAGAAATACTAATTTAACTAATTCCAGGGCTTTCTGAAAGTAGGCCTTAAAAAATGCATGTTTTAGAAAGCATTGTGTATTAAGTTTACAGTTTTTCCTGGAGAACAGTTTTTTCAAACTCTAAACAAGGGACTTTTCTGGATTTGTTTTACTTTTTTTTTTTTTTTTTTGATGTTTATTTTTGAGAAAGAGTGCGAGCAGGGGAGGGGCAGAGAGAGGGGGAGACACAGAATCCGAAGCAGGCTCCTGGCTCGGAGCTGTCAGCACCAGAGCCCGATGCGGGGCTTGAACTCACGAACCGTGAGATCATGCCCTGAGCTGAAGTCGGACGCTTAACCGACTGAGCCATTCAGGCTCCCCTGTTTTTTGTTTTAAAAAGACATTAGAAATTGCAACTGTAGAGTACATTTCTTTCTGGTGCAGCCACAAAACAGCAAAATCTTTGGAAAGAAAACACAAGTGACATTAAAATAGGGGGTTTCCTCGTGATTATAGATTTGCTGAGGTGTTATTAAAATGCTTACTCCTTTTTCTTTACTAGAGGTCATGAATTGCTTACTTATTGGCTTATTTTTTAAAACTGTGCCACCTGGTGGTTGAAATCTATCATGGAATACTCATTAGGAAAATTTTACCTCTGTCTTGGTAGAATCAGGTGAATAAGACTATAATCTTTATGTCTTTAGTGAGAGTTACCATACTGCTTCTGTCCTCCCAGCGTACCCCCAAGTAAAGGTTAAAATTGCTTTGCAGGGGCCAATCACCCAGTTATTGTCACAACTGAACATTTTAAAGAGTCTCAGCATCTGTTTTAGTATAAACGTTTGCATGCTAGAGGCAGTGGGTGGAGTTGGGGAGGGAAGCCCTTTAACTGTGACAAGTTAACCTGGTGTTGTCTAAATGCCAGTGTAAAAGTGGGACCGAAGTTTTATGTCTCAGTCATAACAGTGTGAATGGAATTTATTCCTCTTTCTTAGTGCACACAGACACATGTGAAGTCTTAATCACAAATGTTCCCTTCACCTTTGTTTCATCAATGCCGCTGATGTTCATAATTATTTTGGCATTACCCTTTTGAAATTTTTTTGTATTTTCCTAGTGGTGATAAGTTTTTATCCATTGCGAATTTCATTTCTGAAAACAGGTTAAAATCGTTTAGTTGTGAACTTCGATTTGAGAAGAAAGTGAAGAGTGCAGTGCAGAAATACGCTCTGTGACATCCTCAATTGATGTAGCCAGTCTCTTTGGGGTACATTAAGACAGGTAACCGAGAACTTCCCATTGCAGCTTCCTTCATTGTTGGACAGCTCCAGGAAGATGACGTCTTCCACTCTTTGGTTTCCAGTCCTGTCCTCAGAAATACCTTGGAAACACCATTGCAGATTCAGTGCAGCCTTTCCCGTCATGTGATGAGCATTTCACATATACAAATGCAAATGTCACGCTCACTGCTTACCATTTCAGATACTCCCACATGTGTTATTTTAAACCTCATAACCCCTCAGAGATATAGGTCCAGAGCTAATACCATTTTATGGAAGAAGAGACTTAGGTCAGATTAAGTAACCAAAGTGTTATAACTTTTGGACAGATAAGTCCACAACTTTTGCCTTCAGATCCATCGTTTCTCCTACTTAACCAGGTTGTTCCTTTTATCTGTCACCTCTGATGGGGGCTTCCCTAAATTGGTAAATATTCCCAGTTTCATTAATAGCTTCTTACGGATCCTGAGAAGAAGAGTTTAAGAGTAGAGGCAAAGCCGTCTTCATCCTGAGCAGTCTCTCCAGGAATATTCACATTGTCAATATTCTGGACTTGGCTGCTCAGGACGAATACAGTATTGTCCTTTTTCTTGAGGTAGACTGACCCTCTGTTTCTAGAAATGCAGGATAATGTTACATGGTCTTCTTTGGAACCTGCAATTAGTGCTTGTTGGACTTGTAGCCAACCAGAGGCTCTTTGGGAAATAGTTTTTTCTATCTGAATGTATTTCACCCACAAACTGCTGGGAAGTTTTCTGTTTCGAACATGGGAATAATTTGTCCTGGTTTAGAGATTGCATTGGGTGGTAGTAACTCTGCCACTTGCTATGTGACCTGGGACTTATTTTTAATGTGAACATGTGAGTAATGCATACTTGAAGTACAAAAAGGCAATTTCTTACGGTTCCAATGAATTTACAGTTATTGGAAGGATTAGAAGACTTGTGCCCAGTGTGTGGTAAGTGTTCAAAAATTATTTTCTACACTAATAATGTAGATACAGTCATGGCCTTGAAGGAATGTTAAAAGTAAGAATATGGAATATACATTTAGTTTTCTTCAGCTCATAAATTACTTTGAGTTATAGTAATGTTTATTAGAATAGGCTTTTATTTTTTATTTTTCTAAATGTTTGTTTTCGAGAGGGAGAGCGAGAGTGAGAACACAAATGGGGGAGGGGCAGAGAGAGAGGAAGACACAAAATCCGAAGCAGGCTCCAGGCTCCGAGCGGGTCAGCCCAGAGCCTATCACGGGACTCGAACTCGCCAACCACGAGATAATGACCTGAGCCGCAGTCTGATGCTCACCTGCCACCCACATGCCCCAGAGTAGGCTTTTAAAGATGACTGCTGGAAGATATCAGCACTCACAGCAAGTGTTGTGGGAACAGTGGCGTCGTTTTATAGCTGTGAGTGTGGCAGTATACCCGTGTAAGCACCAACGGGACGCGCAGCCAGCCGGGCGCTGGAAGAGAGTGTGGGTACAGGGTGGACAGAGGGAAAGAAGAAGAGGGTATCTCATTGAAAAGGTGGGGTGGAGGAAAGGGGGGGGGGAATGACTGGTAAAGCAAGGAATTTGTTAGATAAGGGATTAGGTAGGTCAGTGTTTAGAGCTGTAGATTGAGAAGTAGTAGTTTAGTTTTTTACCAAGAAGAATAGGAAAAGGAAACTATATGAAACCATTCTCTTCTTTGACATAGTTACATAGGATAGTAAGTAGAGAGGAAGTTATCTTATTGGTACCCTGGCTGGGTCTACAGCGCATAAACTTTTGTAACAGAGGGAGGAAAAATATACATCGTGGTATGTATGCATTTGTACTTATATACAATGTGGGCGTATTTGTCTCAGCTGCAAAGTGTCTTCTAAAGTATTTAATGGGCCAAAGAGGTCATTTCAGTACATCATAAGCTTGTTTCCAAATTGTAAAAGCACAAATCTGAGGACTTGGTTGATAGAAGTGAAAATGTTTTGTCACATTTACAAAATAAAAAGACAGTTTCTAAGTGACTTAATAGTACATTAGATGACTTAAATTTCTAGACCGTATGAGGCCTCATTTTTCTGAGGGAAAAGATTATGTCATTAAGAAGACTTCGTAGTCAGCGGCAGGCAAACAAAACTTGAACTTGGCTGCATTTCCAAATGTGTTTCAGAGACTCAAGGACTTAGTTGGGCATAGCGGCCTGGTTTGGGATTGTCAGCTGTGGTTTGCGGGGTGTGTGTGTGTGTGTGTGTGTGTGTGTGTGTGTGTGTGTGTGCGCGCGCGCGCGTAGCCAGTCGCTCAGTGGAACAGTGATCCACTGGTCTTTTTGGAAATGGAGTTTGAAATAGTAGGGATACTGTAATGCTCTGGAATTCTTTGTTTAGACATTTGTAAGGACTTGTTGAGAGTGGAAAGTAGATAGGCAGTTTGAAATTCTCAAACGTTTTTGTATTAGCTCTGTGAAGGTATAATTTACATTTCATAAAATTCACCCACCATGAGTTCAGTGATTTTGGTAAACTGCTGTTGTGCGGCCACTGCCACAATCCTGTTTTAAAATGCTTTCGTCGCGCAGATGTATTCCTTTGTGGCCAGTGACAAATAATCCTCTCACTTTCAGGTGTAGGCAAACCATCGGCTTTTTTTCTCTACCATTTTGCCTTTTCTACACATTGTATATAAATGGAATCATGTATAGTCTTTTGAATCTGGCTTCTTTCATTCAGCTTGGTGCTTTGAGGTTCATCCACGTTGGCGCCTGTGTCCGTGCATTCCTTTTAATTGCTAAATAGTATTCCATTGTCTAGGCATACCACATTTATTTATCCAGTTGGCAGGTTATTGGACATTTGCATTGTTTCCAGTATTGGCTATGATGAATAATGCTGTCAAAATTAGCATACATGTCTTTGTGTGGTTTTATGTTTTCATTTCTTTTGGGTATATTCTTAGGAGTGTGGCTTCCGTGGTCAGGGGTCATTTGGTAAGTATGTGTTTAACTCCTTAAGACACTGCCAAATTAAGTGTGTCCTATTTTACATTTTCATTAGCAATGCATGAGGTCTGTTTTCTCTGCATCCTAACCATTGCTTGGTATTGTCTGACTTTTTGATTATAGCTATTCGGGTGGAAATGAGTGGTATCTCATTGTGGTTTTAGTTTGAATTCCCTGTGACTAATGGTGTTCAGCCTTTTTTTTATGTGCTTAATTAACCATTCTCGTACCATCTTCTGTGAAGTATTCAAATCTTTTGCCCATTTTGGGGGTCCATTTTAAACGTTGGGTTGGTTTGTAAGCATTCTTTATATGTTCTAGGTAGCAAGTCCTTTTTCAAACATGATTTGCAAATATTTTCCCCTAGTCACCAGCTTGTAGGATATTTATTTTTTAGAGCAGTTTTAGGTTCACAGCAAAATGGAGCAGAACGTACAGAGAGACCCCATGTGCTCCCTGCCCCACACATGCACAACCTCCCCCGTGATCAGCATCCCCCGCTAGAGTTGTGTGTTTTTACAACTGAACCTACATTGACACATCATCATCACCCAAAGTGTGGCTTATCCTTTTTTTAAAATTTATTATATACGTCATGAAATGCTCACCACGAGAAGCATATTACAGTATTATTGACTGCATTCCCTGTGCTCTACTTTCCATGCCTGTGTCTTTTCATTTTCTTAATGGTATATTTTTGAAGCGAGAAAGTTTTAAGTTTGATAAGATTTTACCAATTTTTTCTTTTATGAATTGTGCTGTTGACCTAAGAACTCTTTGTCCTGCCTAAGGTCATTATTTTAGGTTGTCTTTCTTGAAACCTTTTAGAAGATTAAAGCAATCATTGGTTCTTTCTTTTGGTAATCTTTTCCAAGTTAAAAAGAATAGGTTACAAAAAAGAGTAGGTAAATAGTGCTACATAACTATAGCAAACACTTCAAAATAATGCTTTTCCTTTGACCTTGGCTGCTAATTTTCTCCTTTGTGAATGAACCAATTAAATTTAATTTCTGGGATTTCAGCATCTTGCTTTCATTGTAATAATTGCATTTTATGGACAGATCTGCTAAACTGAAAAACTTTTTTCACATCTGCTTTTTGTTTCTCTTCATTGTTTAGTTAGATTTTCTCAGCCACATGTTAGGAAGAAAACAGTCCATGTTAATTCACACTAATGTGAGACTGATGGGGCTTTAACCCTCTGAGAGGAGTATACATTTTAAAAGGATTAATAAACCAGTTCTCTTGTTTTGTAGAATTTCATCTGAACAAAATGAGTTGTAATCAATTTCAGGAATGTGGGGAAAATAATTGAAATCAGGCTTATTAAGAGAGGCTGGCCGTTTCTGCTAGAGCACTTCTTTCCAGTGTTGGGCCTCTTTAGAAACTGCAGGTTCTCTGAACACCTGATAACTTGCTGAATCTGTTAAACTGCTGGATAAGGAAGCTGAGGCTCAAGGTTAATAATTTGCCTAAGGTGAGCATTCCTTTCTGATAAAGCTCACTGCAGGTTTTTACTGAAGTAGCTTTAGGTCGCATTAACAAGTACAGTCACACATATTCAAGACACTCTTGTATCCACAGGTCGCTCTGCTGCGCTCCATCCCTCCTCCTAAAGATGCATCCTGACTTATCTCCACACTTGCACACTGAAGAATGCAACGTCTTGATTAACTTGCTTAAGGAATGTCACAAAAATGTAAGAGTTCAGAAAAATGACCATAAAGCAAAGATGAAACTTAGGTACAACACAGTGATGTGAAACGTTACCTCCACTGATGGAAGGGGAATGATAATATGGCAGATCTTAGCTTACTAAAGATTAGTGATTGATGCTTGTGATTTTTCAGATACCGTTTCCATTCGTGATTACTAAAAATTAAGCATGGTAGTTTGTTAGGGAACTTTTGAAATGATATGTAACAGTCAGAACCCATGTTCTTTCAATAAAATACTTTCCTTTTTTTTAATTACAGGATGTTAGAACAATTGCGTTAATCTGACTCTTCTGATCATAATGCAATTATTGTAAGAATTTTCTAAGATTTTCCTTGATGTCCATCATTCTGTGTTTAAAGGAGATTGAAATTTTTTTTAAGAATTAGATATTAGCTAGGTGTAAATTATGATTGGCCTAATTTGGCAGGTTTACTTACTTGTTAGTGGAATGGAAGTAAAATTCCATGGTTAAAACCAAAATGGAAAGGAAACCCATTTTTGGAATTTATTCACTTACGCCAATATTTTTATGGACGTCAGATATTAAGCTTTTTTCATATATTTGATGCATGAGACAGTTATAAGGAGCATTTGTGGTTTTAACTTTGCAAAATGCGTTTTCCTCATGATATTCATAAACTGTGGATATATAAAATTATGGTATCAGTATGTATCATTTAAATGAGTAAAATTTAAAGGCTAACAGGTAGTAAGTACTACCTCTGATCTGTGAAGTTAGATATTTTTTGTTCAAAGAACGTTGTTGGTGACAATATACTTGAGACAGACTTTTTTCAGCATACATGTAGATCCAGAATTGATATCATAAGTCTTTATTTAACGTTATCTTAACGTTATTTATACATTATACGTTATTTTATTTGTACGTTATTTTAATGATATTTAACGTTATTTTGTGGGTGTGCAGTCGCGTCCCATTTGGTTTTAGAGTGTGTTTCCCTGATGACTGATTTTGAGCATCTTTTCATGTGCCTGTTGACCATTCATACAGTCTTTTGCCTATAGTTTATTTTTTTTTAATTTTAAAAGTTTACTTATTTAATTATTATTACTTTCTTTGCCCCTATTTTAAAATTGGGTTGTTTGCTTTATTGAGTTTTAAGAATTTGTTTTCATTTGACATTCAAGACCCTGTCTTGACAATTGGAGACATTGACGAGCGTGTGGTGAGTATGTTCTCAGTCTGTGGCATCCTTTTTCACTTTCTGAAGGTTGTGCTTCAAAGAGCAGTTTGTAAGTTTGATGAAGTCTAATTGCCAGTTTTTTCTTTCAGTGTTTGTGAGGGGTTTTGTTTTGGTTTTGGTTTTTTTGTTTGTTTGTTTGCATTCTAAGGATCTTTGTGTGTTTCCTGCTCACAAAGATTTTCTCCTTTTTTTCTTCCAAAGGTTTCAGGCTTTTAGCTGTGACATTTAGATTTGTGACCCATTTCAAGTTAATATTTGTGTCTGGTATGAGGTAGGAGTCAGTGTTTTCCTTTCTCTACGGGGATTGTTTTTCCAGCACTATTTGTTGCAGACACCAGCCTTTCCCTCCTAAATTAACTTGCTGCCTTTGTCAAAAATCTGTTGACCACACATGACTGGGTCTATTTCTGGGCTCTAGTCCGTTCCGCCGATTTATGTGTCTGTTCTGAACACCAGTTAATTCCAGTGTTCTCCTCGTGGGGCCAACCGGGTCCCCTGACGGGTTTGTCCTCTTCTCTACCCTCGCTCACTTTCCACACCGCGTCAGGAGTGACTGTTCAAACTACGTTCAGGCATCGCTCCCCTCTACCGGCTCCCTTTGCTCGGTACGCGATCTCACTTTCTTCCTTCGTGTTGTTTCAGGACCTTCATGAACATGGCCCCTACTTAGCCTTGGGTTTCACACCCTCCGGCACTCTTTTTTTCCCCTCGCTCCCCAGCGACCTTTTCTGCAGTTGTGTGGAGCACACATTTCTCTCTTCTGAGGCTTTGGGCTTGCTTTGTCCTTGGCTTATCTTGGAGCCCTCCTCACTATCTCCTCTTCCCCGCATGCTATACCGGGTTTCATCATCCTCCAGGTTTTATTCTCTGTAATCTGTCTTTGCCTCTTCATTTCCTCCTTTCCTGGCCTAGATTCTCTTGGTGTCGTCACTGTGTCCTCTAGTAACACCATACGTAGTCCGTTTCCTACTTGAAGGTACTTCTCACACGTTTTGGTCTCAGGACTCGTATACACTCTTAAAAATTCTTGAGGACCCCAAGTAACTTTTGTGTGTGTGGACTCTAGCTACCGATATTTACTGAAGTAGAAATTAAAACTGAGAAATTTAAAAAAATGTAAATGTATATAAAAATACAATAATAAATCCAGTACATGTTAACATAGTAATTTTTCACAAAAAAAGATCTTATTTTCTGAAACAAAAGACAGAGTCAAAAGAATGACATTGCTTTTGGGGAGCCTGGGTGGCTCAGTTGGTTAAGCTTCTGACTTCAGCTCAGGTCATGATCGCGGTTCGTGGGTTGGAGCCCCGCGTCAGGCTCTGGGCTGTCATTGCAGGGCCTGCTTTGGATCCACTGTCCGCCCTCCTCTCTGCTCCTCCCCTGCTTGCGTGCACGTGTGCACTTTCTCTCTCTCTCTTAAAAATAAATAAACATTAAAAAACAGAGGAATGACATTGTTTTTGCATTTTTGCAATTCTCCTTGGTATCTGGCTTAATAGAATATAGCTGGAGTCTCCTATCTGCCTCATGTCCAGTCTTTGGTGATGTTGTCCTCTGAGCAGCCTCTGGAAAGTTCTACTGTAGCCTTGTGAGAGAATGACAATGAACAAAACAAATAAGATCTTTGATTATCAGGAGAATAGTTTTTATCTTATACACCCCCTGGAGAGCTCCTGGGAACTCGTGGGTGCCCCTGGACTGCACTTGGAGAACAACTGTTTTATAACAGTCACTCTGTTCGTTGACTCACTCTGTTCTGTGACCGTGTTCTGTGAGAGTAGGGCCCAGGTCCACCTTCCTCACTACTGTATCCCTAGTCCTTGTCTTCGAGATATCGATTGATTGCCCATGTATTCAATCACTGGCCCAGTTTGGTTTTCTGGAAACAGACATCACACACTGGAGGCCTTTGCTCTGTGTGTGCAAGAGAACTGTAGTCCATGGGCGTTCCTTTTACCAAGTCCAGCGGGACACTTTGGGTTTGTTTTGCACATAATGTCACAAGAGTGTATTTCTTTGGGCTTAAATATTGGGGTGAAAGCGAAAAAAAAATAGCTGCTGTCCTTGATTTAAACATAAGATGTATGTGTATGGGGTGATAGGAATCACTGTGAACTAAACTGTGAAATACTGCCTTACATTCTAAACATTAATCCTTTCTTTTGTTTCTGCCTCACCAGAAAGTGTGTGAAAATGCATTGTTCCCGTCCATCTGTAGTCAGAGAAATAGTTTGGGAAAAATACACAAGAAACACTTATTCTGAAAAGGTCATTAGGCAACCAGTAGGAGATGTCAGTTTACCTTAAATGCTTGCCAGAAAAACCAACCCATTCGTTGACTGGACCAGAAGAGGACATTTAAAGCGGCGATGAAGCAGGGGGAAAGGAGTAGTGAGGGGCATAGCTTATAAACTATGTGTTGTCTGTTTCCGTGAAAGCCTTAATTGGAAAGAAAAGGAACAGGTGCCTAGTATAACTACAAGTTCAAGTTCAGCATTTATGGCATGTCATTTTAGGCCATCACCATGCTGTCCTGGGCACCCTTAAAAATCGTGATGTGCAAACGCACTAATTATGGCACTACTAAAAATTCGTGTTCTTGACCTCCGCCTTCATCGTGATCTGCTTTGGAGCATTTGTACTTTTTGCCATGATCATTGTCGTAGGCCTTGAAACCACTGGGAGATTTTTATTTTTGCTTTTCAAAGAAAGCAGACTTTGAACTTCAGACATAGATTTTCTGATATTGTGGATTAGTGGCTTATTTATGTGGTCCATATAGACCGTTTAATAATAGTGTTACGTGTTTCTGATGTATTTTGATGACATTTTGAATGGAGGCCAATGAGAAAATAGTGTTGGCACTCAGCATATATTAGGTAATTCTTCAGTGGGACAGAGTGTTTGCTATTGAAAGAAGTTACTGGTCATGTTAATATGGCCACAGTGCACTTTGACATCACTCCCCGTAGTAGATGATGGATTGTGCTGTGATGTTAACATGCCCTTAAAGACAGAGGTACTTGAAAACAGAATTGTTTACACTCTGTCATTGTGAGGTTTTGGCAGTTTAATAGGCTTCCCTTTTAGTAAGGAAAAGTCTTTTGGTTTTTCATTTCTACCTGCAGAGCTTTTATCTCTCCTTTAGGATGGCCAGGATAAGTCCATTTATTTGTACACCTCATACCTGTGACTTACCTATTTGCTTATTAACAATGTGCTGACACGTTAAACCCATTTCTGTAGGAATAAGTATTTAAATTCTGTGTGCCAGAGACCTTAGCATGTTGTGGGATGAAATATTTTACCCCTTTTCTTCCTTTTAGCACAGCATTCTGAAATTTTTTGGTCATTGCAATGATCTTGATCGGGAGATGAGAAAATGCTTGAAGAATGAGGTAAGAAAAGTGTTAAAGAATAAAAATGGTTGAACAGTAGAATAGAACATTTTTGAACAATATTTTACAATATTGCCATTATTAATTTTTATTCCGAATTTTAGTATAACAGAGAGAATTGACTTTAGACATACATCCTCCCCTAAAACCAAGAGGAGAAATAAAAGCCTTTTCTGGGGACAGTTAGAACATTGCTAAGATTTTTTTTTTTGTTTTTTGGTTTTTGGTTTTTGCATGCACGTAAATGAAAACAACTTCCTTATTGTAATCATTGTAACTCTCCTGTATGAATTGCAAGGTTTGGGAAGTTGAATTTTTTTAGCAGAAAGACTTCTGACAGCTATTACCTGTAGTGGGTAACAGATACTCTTCGGGCCTGTTCCCTCATAGAACATGGTGGGAGCCAGACATGGTCTCCTCACAGGTTTAAAATTGTGAATTTCTTTATAACCATGGCATGTACAAGCCATAGGGATCTAGTTTGACTTGATTGGAAACACTTATTTCCTAAACTCGGTGTTAGGCCATGACATGACCTTGGACATATAGTAGGGTGCTTTTGAAATCTTTGAAAAGACATGAATTTTTTAATTTTTTAAAAAATGTTTATTTATTTTTGAGAGAGAAACAGAGCACGAGCAGGGGAGGGGCAGAGAGAGAGTGAGACACAGAATCTGAAGCAGGCTCCAAGCTCCGAGCTGTCAGCACAGAGCCCGACATGGGGCTCGAACTCACGAACCGTGAGATCATGACCTGAGCCAAAATCCGGCGCTTAACTGACTGAGCCACCCAGGTGCCTCGAAAAGAAATTTAATTCCCTTTCTTTTCACACATGAGTTGTGTTATGTCCAAAACCTTAAAAAATCTGTAACTATTAAAACCTGCCTTCCAGTTTTTTTTGCATTTTCCATATTTTTGAACTTCTTTTCCTATTTGCCTCATGGTGGAAGGTATTAGTTATAATATTTGAAGCTGTCCAGCATCTATATTTTTGTTTTTTGTATTTTCCAATCTGAGGCTTTGGGGGTTTTTTGGTTTTGTTTGTTTTTTCTCTTCCTAGAGTCCCTTTCTAGTGTCTTTACTGTTTGAAGAACTTTCTGGAGTTCTCACTTCAGGGTCATCATTTTCTTTGCACAAACATGTACGTGTGTAAGTGTTTTAAATTGATTTTTCAAGAGTTTTTCTTCACTGGTAAAGCTAGTTTATATGAAAGCTGAACCTAGGGCTTTGTTTGGTTTTCATAAGGATTATGGGAAAACGAAGCCCACGCTGTGGTGTTCATTGCAGCGATTTATTTCTCACATGCTTTCTGTTGTGTCTGTTCGCCTTTTCCCCTAAATTTAGATTTTTTTTTCTTCTTTTGGTTCAATAATTTTTGCCGTTGGTGTGGTGATTAGATCTTTATATGAAATTTTCTTCCCAGGAGGTCCTGAGACGTTAGCGACCGTTTGGTAGGATGTTGTAGATATTTTTCTTACTTTGTTTTCATATAAATTTTAGATTTTCTCCTTGACTTATTTTCTAAGTCCTCTATGTGGTTTTTATGTTGCTTCATTACCTGATTTATAGATGTTTTTCTGTCTGTACTTTCATGCTTCAGTCCTCTGAACCTGTGCTCATTTATTTCCTCTCTGCCTTTAATGCTTTCTGGTTTACCATTTACTGCTCTCACGTGCTCCTCTATCATTTCCTTCATGTGCCATTTGAGTACTTTATTCCTTGAAGCTTTTAACTAGAAGGACCTGGCCAGTTTCCCTTTGCCTCTCTTTGCCACTGTGTTACTGCCCCCCCCCCCCCCATTCCCCGTTTTATTGAAAGAATCACTAATATTACTTTTGCAGCATCCTTTTTGTCCCTCTTAATTGTTCGGTTTGGTTTAGTTTTTGGTTAACTGAGCTTCCATTCTATCTACGTTGTTCAGTGAAGTTTTGTGAATAACATCACATGCATATATTTTTCTTTTCCTTCTTTTATTCAGAGGCCATCTGGACTCCCTTTGGGCATATCTTAACATATATTTTAACATAGAGTATAATTTGCTCTTTAACCTGTTTTTTTTGGGGCCACCTACACAGTATTCTGAAGATTTACCCTTAAAACCCTTCTCCCAACCTGATTGCTGGTGGGCAGTCCAGCATATGTGATTAAAGATAGATATCAAATATTTTTCTCCGAGTACGTATCTCTGCATGTTCTAGAATAGTGCCTTTAAAAAAAAAAACAAAACCAAAACTTGTTAAAGCGATGAAATGCCCTTTCCCCCCGAAAAATCTTCAGAAGAAAATTAATGTATGACAGATAAAAGGAATGATTTTGGTTAAAGGGACCTGGTGTTTCATCTATAATTTGAAGTGGTCCTTTGATGGGGAAGAAAAAAATTTCAGAAACTATCATTCCAGAAGCTATGTTATAACTCTTCAATCAAAACTTTAGATCCAGAAAACTTCTTAAAGATCATCTAGCCTAGCTCCCTGTATTTGAGGTTACAGGACCCGAAGATGGACTGATCATGAACCTCCACACCATTGTCTCAGGGGTCAGAGGCGGGGGATCCAGTCAGGTCTCTAGTTAGCTCTCTATCACTGATTTCATTTCTGTGGCCTCTTCCCATATCTCCGGCTCCTAAAAGATTTTGATGTCTAGCTGTTCACAATACTTAGTTTTTTCAACTTGAATTTACTTTTATATTTTTCCCCTTTTTCATAGGGACCCTTCATTCACCTTTAAAATAATGTCTGTATTGGTGTATATAAACCTGTACATATATCCATGTAAAAACACTTATATTCAAGTTTCTCTGCTTTAAATGAGTGCATTGTCTAAGTGCCAGGCTGTGTATTTCCTGTTATTTAATAACCTACTGATCAGAATACTAGGCTGAAAACCTCCAGGTGAAAACTGCATTTAGATCCAACTAATTACAGAAATGTAGGATTTGGGGAGAATCCGTTTGATGACTCTTTGTAATGAAAAATATCCTGGGAAGTTTAGCTGACTAGAAGTTTCCACGTGAACTAATAGGATAATATGGTTGCCAAGAGCCATTTATTCTTGATAATATTTATAGAAATAACATGTCTAGGTCCTAAGAACTAGTAGGTCCACTGTAGCCCACATCTATCAGACTGTGTGGAGCTCTGTATTTAATTCTGGTTGTGATATTTTTTATCAGGAATATTGATATTAAAGCGTTTTATAAAAGGTGCTTGGTAGCTATTAGAAGGCAGAAGCCATGTTCTGTGAACCTCTATGGAAGCCAGGAATGTTCAGCCTAAAAAAGAGGTAGTAAGTGGCTCATCTGTAACCAGATATTTGCCACATTATAGCAGGCAAGAAGAAATAGGCAGTAGAATTTACGTGGAAACACTGGTTCAACATAAAAAACACTTTGGAACAAGTAGAAGTGGCCAACAGCGAAATAGGTTACCTCTCAAGGTAGTGAGCTCCTCATAACTATAAGTGTTCAAGCAGAGGTTAGATGCGTGTGATCGTGAGTTCCTAAAGAACAGGGACAATACTCACTCATCTTAAATATTTCCTGAATTCATATTTTGGGAAGAAATTAATTCAGTAAATATCTGTGCATCTATTAGGATGTAGGTGCTGTACTGTGTTTGCAATTTCAGATTCAGTGAAATAAAAGACAAATAAGAATTTTATCAGCGGAAACAACTTATTTTGCAAATACTTTAAAATATCTAACTCAGCTGATATGTAAATGGTAATATAATCTGCTGTCTCTTTTCTCCCCTTTCCTTTTATTTTCCAGTACATGGAAAAGAGGACCAAGAGCAGGGAGCATGGCAATGCGATGAGAAAAAGACTTTTTAATCCCGCAGAGGAATCTGAAAAATAAATTGCAGGCATACCTCGTGTTATTGTGCTTCATTTTATTGAGCTTCGCAGCTAGTGCATTTTTTTCAAATTGAAGGTTGGTGGCAACCTCGCGTCGAGTGAGTCTATTGGTGCCATTTTTCCAACAGCATTTCTCACCTCGTGTTTCTGTATTGCATTTTGGTAATTCTTACAATATTTCAAACTTTATGATCACTATTATAATTCTTATGCTGGTCTGTGATGTTACTATTGTCATTGTTTCGGGGCATCACGAAGCGTGTCCACAGAAGACAGTGAACTTCATCAGCGTTGTGTGTGTTCTGACGGCTCACCTACCAGCCCTTCCCTCGTCTCCCCTTGTCCTCGGGCCTTCCTGTTCCCTGAGACTCAGCAGTATTGAAATTAGGCCAGTTAGGAACCCTACGCTGGCCTCTAAGGGTGCAAGTGACAGGAAGAGTCCCTCGTCTCTCACTTTAAGTCAAAAGCTAGAAGTGATTACGCTTAGAGAGAAGGGCATGTTGAAAGCGGAGATAGGCCGGAGCCAGGCCTCTTGCGTCATTTAGCCAAGCTGTGAGTGCAAAGGGAAAGTTCCCGAAGGAGATCAAAAGGCCTCCTCCAGCGGACACGCAAATGCGAAGAGAGCGAGAGGACTTACTGCTGATGAGAAGGTTTCAGCGGTCTGGATAGAAGAGGAAACATTCTCTTAAGCCAAAGCCTAATCCAGAGCAAAGTGCTAACTCTCTCCAGTTCCATGGAGGCTGAGAGGCGAAGAAGCTGCACAAGAAAAGCTTGAAATTGGCCGATATTGGTTCATGAGGCACAAAGGAAAGAGACTGTCGTCCTAACCTCAAAGTCCAAGGTGAAGCGGCAGGCGCTATTGCAGAAGCTCCAGCCACGTGGAGGCAAGGCCCTTCACCAGCAAAAAGACTGACTTGCGGAAAGCTCAGGTGATATGGTTAGCACCTTATAAACAATAAAGTATTTTTTAATGAAGGCGTGTACATTGATTTTTAGACGTAATGCTATTGTATACTCACTAGACTACAGGGTAGTGTAAACATAACTTTTATATGTGCTGGGAAGCCAGCAAAGTCATTTGACTCATTTTACTGTGGTATTTGCTTTCTTGTGGTCTGGAACCAAATCTTTAAGATCTCTGAGGTTTGCCTGTATACTTCCACTAGGTGCCTTAGCTGAGAGAAGACCTAAAACCTCTTGGTGGATAACTGAAAGAATCTTACCTCATTTGGTCTCCAGAATCCTTTGGACAGAAAGTGACTCATGAGAAATCAAGCCATGGAGAAATATGGAAACCCCGATTCTGAGTATTTTGTTAGGCAGAGAGCCTTAGGTACTCTCTCCCTTCTGCCAACACACCTGACTCGTAACATGTACCCTCCCTTTGCCAACAATCAGTTAACATTTGTGTAACTTATCTCCTTCAATAAAATAATTGACTTGAATCATATGGTCTCTGTTCTCTTAGACTTTCTTGCAATTAGGGCAAAATGGTCCCATTAGACTCTCCTTTTTGACAATGTACTGATTTTGGAGCTTAAACATTGAAGACACAAGCTAGGGCAAAAAGAGTTTGGGGGAGTCTCAGCTGTATTAACTATATGAAAATGGCCCAACTTTATTGTTTCCAGATTCATTTCTAGTGGTCACCCCTACCCCCCCACCCCCACACCCCCACCAGGGCTCTTTCTGCCAGGTGTTTCTGAAACTGGTGACAATCTAGAAGTCAGCAGCTTCCAGCCACAGCCGCAGCAGGGTCTTGATCTTCTTGTCAGTTGAGATGTCGACAGATTGTGAGCTGTGTGCACCTTCTAGTGAAGTCTGTGTATATGTCCAGAGTGAGGCCTTGTTGATAGTAGTGTTCAATAAGTGCTTTTCTCATCATAAGAGGTGTTCAAGGGGCTGGACATTCACTGAGCAAGGTGGTCACAGAGAGTAGCAGGCATTTGCTGGAGAGATGGAGAAAGAAGTAGAATTAATTCTGAGGGCCTTTCTGAGACTGAGATTTATGAATATTTATTCAGCCCCTTCCTCCTTGTCAGAACAGGTGCAGAAATGAGACATCTTGCCTTTAGATGCTTGTAGTAAACGCATGAGTTGACTATTACAGTAGCATAGTAGTGCCATGATGAGGTGGGTGTCCTAGAAAACATAGAAAGGGCATCCATACCCAGCCTTCAAGGAGAAGGAGCCATTCCAAGACAGCCACTTAGCAAGGTAATCTTTGACAAATGGAGTAAAAATGGAATGCATTCTAGGGAACTTCAAATTGTTTAACATGACTGGAGTATGAGAGCTGTTGGTGGAGGAAGATAAAAGATGTCTTTGAATTCAGTTGGAGTTTTTTTCTTTTTTTTTAAACGAATGAATTTTTTATTAATTTTTTTTATTTATTTTTATTATTCTGAGAGAGGAAGCAAGTGTGAGCTGGGGAGGTGGGCAGCGGGAGGGAGAGAATCTCAAGCAGGCTACATGCTCCTTACAGAGCCCGAAGCGGGGCTCAGTTCCACCACCCTGGGATCATGACCGGAGCTGAAATCAAGAGTCAGACACTCAGCTGACTGAGCCAGCCAGGCGCCCCTGGAAGTTTTTCTTCGATGCTCTTGTGACCAGCTGCAGATTTTAATATGGTGATTAGGGATTTATGGAGGGGCCTTAGTTGGAAAGGTGATGTGTTTCGATTTGCATTTTAGTAAGATCTTTCTGGTTATGGTTTAGGAGATAGATTGGAGAAAGAAGGTTATACCCAGGGAGTCCCGTTCGATTTTTGTCCTAATTTGGGTGGTGAGTGAAGGCCTGAAATAGCAAAGAGGCTTGGAAATTCAGACGAATGGCTGGATTTGAGGGCAGTTTGAACACAGATTCAGCATGGCTGGCGAGGAGGTCTTGGGCGTTTGTGTCTGCATGCTGCTGGGGCCCTGCCCCGAGTGGGAATGGGAGGGGGGGTAGCAGAGGTGTGGGGGAGAGTGCTGGGTTCGAGGTGTGTGCGGAAGGCCCTGGGCGGAGATGGCTCTTCGGCTTCTGAGGACGCAGGTCCGGAGCGTAGTAGTTGTCTGCATGACGACGGAATCGGGAGACAACAGCTTACGTGTGGCCGCTGGCAGCCTGTGGGCCAGAGGTGCTAGCACGCCGCCTGAGGTGCTTTATAGATGAAACTTCGGGGTCACTTGAGTTTTTAAAATTACGTAAATACCACATTTCGGTGGAACACCGAGACAATCTAAGTTTGATAGATTTCACACCCTGATGTCCCTTGGCTCCAATAATTGACAGTTGGGTGTGTCTTCTGTGCATTTCCGTGACTATTTCAGGACAAGAAAAGGAGCCCCATATGTGGAGAAGGAGCAGGTGTAGGGAGAGAAGGCAAACCGTAGAGATGGGCAGGAAGGGTCCAGAGGACGGAGTGTCACTGGATTAAATAAGGGCTGAGCCGGAGGGACACAAGTAATTGGAAGGGCTTGGCTCTGATGGAAAGGATAATGTGAGGTCGAGAGGGGGACTCGCAAAATCGAAAGGCAATGGTGAGTGACACTTGGGAAAGGGTTGTCTCCTGAAAAGAATGCCAGAAAGGAGGGAGGTGTTGATCTGTGGAGTGACATCTTTGAGGATGCAGACGTGAGTGAGATTCAGGGCCCATGCCGACAGGGATACTGTTTTGTTTTGGGTTTTTTTTTCCCCCCAGAAAACTAACTCGAAACCGAAAATGAAGCACCATAGGAAATGGAAAGTATTCCTTTCAGAGAGCAATAAGTAACCTGTTTGTATGGGATGTGCTGCTGTCACCCGGGCTCTGTTTCTGCTCTCCGGGGGCCCACATCTCAGGCACACTAACATGGTTCTCTGTAACTAGTCGTGTCTGGTAAATGTTTAAAAACCCTGGAGAAGGAAAATAAAAGGCACTAACTTGTAGCGTTTGCTATTTTCTGTGGTGTCCATCCTGCCACGGCAGATTTCAGCCTGCCAAGCCGATGTCCCTGTCCCTGACGGTGGAGCTGGGAAGAGGTGCTCACAGGAGGCTCCCCGAGCTGGGACCAGCTGACTCCGGCCCCCTGCGGCGCACCGCTGCCGGGCAGAGAGAATGCAAAGAATCCTCACTGATGGCCCACTGATGGTCACCTCTCCCACTTGAAAGTACCTGTCCCCCAAAATGTACGCTAACGCAAGACCCTTGTGCCCTCTGTGATGGAGCACCTGTAGTCCAGGACTGCTGGAGTTCGCAGGGTCTACAGTCACCGTGTGCCAGGTGGATCAGGGAGGAAATGGGACCTGCCTGTGCCTTGATGGCTGGATTTGTGCCCCAGCACCAGGCCGTCTGCTTCTCTTTCTGTTGAGACACCACCACCTTCTTCTGGTTTGGGACATGTCGCCGGTTGCCTGCTATTCCCAGCCCTCTGCGGATCCGAGTGAAATCTCAGTTTTCTCTCTCCTTTGCGGAGCAAGTGCACTTTCCTCCTGGGGGTTTCTGGTTTATTTTTTAATTTTTTATTATTTCTTTAATTTTAAATTTTTTTTACTGCCACTTGTAGTAGGAGCCTGAGAGGCTGGAGGGAGAGGGGGTGGGAAGGAGCAGACGTCCTACGTCCTCTTGCATTTATCAGGCACCTGGCACCTCATCGTGTGCTGGTACTACAGTGCTGAACGAGCTGGACACAGTCCAAGTGAGGGCAGGGCGCGCATCACAAAGGACCACCTGAGTCCTGCTGAGGAATCTGGGTTTCCTTTCCAGGGCGGTGGGAAGACACTGTAGGGCTATGCAGGATACGGAGTGAAGTGATAGATGTATTTAGTGTGGATTTCTAGCGGCTTTGGGTCCTAAAGGACCGTCTCTCCAAGTTGAAGAGCTCAGGCCAAGGTGTTCCTGAGAAATCTAATTTTGTAGACTGCCCTGAGCCCTGATTCTCTGTTCTTGACAAATTTATTAACGTTTTACTGCAAGAAACACTGCACAGTTGTACTTAAGAGTGAGGATAGAAAGTTGAACTTTTTCTGACCCTGCACAAATGGGGTTTAAAACCACTTTAATCTCCATGGAGTTTTTGGCTTAAAGCACCAAGTTCATTTCCTGAGAGCGTTTGGGGTAAATCTATAAAGGTGATGTCATTGGCCTGCCAGGTGGACACACCAGAGATCTTTCTGTGCCTAGCAAAAGAACAAGTCCCCAAGTCCCAGGTGAGGTGGCTTTGCCACCACAGTCAGATGAAAATTGGTGCCCTTTATGTGCTCTTATATCCGGGGGTTCAGATCTGCCAAACGCTGCCCCCCGCACGGTGAGGTTCCTGGAGGAGAAAGTCCATAGCTGAGAGTGCAAGGGGGAGACCAGAGGAAGCCTTGTTACCAGCCTGCTGACTCGGTGGTATTCCAGGTGGAGCAGGTGGCCTAGGCTGGAAGCCTGGGGGGCAGTCTCCTTCCTCCGAGCGCATCTCGGCTCTCACAGCCAGCTGGTCATCTGGGAAGACGGGACGTTGAAAACGAGACTGATGATAGAGAGGCGGGGCGGGGGATCGAGCTGGCTGAGCTGCTCTCGCTTGCAGAAACCTGTGGAAGACACCCGCTCAGTGTGAACCACCTCTGACAGCATGAGGGACACACACACGTGTGTCACCTTTGTTAAGCTAGCCAACCTTGCCGTTCTCTTTGTAAAGGAAACCTCTCAGGTTCACAGAAAACTGTACATACTACATGAACACCCGCGTACCCACTATCCAGCTTTACTAATTAAATTTTTTTTTAACTTTTATTAATTTTAATGTTTCACTGTGTTTCAGGTCTTTTTTTTTTTTTTGATAAATAACATGTTACAGATGTGGGTGAAGCCTTCTGTGTGTCTCACCCCAATCCCATTCTCCTTCCTTTATCAAAGGTGACTATAGACTGCTCTGATGTATTTCATTCCCATGTATGTTTTTATACTTGTGATATATATGTAAGTACACATGAACTGTATGATTTTGCATGTCTAAATATTTTGTTGAGAAGTTGTCATGATGTGTATAGCCTTCTGTAGCTCACTTTTTTCACAATTATGTTGCTAAATGAAACTCTTCTTTATTCATTTTAACTGCTGTGTAATATTCCATTGTATGACTGTACCACAGTTTATGCATTTTCCTGTTGATGGTCACTTTAGACACTGGATTTTTGTTGCTTTTAAAATGCTTTAGTTAGCATTCTTACATGTCTTGTGCAGTCTGCGAGAGTGTCTCTTGAGTATAAACCTTGGATTTTGTTGAGCTGTAAGGATACATCTTCAACTGTGCTAGAAGTTTCTAAATTATACTGTAAATAGTTGCAGACATATATGAATACATCTCACTGATATTAAGCTGTTTAAATCTATGAACATGGTATACGTCTCTCCATTTTTTTCTGGTCTTCTATGTTTCTACGTTTTTTATGATTTTTAATTTTTTTTAATGTTCATTTATTTTTGAGAGAGAGGCACACACATAGAGCATGAGCAGGGGAGGGGCAGACAGAGGGACACAGAATCCAAAGCAGGCTCCAGGCTCTGAGCTGTCAGCACAGAGCCCATTGTGGGGCTTGAGCCCATGAACTGTGAGATCATGATCTGAGCTGAAGTCGGAAGCTTAACCGACTGAGCCACCCAGTCGTGCCCCCCCCCCGCCAGTTTTTTAAATGATTTTTAAATGACAACCTTACGCATCTTTTGCTAGATTTGTTCTTAAGTGGTACTTTAAAAATCACATATTCTATTTTATTATTATGGGTATAATGCAGTTGCTTTCTTTATATTGATTTTATATCTAGAAAGTCTGCTGAATTTTAATTCTAATAGTTTATAGATTATTTAGGTATTTCTATGTAGGCAGTCATGTCACTTGTGAATGTATTAACAGTATTGCTTCTTCCTTTCTAATGCTTACACTTTAAAAAAAAAAATTGCACTTAGGCATCTAGTACAGTGTTTAATAGCAGCATCAGACTAGTTTTGTTACTGACATTAAATCCGAACATTTCACTGGTTAGTGACGTGTTTGCGGTACCTTTCTTTTTTTTTTTTTTTTTAAGATTTTTTTTTAAATGTTTTTATTTATTTTTGAGACAGAGCATGAGCAGGGGAGGGGCAGAGAGAGAGAGAGAGAGAGAGGAAGACACAGAATCCGAAGCAGTCTCCAGGCTCTGAGCTGTCAGCACAGAGCCCGACTCGGGGCTCGAACTCACGCACCCAGGCGCCCCTGCAGTACGTTTCTTGAAGACACCATTGCGTGGTTAAGGAAGTCCCTGTCTGTGGTTGATGAACTTGCTCAGCGTCAGTTACGTGTGCTTCCCCATACTGCTTCATCTGGAAAGCCAAGTCCCACATTTTCTCAGATTCTCTTACAGTTAGGCTTTACTGAATTGGTATCCATTAAGCAGTGAGACTTGAATTTGAAATGGACTTCAGCTGGGGAGAGGCAGGATGTCAGGTATTCGATTTGCTGGTGTGGATCATGGCGGACAGGGAGTAGCTATAGGACCAGCAATTTTTGCTGCAGTTGCCCCCCCCCCAATCCCTCCCCCCCCCCTTTTTTTTTTTGCCAGGCTGCTACTGCTGCTGCTTTTTAAATTTACTTATTTATTTTTTTGAGAGAGACAACAAAAGCACGAGCTGGGGAGACGCAGGGAGAAGAGAGAGAATACCTCTACACCCTTGAGAGCTCTGGTATTTGCCTCTGCTTAGGTACCCCAGAGGGATTAGGGAGTCAGAGCCACCTTTTGTGCTAAGTTTGTTGTTTAGGAATTCCTAGACCCCTTGAGTAATGAGGAGAGGGAAGAAAACTCATGGTTATGAATTCTGGGTGAAAAAATTTTTTTCTTCTTGGAGCTCACGGTGTCAGGCTTTGGTCTCCCTATGGTAGTTACGTTTTCTTAGAGGGGTGCCTTTTGGGGGCTGGCACCACGTGGGATTCTTATCTCCGTACCACTCCTCCTACAGACCCATGTTCTCCATCTTCGTCCGGCCTATGTATGAAAACCTGTTTCTAGGTTTACGGGGCTGGTCTAGGATACTGCGCATCTGTTGATGCATTTACCTGTTTGGCTTACAGTTTTCTGTTTCAGCCTCCATAGATTTTCTGTGCTTTCCTGTAAGGTCAGCGATGCCTCACACATTTCATTTGAGATGTGTTCTTTAGTATTTTCAAGTACTTTTTATCGGGAAAGCTTTCAGATGATAGAATCAGCTGCATTACCAGGAGCAAGTGTCCCGTGCCTAAGATTTTAGCCCACAGAGACGTTGCTCACAAGGAATGGTTGTACTTTGAAGAGTTAGAGGACTGAGCGTTCATTCCTAGAGGATGAGTGGGTATGAAAGGAGCTGGGAGGATGTGGGGAGGCAGAAAGGGCAGAGAGGGAACATTCTCTTTTCACTAGGCCTTCATCTACATCTGGACTCCGGCTGTTCAAACTGTGGTCCGTGGACCAGCAGTGTCAGCATCACTTGGCAGCTTGTTCGAGATACAGAGTCTCGGGCCCTACCCCTCACCTACTGACTGAGCACCTGCATTTTAATAAACTCCCCAGGAGATAAGTATATTAAAAATTTGATTTAGACTATCTCTGATGTGACTACCTTCCATAAAATGACTACTTTTTTTTGTTTTGTTTTAAATGACTACATCTTTGAGGTTAAAGACTTTCCTCCACTCTCCTTGGTCACTTCTCTAGCTTAGTTCTTTTTCTCCAGTCAATTTTTAAGCACTTTTCTGAAATGGCTTTTGTACTGAAGTTTTTGAGAACAGTTCCTATTGGTGATATATTATATTGAGGGAGTGTTAATTTGACATGTTGTCATATTGAATATGACAGCAAAATCTTATTTAACTCGAGAGCAAAACAGTTATGAAATTCTCAGGGCATTTGCTTTCTACTGTGCTCTGCCGGGTGGGGAGCTGAGTAGTTGAAGCATTCTGTACGGAGTGATTTAGACCTGGCTAAACTGGAGTGTTTGCTCTGTACCCAGAACATTCATACTTCCCATTATCCCCAAGAGCCAAGGGTTCCCTTTTGTCTACATCCTCCCAACACTTATTATCTTGTCTTTTTGATGAGTCATCCTCAAGAGTGTGGGGTGATATCTCATTGTGGTTTTGATTTGCATTTCTCCTATGATTAGTGATGTTGAGCATCTTTTAATGTACCTTTTGACCATTTATATGTCTTCTCTGGAGAAATGTCTAGGTCCTTGGCTCGTTTTTTAATCTTTTTGTTTGTTTTTTGGTTTATTTTGTTTTTTTTTGTTTTGTTTTTTTTTTTTGCTTTTGAGTTGTATAAATTCCTTATATATTTTGGAGAGTAACCCTTTATCAGATATATATGGTTTGCAAATATTTTTTCCCATTCTATAGATTGCCTTTTCATTTTGTTGTTTGTTTCTTTTGTTGTGCAGAATCTTATTAGTTCGATGTAGTCCCACTTGTTTATTTTTGCTTTTGTTGCTTGTGTTTTTAGTGTCCTAGGCAAAAAAATGTTGCCCAGATCACTCACTGTCAAGGAGCTTTTTCCTAATTTAGTTTTCTAGGAGTTTGATAGTTTTCAGGTCTTATGTTTAAGTGTTTAATCCATTTCGAGTCCAGTTTTGTGGGTGATGTAAAATTAAGAGACTCAAGAAACATAACAAAATGTGATATATATGAATCTTGCTCAGATTCTGATGGGAACAAACTAACTGCAAAAAAAAAGACATTTTGGGGAGCAGTTGGAGAAATTTAAGTATGATTGGGTTTCAGATGATAAGAGATTACTGTAATTTTGTTAAGTGTGATAATGGATTGTGATTATGTTGAAAAGGTGTCTTTATCAGTTAAAGATGCATTCAAAGTTTTTGAAGTATTCACAGGGTAACTGATAGATGCCTGGGCTTTACTTTAAAATACGAGCGACAGGGGCGCCTGGGTGGCGCAGTCGGTTAAGCGTCCGACTTCAGCCAGGTCACCATCTCGCGGTCCGGGAGTTCGAGCCCCGCGTCAGGCTCTGGGCTGATGGCTCAGAGCCTGGAGCCTGTTTCCGATTCTGTGTCTCCCTCTCTCTCTGCCCCTCCCCCGTTCATGCTCTGTCTCTCTCTGTCCCAAAAATAAATAAACGTTGAAAAAAAAATAAATAAAATAAAATACGAGCAAACAAAGTGAGTGTAGGGGGATTAGATGAAACAAGACTGGCCATGAGTATATAACTGTTGAAAATAAAAGGTCGATCATAGGGGTTTATTATATTTTTCTCTCTTCCTTAATGAATGAAATTTCCATAATAAAATTTTTTAAAGAGTCTTAGACTCTCAAAGTCAAGACGTAATTTCCTCTAGAAATATAATGTGTCATCAATATGTACTTTTCTGAGAAAAGGACTCAGTACCATTGGTTCTTCTTTTCCTAGATAACATTTATTTTTATTTTTGTGGACTCTGTTGGGTTCTGGGTTTTCCTGCTAAAGACAGAGGGAAGCCTTAAAAAAACAAACAAACAAAAAAACAGGTGTTGACAACAGAAACACAGAGTGGAATTAGGAATATGTTCAAAATATGTATATATTTATCCATGTAGAAGCCTATTCATAACTATTTTCAAGAATTTTTTTCTCCTAAGGCCTTATTTTCCATGACAAATTCCTATAAATCCACAATGTCTCTTTCAGGCTTTGTTGAGAGTCGGAGTATTGCCGTGGGAAGGAGCTTAGAATAGGACAAACCTGTATTCAGATCCCAGCTCTGTCGCTGTCGAGCTGTAATGATGGAGAGCAAATTTACTTAACCTTCCTGAACCTCGGTTTCTTCAGCTGTGAAATGAGACTAATTCTAGCACCTACTTCATAGAGTTGTGGTTTAATTGACAACATTTCAGGTGTGGTGAGGTTTAAATTATATTCTTGGAACACTGTGAGTGTCCACAGATTCCGTGTGTGTGTGTGTGACAAAAACCTCCAGAACATGGCCACATGGGCACAAATGCCTGTTGTCTGCCCTGAAAACCCTGTCTTACTTGTGGCCCATAGCTTCTGTCAGTATGAGGAACTCACTTCTCTGAAGTTGATGTGTGCAACAATCCTCTATTTCTGGAGTTGACTACTCAGAAGTGCACTTCCAAGTACTTACTGTACTTCCTAACCTTGGTTTGCAAGCATAACTCGTTCCAGAAACATGCTTGTAATCCACCGCACTTGTATACCAAAGTAAATTTCAAAAACCGTTGGCTCAGTTGTGATCATGTGACGTTCGGTGTCACGTGCTACTCATGTTGCAAGACGTCGCCCGTTTATCAGGTTAAAATTTATTAGAAGTGTTTGCTCGTCTTGCGGAACACTCGCAGAACAAGTGACTCACAATCCAAGGTTTTACTGTACTTGACTCATTTCCCCCTTGGACTTGACTTGTCTTCTTCTACCTGGGGAAGAGAGTGAGATGTGAAAACCAAGCATAGGCATTATTTGATTGCTTGAGGAAGACCCTGCTTAGGTATCACGGGTGAGCTACACAGGTGAGTGGGCCCCCGCCTGTGCTCTCAAGAAGGCCTAGGACCCATCTCCACGTCTTAGGGGAAAAAGGAAGATGAGATGGTACGCAAGGCAAGTTTAGAGTCAGGATTTTTTGCTGGGATGTTGGCTTCTTTATGTATCTTTGGCAAGCCGTCTCTTGTTAATCTCTTTGCATCTCAGTTTTCTCACTATTGAAAGGAGGTCTCTGCTTCCCCAGTTGTATGGATCAAAGGAGACCAGGGCATTGCTTTTGAACTATGAAGGGCCGTGCAAGTATTCATTGGTGTTTTCTAGAGACAGTGTGTCATACTTCTGTTGGTATAGAAATTAGGAGCAGCTCCCGAATGGCCTCTAGACTCTCCTGGGACATTAGCCAGGCCTTGGGAGGGTCTGACACAGTCTACCCCCTTTGTCTTATTCTTGGCCTCCCAATGCTGCTCTTGGGCTTGGACAAGGAAGCTGCCTGAGGTGCGGTCCTTGCCATATATTGCAGTGCCCCTCAAAGGAGACAAGAAAGCCCTTCTCAGTGAGGAGAGGGTGTGAGGGGTCACAATTCCTGGTGTCACTCTGCACCTTCATAGAAGTCCTTATGGGACTCCCCAAGGCAGGCCAGCCAGTGTACTAGGTGTTGGAAATGCAAGAGGAACAAACAGACATGGTGTTTTTAAGTTTGGTGAGAAGTTGGCAGGGCGTTCTGTGTGCCTGGTCTAGCACTGTCCAGTCCAGTAAACTTCCTCTAAATGATGGAAATGTTTGCCTGTCCTGTGTAATTCAGCAGCCACTAGCCACATGTGTGTGTAGGGGTCATGAAATGTGGCTTGTGTGCCTGAGGGACTGGATGTTAAATTTCATTTCATTTTAATGAATTTAAATTTAAATAGCTACAGGTGGCTAGTGGCTGCCATAGTGGACGATATTGGACAGTGCTGGAAACATTCTGAGAAGGTTCAAAGGGCACCCCCCCCGAGCAGGCCAAAGGTGCGACTTCTCTTCTTTGAAGGGAGCTGTGACACTCAGAAACCTGGTCCTGGCTTCACCTCCCATTCTGTGTGGATTTACCACAGCACTTGGCCTCTTCTCTGCTTACATTCCTGGTCTGTAAGATGGGACAGAGGGAGGACTGGGTTAGGTTTTTGCCAGTGTTAAATTTTGACTCTGTTATGATTTGCTTTTTATTTTTCTAGTATATTATTATCCTGTGGCCACTGTAACAAAATGCCACAGACATAGTGGCTTAAAACAACAGAAATTTATTCTCTCACTTGGGAAGGCCAGAATTCCAAAATTGGTTCCATTGAGCTGAAATCATGGTGTTGGCAGGACTGTGTTCCCACCTGAAGCTCTTGGGGAAAACCCATTCCTTGCCTCTGTAAGCTTCTGGTGGCTGCTGGCATTCTTTGGCTGGTGGCTCCGTCACTCCAATCTCTGCCGCAGTGGCCACATGGCTTTCTCCTCTTCTGTTTGATTTCCCTCTGCCTCCTCCTTAGAAGGACTCTTGTGATGGCATTTAGGGCCCACCAGATAATCCAGGATAATCTTCCCATCTTGAGATCCTTAATCATCCACAAAGACCCCTTTTCCAAATAATGTAACATTTATAGGTCTCAGGTATTGGGACCTGATCTCTTTGGGGGCCATTATTCAGCCTACTCCACATAGTAATAGTTAACGGTAGTGGGTTTGCTTTAAATCTGTGTAGTTGGATGTGTGAGAGTTGCTGCCTGCCCACATACTCTCCCAGGGAGAATTTTCTCAGCTTTCTGTATAGGGACTTGAGTTTGATTAAAGAAATATATATAGCCTTCCCTGCTGCTACCTTGATCTGTTTATGCCAGAGCATCTTCACGAAAAGATCAGTCAACGTATGAATATGCCCCAACTCATGCACCACCAC
Source organism: Felis catus (assembly GCF_018350175.1). Classification (NCBI taxonomy): domain Eukaryota; kingdom Metazoa; phylum Chordata; class Mammalia; order Carnivora; family Felidae; genus Felis; species Felis catus. The sequence continues at coordinate 54,498,841 of NC_058382.1, read as the reverse complement.
TATTGAGACATCCCCCACATCATAGCCAGTCCCTAAAACGTGTGGAAGGGGACTCTGACTGGGATTTGAGTCAGGAAGATCTAAACTATTGCATGTGAACGAGAGGAGAGAGCATATTTGTTGGATCAGCTGGGTAAGTGATGTTTCTCGTAGCATACTCATAAATTTGAAAATATAAAGGATTGGCCCTGACACAGCCCAAGAACAGCTTGTTACTCTGATTTGGAATGTCATGTTTGAGTGTTACTTAATCAGATCTGAGAGCCGCGGTTGGGGAAGTAGGCTTTGTAAATATTGCTCTGAAGCTTTCACATTTCAACAGAAAACAGATGCCAAATGTTTTCATTATTATCAGTGTTCAAAGTTATTGGAATAAAGCACAAATCCACTCCTTCGTACAGCAAAATGCCAGCAATGGGACCCAGTGGAGAGAAGGTGGAGGATGGGGGAAGAAAAATGTAAAGGTTGAATGAGGAATAAGTTGGCTCGAAGACCTTCTTTTTGTTTTTCTTTCTTCCAAAAGAGGCCCAATAGTGAAATATTTATCACCAGAGGGATATAGAAACACAATTATAATTTAATGTGAATCGCAGCACTGTTGGTCAACCAGGGAACAAAAGGACTTGGAGGCAGAATAAAATTACTTCATCTACGTCTTTTAAGAACAGGATGTTCTGTTGGTCTGCTCATGTCCTTGGGTTAAATGGCTGAGTGTCTATTTTATTCCGCAAGGCAGTCAGTGGCTTTATTACTGGCTATTTGGGGTTGCTTTTCAAAGAATTAGTAATGATAATGTGTGTTTTAAGTGCCAGGCACTGTGCTTCCTGCTTTACTGACACTGTATCACTTAACCCTCATGTTACCCTATAGGGTAGGTATCGTCGTTCCCATTCTATGGATGAGGGGACCGAGGCTTGGAGAAGTTCGGCAACTTACCCAGCTACTGGGCGTCACAACTGAGGATGGAACCCTTGCCTTCTGATCTAGAGCCCAGTGCTTAGTCAGGCTCTCTCCTTTCAGTAGGACGGGCTTGCGAACTCCCTTCACTTGCTCCTGAAGGCCCAGGAGCAACTGCTTTGGCCAATTTTGCTTTGCGATGTTCATTCATGGTCACTGTCATATGGTGGTGGGGTTGGGGGGAAATTGTTGTGCATAAGGTTTTGGCTGCTTTGTAATGTCAGAACACTTACGCTTTTTTTTTTTTCCTATGACTGTATCTCTTTAACGCCCTCATATTTCTAAATGGGAGAAGTGACAGGATTCCAGGTGATAGCTTTCCAGGGACAGAGAACACAATCTTCCCCACATCTGAAGATTATTTCACGCACTTTCTGGCAGAGAGGATATTTCCCCTTTAGATTCCTAGTCTGTTTCTGACTGATGAGTTAGCACTCTGGTTTCCAGTGTGTGCTTGGAGCAGGCACTTGGGTTCTGTGAGCTGGTGCTACAGCATACTGGAGTCCCGAATTCTTTCGCTCGGCAAGCATTTATGGAGCCCCCGCTGTGTGCCGGACTCCCCTGGGGACATGCTTGTGAACATGACAGGCCTCGCCCTCAGCCTCCCAGAGCCCACGGCGATTTCAGTGGGGGGCAGTATTGGCATTTTAGGCTAGACAGTTCCTCACCGTGCGGGTCTGACCTGTTCATTGTGGGCATTGTTGGCCGTGACCACTAACTAAATTCCCAAGCAGGGAGACGGCTAAAAATGCCACCACGCATTTTCCATGTGCCTCCAGAGGGCGCTGCTGCCCCTGGATGAGAACCACTGCAGGGAAGCTGGATTTGGAACAAAAAGTTTGGATGCGGTCCCCACTGTCTTGGGTGTGGTGCACGCTTGCCTTTTTCTAGGAATTTGGCCCATACTAAATTAGGACAGTAGAAGGAGGTATTTGAAAAAGCACAGAGAAAACCAAGTGCATTTATGAGCTCAGCAATTGATGTGTTCATATGCTCCCCACCGAGGTGGGACCAGGAAGGCTGCTTTTCTTCCCTTTTCTTTAGCCCTTCTTTCCTGCTCACCCACCCATTTCTCAACCCCCATCGCCATTAAGGGGTGAGCGAGATGGACCTGAACAACTGAACCCGAGCCAGAGGCTGAGGAAGATGCTGGCCAGGTGTCTAGGGTGGGGTTAGGTACCCAGAGCACCGGGGGGTACGGAGAGAAGGGAGGCAGAGTCCTGACTGACAGGCAACTTGAAGCCAAAGGTAGAGACATCTTTTCTCCACACTCTGGATCCCATGTGTGTGCTGATTCAGTTAATAGCAAGATTTTCCCAGTAACCGGACCATGCCTACCTTCCCTTCCTACTGTTAACAGCATAATGAAGGATTTATGCAGAGAACAATGAGGCTGGGAACCTGCCCTAAAAACACTGAGCATCGGCCCCATCTCTTTGTCGTGAAGTCTACCAAGTGCTAAGAATTGTCGGGGGTCTGCGAGTGAATGAGGTAACCACAGTGGTTGCCCGAGTGGAATTTGGAGACTAGTGAGAATAACAGACCATTTAAAGAAGATATACAAGACTAACAGATTTTAAAGTTGGGTCCGGCATGTGTTGGCAAGGGTGTGGAGGGGCAGAATCCTCATTTGCAGCCGGTGGGATATAATTTGGTACAGCTTCTATTGAGAACAGCCAAAGTTAAAGATACACGTACCTGATAACTCGATGATGTTCCTTCTGTCACGTGCTCCAAAGAAACCCTCCTAGGACTGCACAGAGGCATGTGCTGAGAGTGTTCACGGCAGCTTTCTTTGTAGTAAAGAAAAAAGTGTCAACCTAAATGTTCACAGACAGGAGGATTAATGAATCCATTCATTGGAATGCATCCGTGAAAATGTGTGAACTAGAACTTCATATATTCCATGTGGACGTGTCTCACAAATTGGTGTTGGGACAATAAAAGCAAGTTGCAGAATAGTACATACACATCCCATTTATATTAAGTTTAAAGACACACAAGAGAATGAAACCGGCTTCGGCATACAGACACACAGTAAGAATAGATGAATAGTAAGAACGAAATACGTAGCACTGATAAGCCCCAAGTTTAAAATAGCAGGTAACTAAGGAGGATGAAGGGATGTGATTGTGCAGGGGAATGCAGATGCCCTCAACCATGGATGTATTTTATATTTTAAGGTGGATGGGATGGTTGGCACATTGGGATTGTTGCACTGTTGTTTATATACAATGTCTGCCCATCAGCTCATTCAATCCTTGCCCTTCCTGACAGACCTCCATTTTGTTTAAGTAACTACTCTCCATTTGAATGCATTCTGGGGAGGCCGTGGGGAAGCCAAACCTACCTCAACAAGTTCAGGGTGTAGGGCCTCATTAGTTTGAGGATGACGCATCATTCTTATCAGCAATTGGTTCAAAAGAGGGCTTGTGTTTTGCTGAAGTCTTCTGGGAAGTACCTTCTCTAAGGAGAGAGCTACAGAAAGCGTCTCTCTCTGTCTTTGTCTCTCATTCTCTGACTCTCTTCCTGGACCTAAAGGAGGAAGCATGTTGCCCTGATTACCTGTGACAGCCTTCCTCCAGCAGTGAGAGGAACAGCTTTAAAAAGTCACCAGTGCTGTAAATGGCAGGGTGGAGAGATGATTACATCTGCCGACTTTACCAGCCGGGCACTGAAGTCCATCCCAGGTTTGCTGGTCCAGAATGTGACCAGTAAGTGTTCTTGAGGTTAAGCCACTTTGGTTTGGGTTTTCCATCGTCTTGTGGCTGAAAGTATTCTAACTGCACCACCTGGGTTGCTGCAGAAGCATGCAGCAATCACTTCCAAATCAGGAAAATTAACTGTTACTTAATTTCTCAGTTTTAAGTTTTTTCTCCTATTTTGACTTAAATGTTTGTAGCCTGCTCTGATGGTTGGCCATCAGCACTGGCAAGAAGTAGCCACTGAAGAAATCCACAAACAAGAAGGAAACCAACTATTAATGGAAAAGATCTTGCAAAGTCCAGGGTGGTTAATGTGTCAAATTGCCTTTTAATGTGAACATGTGTATTAGTTTCCTGTGTCCACTGTAGCATATTACTACAAACTAGGGGTCTTAAAACAACAAAAATTTATTCTCCCACAGTTCTGGAGCCCAGAGATCTGAAATCAAGGTGTGGGTGGGGCCGTGCTCCCCTTGAAGGCTCTAGAGGGGATTCTTTTCCTTGACCCTTCCAGCTTCTCATGGCCATTGGTATTGCTTCAATCTCAACCTCCGTCTTCCTGTGGTCTCCTCCTGGGGTTTCTGTGTCTCTCCTCTTCAGCATCCTATATGGACACTTGTCACTGAATTTAGGACCACCTGGATGCCCAGGGTGATCTCATCTCAGAATCCTTAATTTCACCTGCAAAGACCAGTTTCCCAAATAAAGTCACACTCACAGGTTTTGGGGGTTAGAATATATATATATATATATATATATATATATATATATATATATATATATTTTTTTTTTTTTTTCCATTCAACCCACTACAACATAGTCACTCTTTGTTGTGATTCTGTAGTGCAAAGAGATAAGGTGGTTCTGTTTTCAACCTAAAAAGTCATTCCCGATTCATAAAAATAGGAATAAATAGATCAGTATTCACTGGTTCTCTATAGGAAGCATTCAGTTTTCTCTTACCCAAGTTGGATAACTGCTTAGTTAACAATTGAGAGGTTTTTGTTTTGTTTTGTTTTGTTTTTGTTTTTGTTTTTAAGATTTTAACACAGGAGGGGTGCCTACCTGGCTCGGTTGGTGGAGCATGCAACTCTTGATCTTGGGGTTGTGAGTTTGATCCCCAGGTTCAGTGTAAAGATTACTTAAAAAAAAAAAATCTTCATGTGCCTTGGTGGCTCAGTCGGCTGAGCGTTCCTCTTGATTTTGGCTCAGGTCATCACCCCAGGATCGTGGTATCGAGCCCCACATCGGGCTCCACACTCATTGTGGAGTCTGCTTAAGATTTTGTCTCTCTCCCTTTGCCCCTTCCCCTACTTGAACGTGCACGCACACACTCTCTCTCAAAAAATCAATTAAAATTAAACAGTAAAAAAAGATTTTAACAGAGGAAATGAAATTGTGTGATGTAAATATTGGAAAACATTTTCTTGACCACGTAAGTTCCTGGATCCTTGAGAGAGAGGTGTTCAGCCTCAGATATGTCCCGGGACAAATGTGGACAAAGAGGCCAAGCACCAAATAAGGGTTTGCCAGAAAAGGAAAGTATGAATGAAATTAGCAGAGAACAGATCGGTGTGAGAAGGGAAAAACCAGTCACGTTATGAGGCCATTTTATCTCCTCTGAGAGATGGTGGATAGATCCCAGAAAAACAGCTGTGGATGCTGGAAAGGAAAGAAAAGACACTGGACTTGGAATCAGACCGATTCATGTTCTGATGTGTTTCAATATGTTCCCTGAATCTGTTTTATCTCCCCTAAACTTTAGGAAAATTGCACTTCCTGACGCAAGTTTATTTCATATAAAATGTCAATGGCAATGGTAATGCATACCTCAGGTTTATATGGATAAACTGAGTGAACCTTGTCCATGAGAGGGCCCCATTCATGTCTGTTGAATGAGACTCTGAACTAGAAATTTCTTCGGTGAGTGGCTCGTTGGGAAAACTTACGGTTCGTGTGTGTTTTTACAATTCTTCAGGTTCACCAATTTCTGTAAGGTTTCAGTTAGAACTAGAAAGGCCAAGATAAACACGCTATACTTCAGTTTGTAGCCACCATGGAGTAGCTCTAGGGATTAGCCCTCTCACCACACACAACTAGACCTGATGAACTGTGTGGGGCAACTTTGCCAGCAAGACTGATCACCGAGAGGTGGGAATCTTGAATTGAGTCCTGTAATCATTCAGCTCCCTGCTTGGGGACAGTATTCTTACTGTGGCATGAAGAACTGGAATTTGGGCAGAACACAATGGTCCCACTGACTGAAGGAGGCGTAGATCAGAGTTTGGGGCAACTGAAGAGACTAGAATCCATGGGACAGGAGGGGGCTCCATTTCTCAACCTTGGTTCGATTGCCATTTTGGACAAGAGAGTTCTTTGTTGTGGGGGGACTGTCCTGTGCATTGTAGGATATTTGGCATCCTGACCTCCACCTACCAGATCCAGTAGTGCCGCACCACGAACTTGTGACGGGCAAAAATGTCTCCAGACGTTGTCAAGTGTCCCCTCTGGGCAGAATCACCCCAGTTGAGAACCACCGCCCTAAGGTAAAACCTCATTTTTACCTCCCCTAAGGCAACCCCCAAAACAAAGTCATGATAAGATTTGCAGTAGAAGCAGAGTTTGCCACACTCTTGGTTAAGTCCTCCCAAGCTGGAGGAGCTTGGGAAACACCGCTTTCCACAGATCCGCACTAAGAAATCATAAAACTGAACCTGTGCCCGTTCAAGACGACTCACTGGTAGCTGAGCTGCGGAAGCAACACCTCTGAGGAGAAGATGACAAAATCCAGATATGCAGACAGTCATACATACCCTATTCCATATTTATCACAATGCCCAGTGTTCAATCAAGAGACACTAGGGATACAAGCAAACAGAAAAACATGATGTTTAGTCAAGAAAAACCAATAACAACTGAACCCAAGATGGCCCAGATATTGGACCTAGAAGAATGAAAGCTTTAGTCTATGGCCATACCACCCCGGACGCGCCCAGTATCGTCTGATCTCGGAAGCTAAGCAGCGTCAGGCCTGGATAGTACTTGGATGGGAGAAACATGAAAGCTTTAAGGCAGCTGTTATAAACGCATTCAGAGAGTTAAAGGAGTAAAGAAGTAATCTCTGCAAAGAAATGAAGACCACAGAAAAGAACAAATGGAGGTTCTATAAATGAAAGTAAAAACTGAAATGAATAGGGGTGTCTGGATGGCTCGGTCGGTTGAGTGTCTGACTCTTGATTGTAGCTCAGGTCATGATCTCCCAGTTTGTGAGTTCAAGCCCTGCGTCAGGCTCTGCACTGACAGAGTGGAGCCTGCTTGGGATTCTCTCTCTTTTTCTCTCTCTCTGCCCCTCCTTGCTCTCTCTCCAAAAAACAAATAAACAAACAAAAAACCAAAAAAAAAACAACTTAAAAAAAGCCCTGAAATAAATAACAGCCGACTTTAGTAGCAGATTTGAGATAGCAGAAGACAAGATCCGGGAACTTGAAGGCAGATGAGTAATAATGACCTAGTCTGAAGAACAAAGAGTGAAAAGATTTTAAAAAGTGAACTGAGCCTCAGGGAATTGGGGGACAATATCAAATCATCTTTTCCATGTGTAATTAGAGTCCCAGAACGAGAAAGAGGCTGAGAGAACTCACCTGCAGCAGACCTGAACTGCAAGAAACGCTAAGGGGTGTCATTCAGGCACAAGGGAAATGATACTGAAATATACAGACCAATCTCGGACCACGTCGTGGTGAAGCAACAACAAAAAGTTTTATGGTCAAGGCAAAAATATTCCCAAGTTTCTCATGCAGTTCCCCAATAATATTCAAGGGACTCAAAGTCACAGTCCACAGCGACACGCCCCTAAATCCTTTCAGTGGTTTTAAAATATGTCCACAAATTCTTCTACGTTTTCCCCCTACCCCTGTTCAAAAAATGGAGGCCAGTTCCCTTCCCCACGAGTGTGGGCTGGACTTCGTGACTCACTGCTAGTGAACAGATAAGGAGAAGGGACCCTGGGGGATTTCCAAAGCTGGGTCACAAAAGGCCTTGCAGCTTCCCCCTGTTCCCTCGCCTGGATCACTCACTCTGGGGAAGCCAGCTGCCACATTGGGAAGACACCCCACAGCCCTCTGGAGAGCCCTGCCCTGAGGGGCGGAGGCCTCCTGCCATGGCTGCCGTCAGGGGGTCTTCCAGCCAGCTGGTCTTGAGGTGACGTCCACCCTGCGTGACATGGTAACTGCACCCACACGGGAGGCCTTGAGCCAGAATGCCGGTCTCCCAAGTTCCTGGCCCACAGAGACTGCGAGATGATACGTCTTTATTGCTGAGAGCTGCCACCTTTGGGGATAACTGGTTATACAGCAGTCGATACCTAATTCATTCTCTTCCCTTGGTGTATCTCCGTTACCCCCTCTCTCACACTATCCAAACAGCTCCAGAGTCTCTCCTCCTGTTTCTTATTTTCCTCTCTTCGAAATCATCATAGATACCCTCACTATTCAGGCCTGCTTCTCTGTCTGTCTCTCATTTATTATTTGCTTGTTTTTGTTCTGTTTAGCCTTTTCCACTGCAAATCCCCCTTCCCATTTCTCCCATTTTTCTCCCACCAATGAGCCAGATGTCCCCAGTAAGACCCCAAAGTGGAGGGGAGCGTGGGAGAAGGGGCAGAAGGGGGAAATGGTACTGATGTAGCCCCAGCTTTTTAAAAATTTTTTTTAATGTTTATTTACTTTTGAGAGAGAGAGAGAGAGACAGAGTGTGAGCAGGAGAGGGTCACAGAGAGAGAGAGGGAGACACAGAATCTGAAGTGGGCTCCAGGCTCTGAGCTATCAGCACAGAGCCCGATGCGGGGCTCAAGCTCACGAACACTGAGATCAGACCTGAGCTGAAGTCAGACGCTTAACTGACTGAGCCACCCAGGTGCCCCAGCCCCAGCTTTTCTTGAATAGGAGAAGGAGAAAGGCTGCAAACACACATATGTCAATCATTTTTGTCCCTATTACATTAGTATTTCTAATTGAAATCTCTTATTCGCCTGCTGTATGTCAGGTACAATGCTAGGAGTTTTAGATGTATGTATTTTATCCCCAAAGCATCCCAGTGAGGTAGATGTTGTTATTATCCCATTTTGTTTCAAGGAGAAAACTGAGGCACAAAGAAATTACTCACCCACAGTCACAGAGCTGTCACGCAACAGGGCCAGGGTTCAAAGATCTGTGTAACTCAGAAGCCCACGGCTGCAGTCTTTGTACACATGACACCAAACTGGGCTCATATCGGCTTAAACTCATGGTTAGTTTCCACAAAACCCACGGCTGACTGTCTCACACACTCAGTGTGAACTGAGACATTTTAAGCCCATATTACCTAGTCTGGGCTAGAAAGGAATCCAGGATTTCCACCTCATACTGAACTCATGGTGGCCTTTGTTTTTCTTCAGCCTCAGATGGGATCTGAGCTGAAACTTCCTGGAATGTCTAAGTTAGGGCAAAACACACACACACACACACACACACACACACACACACACACACACATGCACACACGCACACACCCCAAGGAAAAGGTTTTCCTGACCACTCTCCATTTGTCAGTCATCAGGGTAGGTGGCAGGACCATTTACCCCACAGGATTGAAATGACACCCTCTTGGTGCATCACCCAACATGCAAACCTTCCTCAACACCATGAGGCTTGGCCTTGGAAAGTAATTGCCTCTGTTCTTCTTGTTCTTTTAGGCTTCAAGAAAGGCACATGTCTTTAAAAAATTGCTCATTTTTATAATTAAGAAAGCATAATAACACAACAGAAAACAGATGGAGAAATTACTCAAAACCCAAGGCCCTGAGATAATGATTATTCTTATGACACACTCATCAGGCATGCTGTTGGGCCACTGTATTCCGGTGTTTTGTGAGTTCTCTCTTTGGGATCCAGATGTTGAAAGCTTTAGCTCTCAGGACTTGCTGTTTTTGCCACTGAAAGCTGGCCTTTCTGCAGCTGGGACTCTGTCCTTGTTCAGTTTGTGTTGTCTTCCCAGCAGCCCTGCTGGAGGGCCCCCACCGATGAAAGGTAGATTTGTCATATGTTCTGTTGTTCCAGCCCATGCTTATTTCCTGCTGTAGTTGATTATGTTATTGTTTGCAACCATCTTCTTCCTCCCTGTGAGGGTTTTATATATCCACACTCTTTGCCACATGACTTTCAGGGGTCATTCCAGTGAGTGGAATACATTTCTTCCAGAAGTTATTCCAGTAGGTGGAATATGTTGTCAGGCTTGGCCATGTGACTTGCTTTGGCCAGTGTGATGTGAGGGGGTGTCATTTTTCTGCCATGTCAGAGCAGAAGCTTTCAAAGATAGTGCATCGTTTGGCTTGGCCCCTTGCCTTCCTGCTTTCTGCAGCATGATGGCCATGTCCCAGATGGTGGCTGCTCCTTCAGCCTCACCCCTGGTGTGAGAAGACACGTGGAGCAGAGTGGGGCACCGATATAGCCGAGCTGCAAACCTGAGTGCAAGGAATAAAGCTTGTTGTTGGAAGCCCCCGAGATTTTTGGAGGTTTTTTGGGTTTTTTTGTTTGTTTGTTTGTTTGTTTGTTTGCTACAGCAAAATACTAATACATTGGTTCTGTAGGTAAGCTAGGAAGTGTTTCCATCTTCTGAGGCAAACTTTCTCCATGGGAGGCATCTCAACTACTTCCAGCTCCCTCTCCAGACTGAGGCATGACATCACTCTGCTTTTACTGATGGGATGCACTTTTATCGTGTTGATGGAAAGTGACATAACATGGTGGTTGGGTTGGAGCCCTGTGTCCTCTCTTCCTCTCTGCACCCGCCTCTGTGTGACCTCGGCCAGTCTGCTGAACCACTTTTGTTCCTTATTTGTCTCATCTCGGCAAAAAGGATAGGACCTACCTTAGAGTTCTGATGTGAAGAATAAATGCAATGAAAGGTAGCCATGAAGTTTGCTGTTACCCCCTTCCTGTTGACTGAGTCTTTCTGTCCAGGCTGTTATGAGAGGAATTCACAGAATGCAAACAAGACCTTCTAGAACCTGGACCTCCAGCTGCTGGGGCTCCTGCGGCCCATCTCTCATCTTTTCTGGTTTCTGATTAACTTTATTCTTTTCTCTGGAAGATTAGTTTTCCCCAAGACCCAAGAGGCAAAGGGCCTTCCCTACTATCTCCATTTACAAAGCCCCTGGAAGATGGCCTGGACCTGGGTCATATTTTTATCCCTAAGTCAACCTCTCTGTCTAAAGGATATCCCAGGGGGATGTGCTTGGGTTCACATTCCCTATGGCTTGGGGTAAAGGCAGGGGTCCACTGCTAGAAGCATGTCGCAGGGGGATCTAGACGCTAGCGCCACAACCAGAGTGACCACAAAGACCAATGTGCGATTACCAGAACCTGGATGTGCTTTGTAGTAGTTGTTGGTAGGATGGTCTTGGAAGTCAGGCAGCCATGGACGTTTTTTAACCTGTATAAACCTTGATCCTATATAAAACGGGGGTATAGTAATTTCCGTCTCACAGGTTTGTTAAGATTAGATGAGATAACCTAGGCAAGTGTTGGCAACACAAGCTCAACGGATCCTAGTTCTTGCTCCCCAAATCTTGCTCTACTTGCATCTGAGCTGACTCAGATAACACAGCCCCCTCCCCCAATGTCCCCGTTTCTTGCTTTGTAGTGAGAAACAGCTCTCGAGTGGAGCCAAGGGCCCCCATCAGTGGCTTCACTGCATTCTCTCCCTGGACGCAAGCCACATGGGAAGCTGATTATTAGAGGATGGTGTCCTGAGAAACAGACTGGAATGTACAAAGGAATTTGGTGGTTTTAAGAAGAGTTTCTTAGAGTGCCTGGAATACTCTTCACTTGCTACATTAGCAATTCTTAATCTACACAGTGTAATGAACCCCCACGACTATCTGATTGAGACCACGGACATTGTTCTGTTGAAGATGTACAATTGTACATGCAATTTCAAGAGGCTACAAAACTCCAGGAAGCCCAGCCACGGGATCCCAGTTTCAGAGCCCCTGCACTAGATGGTAAATCTTGCCAAGGGAACTCTGATACCTGTTGGCCTGTATGGTGCTTGGATGGGCATGGCCAAGTCTTCCTCCCCAACCCCGCTTTGTCCACGTATGTATGTCTCACCAACCCTCCTCTGCTAGATGTTTTCAATATCAGGTAACTTAGAGTCTAGGCACAACATATGTTGTGTTTGTTCAGTAGGTTGCAGTCAAGTCTTGCCAGCCACAGGACCATTCTGTCTCTTCAGGTTGATCCCAGACTTCTGTTTTCTGGATTTTGATGTTTTTCTCTCAAGGCGTATTCTTATTTTCACTGTTCTTTAGGGATATCAGGATTCTTCTGTTTGCAATAGGTGGAGAATCCACATTTAAAATGGCTCAGGCAAAAAGAGGGCATGGCTTACACAACCAAAAAGTTCAAGAGTCATGTCTGATTTCAGGCACAGATGTATCTAGGGGCTCGAATGTCACCAAGGGAACTTGGTCTCATGGACAAACTCTCTTCTTTTGGCTCCATTCCCAAACAGTGTTTTCCTCGTAGCGACAGCACGGCTGCCCGTGGTTCCAGGCTTAACGTCTTAGTCACTCTCAGAAACGTAAACCAGCTTCCCGCAATCTGCCTGGGAAAAAAGCAAACGCGAGACTATCTCCTTTCCCCATCTCCAACCCAAATGTACTCATTCACTCATCCTACTCTGTTTGAGTTGATGTGGTCCTTAGAGGGGACAGTCTGAGACATGACTTCTAGGATAAAGGCAATGCCATAGTAGAAATGGTGTAAAAGAAAAAAAAAGAAAAAAAAAAAAGCAAAGAATGTCCTGAACTCTGTGGAAACTTTCATGTGGGTGGAGGAAGGTACCTGGGGAGGGGTGTTGAGAGATGACAAGAAAGGGGATAGAGTGGCCAGGGATTCAAGACCTGGTTTACCATGATAAGGAGACTGGGCTCTACGGAGAGGCAAAGGGCGGAGTGTCAAAGAGTTCCCAGCTCCCGACACAACCATGTGGGACCTTTCAGAAAGACTGCCCTGACTGCAGCGTGGAAGATGAGTTAGGAGTAGGAAGGCCCGGCGTAGGGAACATCTTCTTGGAGAAGCTATTGCCATCTTCCCGGAGAGAAAGGATGAAGTCCTGAACTGAGGCAGATGAAGGAAGAATGGGGTTCCAAGCGCTTAGGGGGCAGAATTGATAGATGCAGAAACCAGATGAATGAGGGATGAGAAAGGAACGGTCTAGGATAATTCCCCCTGGGAAACTGGAAGGGTGGTAGTGACCTGCACTGAGGTAGGGAACTTGGGAGAGGAGCAGGCTTAGGGGTGAGGGGAGATGATGAGGTCACTCTTAAACCTGGTAATGGCCTCGGGACATAAGGTTGCAGCTGTCCAGATGTTAGCTGAATTCCTGCATCCCGAGCTCTGGATGGGCACACACGAGGCTGGTGGGCTGTGGGTGGTGGTGATGGAAGCATTGATAACCTAGGTAGGGCATCACCACCAGAAAGAAAATGCCCCTGTTGTCTTGTTTTACTGTTTAAAAAAAGTTTTTTTTTAATGTTTATGTTATGTTGTTTAAATGTTTAAATGTTTTAAATGTTTTTGAGAGAGCACACACACACACACACACACACACACGAGGGGGAGGGGCAGAAAGAGAGGGAGACACAGAATCGGAAGCAGGCTCCAGGCTCTGGGCTGTCAGCACAGAGCCCGATGCGGAGCTCGAACCCCCAAACCGCGAGATGATGACCTGAGCTGAAGTCGGATGCTTCCCCCACCGAGCCACCCAGACGCCCCTGCTTTACTGTTTTTATTAGTGTTTTCTTCTGTCCTTGTATGGGCCCTGCATGATTCCAAGTCCTGGGGGAGGGACAGTCCAGTTGGCCAAGCTGGCTCACAGGCTCACTCCTTGGTTTGGGGAGCACGGGAGACTTTGATTTTCATCTATGCAAAATGGCTCAGTGCAGGTGGGGCAACTTCCCCCGGAAGAAATCAAGATATTAACCATAAAAAAGGGAGGAATGGATGCCATATGACCCCCAAATGACAAATGTCCATTGCTTATTTCACCCGATTTTCCCCCTGGTGGTTGCTGCTGAGAGGCAAAGAGAGTTATTTCACCCTCCATCTGCATCATAGCAATTGCTTTTTAAGTGTTTATTATTTTTTTTTTATATCAGTGACCCAAAACATAATTCTTTAGGTGGTGGGCTTAGGGCCAAAGTATTTCATAGGAAATATTTCAGAAAGGACGCATTGCATCAAGCACTTAGTTACTTAATGTCTCAGGGCATAAGTAGCTATGATGACATAAATCACCCCTGATCAGGAGTGGACAGAGGTGGCTGGCACCTGAAGCCATCAATCGTGCCCCCTACAAAGCATCTTCCCAATGAGTGGATAAGCTAACATTTTATACTGAGCACAGGGCGGGGGCCCGCTGCCACTCCAGGCACCATGACCCCCGTCTTTCTATTTACTCCTCACCCTGCCTCTGGGATGTAAATGGCATCTTCTGTCCTAAATACAAGAAAGATGAGACTCTGAGGCACCTAATGACTTGCCCAAGGACAAGGGGTGGGAAGTGGCAGGGCTGAGTTGACAACTTGAGCCCGTCCCGGCCTGCAAGTTCTGGGCAGGTGCTGGCAGGCCGTCTGGAGCAGGAGGAAGCGTGCGCGATCGCCACGTGGGACTCCCTGCAGCCTGGAGTGGGGACATCAGCTGGAGAGGCGAGGCTCTAGTCCTGGTCCTCTCCCAGGGAGAAGGGCGCCTGCTCTCAGGCCAGAGGTCCCACCCGACGACTCGGGTTCAATAGACGAGCCGGCTGACTTCTTCCAAGAAGCCTGGCCCCAGGGTCGGCTCCGGGATCCCTCTCCACCCCCGCTTTCCGGGGAACGCCGGCGCCGTTGAATCTGACAGCTCCGGGCGCAGAGGAAGAGGCAGAGGCTGTCCGGGTTGGCCTCCTCCCGAGCTGTGCGCGTCTCCGAGGCTCCAGGCTGTTTTAGCAGAGCTTTGGCCGCAGACCGATGGGCCCGCGGAAACTAGGTCAGCGTGCTGCCAGGAGGCGCTTCCTGCAGGCGCCAACGCGCTCCGCTGGGCGCCGCCTCTTCGAGTGCGCTCCGCTCCTCCGCTGCCTCTGTTCCCCCTGCGGCCTCCGCTCGTGGTCCTGCCCTCTCTTTCCCGTCCTCCCCTCCTCCCTCTGTCCACCTGACACCCTGCCCCTCCCTCTCTCCTCCTCCACCACCTTCTGCTCTTCGAGCTTATTAATACAACCCGTCTACAGTCATTTAAACAGGTAACGTGCTTGTTTTAAAGAGACCGAATGCTGCACAGAAGTAAACGCGGGAGCAAATCCCACCACTCGGAAATAACCATCGCAAACACTGGATGGACTGCTCTAGATATGTTTTTAGGGATATAAATAAGCACATATTTTAATGTATTATGTGTATGTGTACAGTTAAAAGTATAGATATAAATATTTTATAAAAGGGAAATGCTATTTTTATTAAAAGCATTCAATTTAATACTTTACTTTTATTTGAATTCAATACTAGAAAAGAAATGATAGAGGGAGCGAATTGTTGGAAGAAAAATTTTTAATGTGTCTTTACCACAAGAGATATAATAAAGTATTCCCTTAAGAGGGAGGAAAGGAGATGGGGGAGGGACAGAGGTAGGGCATGGAGAGAATGAAAAGAGGTTGGAGATTTTAAAAAGCGATGTGTTTCAGTTTTTAGCGAGTATAATTAATCTTGCTAAGAAAGATGAGAGCATTAACATGTGAGTTTCCTCCTATCACTTCTTTTGTTTCCTGATTTTTAAAACTTACACTATGATTATTTTTAATTTTCCAGGTTTATAATGTTGACATTCAGTCATTTAAATATACTTCCCCAGAGTTATTTAGTATTAGTTCTATGTTTAAATGGATTCAGTACTCATCACCAGCCCTGTTCATGTGTCTTTTGCATTCCTGCATTATTTCCTTAAGGTCATCTCTCAATTACCTGGATTTCATTCAAAGTCATTGTCTCAAGAATGCCTTATAAGTCCTTTATTGCTTGAACAGCATCCTGGGCTGTGTATAAAATTCTTAAGATACATTTTCTGTCATTTAAAACTTTGTAGACATTATTCCATTGTCTTCTGGCGTTGAGTGCTGCTGTGGAACTGAGGATACCTAGGATTTTTTTTCTTCTTTGTAGGTAATTTATTTTTGTTCCTGAGTATTGGAGGCATTCTTTCTGAATCTTTATAATCCCAGCTTAACTGGGATATATTCAGTATTGAGGATTTTCAATAAAATTTTCCTACAATGGATTGTACCCTTTAGAGTTGAAAAGTCATTACTCTTTTTATATCAGGACAGTTTTCTGGGTTTTTTTTCTTGTGGGTTTTGTTTGTTTGTTTTGTATTATGTCTTTAAGCACATCTTCGTAAATCTTTGTTGGATTAGCAGTTTAAGGAATCAAATATGCATATGTTGGATAATTTTTGTCTTCCATATCTGTTAGTTTCTCTCATACAGTTTTCAGGTGTTTGTCATTTTAATTGTAATGCAAGACTTTTGTTCCAATAATTCATTTTCCACACAAGATTGATTCTTTCTTTGCTGTCCTGAATTATTTAATAGTTCCATAATACTGTTTTGGTTTTTAATTTGTTTCCTTGGTTCTTTCAGTCTCCATTCAGAAAATCTCATTCTGAGATTTTTGTTCTCTTGTTTGGAGTTCTTGTTTTATTGAGATTTATGTTCTCATTTGTTGCTGGTATGAAGTAGTATGTAAGGGATTTCCTTCTCTCTTTTGAATCCATGTTTTCTTCTTGCTTGAGTTCTTTGTTTTATACTTGTATATCCCTTCCTCCCTTTGTCACTTCTTCCTTTCTTTTCTCTTTCCCTTTTCTTTTGTTTTGCATAGTTTCTATGACATTTATTTTCATCTTTCTTTTTAATTTTTTTAATGTTTTCTTATTTTTGAAAGAGAGAGAACAGGGAAGGGGGAGAGAGAGAGGGAGACAGAGAGTCTGAAGCAGGCTCCAGGCTCTGAGCTGTCATCACAGAGCCTGATGCAGGCCTCGAACCCATGAACTGTGAGATCAAGACCTGAGCCGAAGTTGGACGCTTAACTGACTGAGCCACCCAGGGGCCCCTTCATCTTTCTTATGCTTGGGCAGCTCTGACTAGACATTCTATTTGCAAGTACATAGTGTGGATAACTTCTTGACTCTCTTCCTACCCTGTCTGAGACAAGGCTGTTTCCTCTCCAAGCTGCATTTCGAGGGCTAGGTATTTTGTGCTCCATCTACTTTTCTGTGGCTGGGGGGATGGTGGAGGGAGGGAGAGATCCAGGGGGAAGGGTTAGGTTGCTTTAGCCTGCAAGGGTAAAAATGCTTTGTTACAATTGGCTGGGCTTTATTCTGTCTTCTAAATTATGCCAAATAGTCTGGATCAAGGTTCACTCCACACAGTTGGCAGGGGGTGGCGGTATGCCCATCTCCCTGGGGGTTGAGGTTTCCTTGTGTTTTGTTTTCCACTTCAGCACATAGTTTTGGAGAGTTTCTGTGTGTTTACTTTTCTCTGTTGTTTTGTGCCTCTCCCTATTTCTTCCTAACAGCTCTTTCCCTTATTTCTACAGCAGAAGAAAAAAGGGTAAGAATTGGGAGATTAAGTAAAACTTCTCTGGATTTTGTTGATTTAAAGGGACAGCTTCTGTGGTATGAGGGTGGCTTGAGCACCTTGCCTCGTTGTACTTTTTGCTTTGCTCCAGAATTTTTTGTTCCTTCCCTTAGTTGATCTTTGATTAGTTTACCCTTTTGGTTATTGATTGCTTTTGATGACTGTTTTTTTGTTTTTGTTTTTGTTTTACTGGTTTAGCTGTTTTGCTGATTGTGTTAGGTGTTGGAACTGGGGAGTTTTGAGATGGAATTTCAATCACTATCTTAAACCTCTTAACCTAGAATTTCTGCAGTTTTGTTCTGCACATGACAACCAGTTACTCACAGGCCCACACTTTGATTGAAAAAAACCTGTCCTTGGCCCTTATCCATATTCATTCAACTGATCATTCATTCCACAATATTTATGTTTAAGACGCTGTGGTAATTATATCGTTTCTTCACTGTTGCTTCCAAATTATACATGTTGTACATCCCCCCATCACATGGATCCAAACAGCTTAACTGAGTCGAGAGCATTTTCACATCATGTAAGAACTGCCGAGAGGAATGAGGAAGAGGAAGAGGAGAAGGAGAGGGGGAGGAGGAGGAGGGACAGGAGGAAGAGGAAGAGAAAGAGGAGGAAGAGGAGGGGGAGAAAGGGAGTGAGGAAGAAAGGAAGAAGGAAGAAAAAGGAAGAAGAAAGAAAAAAAGGAAAATTTAAGAAGCTTTTTTTTCCAAGTTATCAAAAGATAGCTTAATTTTTAAACAATATCCTCTTCAATTTTAAAAATTCTTCTGGCAATGTTCTTTGTAGAACCAGCCCATGAACGTACACGCACCTCAAAAAATCAAACCTAACCAAACCAAAAAAAAAAAAAACAAAAAACAAAAAAACAAAAAACAACAACTGCCTGGAGTTGTTTAAAACTTTATGTAATTAACCCTGCTATTTATTAGTCTTCCAACTTCCTGTTGAACCATTGCCTTAAGTTTTTACTATTTCCTGATATTTTTGCAACATTTTGTTTATATGGCACAATATACTTTACAAAGTATTTTTCTCTCCTTTTTGTTTTTTTTTAATTTGACATTCATTATTTTCTAAATTTACAAATGAAGGAACCAAGGCTTAGAAGATGGGATTTTCCAACACTGCTGGTAAGGGAGAAGGAAGAGAAATGGAATTTGACATAATCCCTGTCCTTGTTTTCCAAATAGTACTGGCTCCTGCTGTCTTGAAATATATGGGATGTTTTTCCTTACAGGGAATAAAATTTAGAACTTGCTTATGGTGAGAAACCATTACACATACAGTTTTGTACTTTTTTTTTTTTCACCAAGACTACATCATTAGCATTTTTAAATTCTCCTCAGTGTTCCAAACATTTTTAGTGGATATGTCATGATTTACAACACAATATTCTACTGTTGGACATTTAGTTTCTAGTTGTTATTTTTCTGTAATAGCTGAGAAAGTAATCAACATATTTGTGACATACAGCTTTTTGCTTTTGTTGAGTTATTTCTGTAGTGTAAGTTTCCAGGAATGAAATTATTGGGAATGTGTTATATAATACTGCTCTCCAAAGAGGCCATCCCGATTTATAACAGCGCCTGTAATGAATAAGGTTCTCATTTCGTTCCAGCTTGGCCCGCATTACATGTTGTTTATTTTGTGAAATTTTGCCAAATTGGGTAGGTTGAAAATAATAGGTCAAGGTTGCTTTAGCCTGCGTTAAAATTTAACATCATGTGTTTTTCCCCCCATGCTTATTTTATGATTTGTACTGGCCCATACACATGATCTATTTATATTCTTTACCTATCTCTCTATTGGGTCTTGGAGTGTGCATATAAATCTGAATTATCTAAGGGTTTGACATGCTTATTCTAAATACTAAATATTTTTCCCCTGTTTTTTTCCCCCACACTTCAATTGTTAAAATTTGGGGCACAATTTGCATATAGCAAAATCCATCCTTTTTTGGGGTTTTGAGAAATTCACATAGTTGTGTTGCCACCATAACACTGGAGAAGAATGCCATCACCCCCCCAAATCCCCTTGTGCCCCTTCATAGCGAACCTCTCCATCCTTCCCCAGGTCCTGGTGACCATTGATCTGTTTCTTGCCCCACCATTTTGTCTTTTGCACAATGTCATATAGATGGAAACATGCACTGTGTGGCCTTTTGAATTGTCCCCTGAGTTGTCTGTGCACTTCCTCGTTGCTGAGCCCTACTCCATTCTGTGGCCGTAGCAGTTCATCCCCCTTTTCTGCTTTAGCCCTTCTGTTTTTAGTTATTTGACATCTCCCTTTCTGAAATGTTTGACTTTTAAACACTTCTCTGTCAGCTAGTCCTTTCCTTTCCAATCACTTCTGTTGAGATTTTGCTTAAGCAATTTCTTTGGCAAGTAGGAGAAATCTAGAAAGCATAATCCATACATTTGTCCATTGTCCTTTCATGGAGTAGCCGACGTTTGTGGGTGCCTCAGCTTCTACCACGATGGGCAAGTTCATCTTGGATACAGTGGCACCATCCTGAGGCTCCACTGCTGAGAGCTCTCAATTTCAGTGGAACTTTAACCGTTTGTGGCAGAGATGAAAATGCCAAAAATTAAAACATTGTTCTCCTGGAGGCAAGGGTGGATGCCTGGCAGAGCAGAGATGCAGCCGCCCTGGGTGCGAAGGAGTGAGGTGGTATCTCACCTGGTCGGGATGCCTTGGCATGCTGAGAGTAAACATTGCTTTAATTCAAGGAAGTGGTTTGTTTTTTATGTTAGTTGAATGCTCAAGTAATCAAACATTTTCCTTGGCACCTTTTTTTTTTTTTTAAATGCTTATTCATTTTTGAGAGAAAGAGCATGAGCCGGGGAGGGACAGAGAGAGAAGGGGACAGAGGATATGAAGTGGGCTCCAGGCTGACAGCAGACAGCATGATGCAGGGCTTAAACTCAGGAGCCATGAGATCTTGACCTGAGCTGAAGTTGGACACTTAACTGACTGAGCCATCCAGGCACCCCTTTTCTTGGCAACTTCTTTTATTTATTTATTTTTTAATTTAATGTTTATTTATTTTTGAGGGGGGTAGTAGGGGCAAAGAAAGAGGGAGACACAGAATCCAACGCAGGCTCCAGGCTCCAAGTTGTTAGCACAGACCCAACGCAGGGCTCGAACCCACAAACTGTGAGATCGTGAGCTGAACCGAAGTCAGATGCTCAACTGACTGAGCCACCCAGGCGCCCCTCTTGGTAGCTTCTTAAAGCAGCTGATAGGTTGTCTCCAGTTCCTTATCTAGGCCATTGTTAGGAATGCAAGCTTGCGTAGCTTCCTTGGAGATACATAGAAGTAGAAAGCTTAAGGGACCCAATGAACATGTGGATTCTTGTACCCTACGGGAGGGGGAGCATGTGACAAAGAATCTGGGGTTTTTCCAGGTCTCTGGTCATGGCCAGAGATGCATGAGACACCCTCCTGTTCCCCTTGGCAGGCAGCCTTGCTGAATAGGAGTAGTTGTTTTGAGCCCCAGGATTAATGCCTGTTGCCACCATTGGACTATAACCTCCATGAGGGCAGGGGCCAGGTGTGTTTTTGTTGCTGTTGCATCCTGAAGACATAGTGCTCGATAAACATTTTATTACATGGATGGATGGGTGAATGGACAAACTAATAACCTGAAAACTTTTTGGCCCATTTCCTGAAGCTACAAAGGCATGTATCACGTAAATCCATGCAGGGAGCTGACCGTGTTCCCTGCTGGTGCAGTGGGAAATGAGTTAGGAAGGCAGACCTCGAGATGGGGCCGGAGGAGCCATTTAAAAGGCTATGGGCTGTAGCATCTGAGACTCCGGAGATTTGAAGGAAAAGTGAACCCAAGCGGGTGCTGTGGTGGCTCAGAAATGTCCAGATTCTCCATGAGGAGCGAACGCAGCCAGCTGTGGTTCACTCTGACAGTCAAGGCTAGGAAAGTAGGGCTCAGCCTGATGGGGGGCGTCTCTTCCAGTTGCGGGGGGCAGGGGAGGGAGAGTCAAAGGAGTGAACATAAGAAGGTGCCAACGCTGGGCTATGATTTGAGTAAAACACTGTCAGATCTTCCGAGTGGCTTCTTTTCACATCCTTAGTCTTCCTTTCTTCCTTGTAAGATGCCTTGTAGCCACTGCCAAGAGACAAGTCTTCAGCCAGCTGTGGGATCGAGGGGTCGTCCTCACCGATTGTTGTTCTCAGCCTGAGTGGCACTACCTCCACAGTGTGATCTTGAGCCCCAACGGCATGCAGACCTGGTGACATGGGTCCCTTGCATAAGGACTGGAACATGTCCTTGGGTCTGCAGATGCCGTGGGTGGAGACTCTACATGCCCACACACTTATGTAAATCCACTACTTGCTTTCTACTTGTTTGTGTGTTTGATTTGAATGTTGATACTCTATAGACAAAACGAGTTGTTTAGCCTTTTCTTTTTGTAACCATTTGCTTCAGAATTAGGTAAGGAGCAGAGTCTGAAACCCGGTATCCAAGTAGAGAAGCTGCTAATTACCAATGTAATGCGTGTTTTAAAATGTTTATTTAGTTTTTTTTTTTAATTTTTTTTTCAACGTTTATTTATTTTTGGGACAGAGAGAGACAGAGCATGAACGGGGGAGGGGCAGAGAGAGGGAGACACAGAATCGGAAACAGGCTCCAGGCTCTGAGCCATCAGCCCAGAGCCTGACGCGGGGCTCGAACTCCCGGACCGCGAGATCGTGACCTGGCTGAAGTCGGACGCTTAACCGACTGCGCCACCCAGGCGCCCCTAGTTTTTGAGAGAGAGACCGCGTGCACACGTGATGGAGGGAGGGGCAGAGAGAGAGAGTGGGGGACAGAGGATCCGAAGCAGGCTCCACACTGACAGCAGAGAGCCCAGTGCGGGGCTCGAGCTCACGAACCATGAGATCATGACCTGGGTCAAAGTCGGACACTCAACCTGCTGAGCCACCCAGGCGCCCCACCAATGTGAGAAGTTTGATAGAGACAGATGTTATTCAGGGAAGCTGAAAAACAGTCACAAGTGACAAACACAAACTTCACTCACCTCCCCACTGTTCAGCTCCAACTGGACGTCCCATAGAAACCTAGAGCTCCCTATGTCAGAAACTGCACACATCCCATGCGTTGGGTCCTCTCTTGGTGACAATACCATGAAGATATCTACTTGTTAATTGTGGAAACGCACAAGTCACTTTTGACTTCCATCTTCCCTTCACCCCCATATCTGGTCACCCACCAAGTCCTGATGATTCTACCCTCCTACGTGTCTCTTTAGTACGTGCTCTCCTCTTCTTCTCCACCATCCTCCAGCATCTCCAGCCAGGGCTACTGGAGAAGAGCCTCCTAACCGGTCCCCCTGCCTTCACTGTCACCCCTCCTCAAACCCTAGTGTCCCACAGGCCACAGAGATTCTGCCTTCTCCTCCCATAAAGGACCTTCATGATCTCATGTCTGTGAGTTAGCCTGGCTTTATGCCCTTCCTTGGAATCCAGACTCCAGCGTACAAACCTCTCCTGGGTCCTGCAATATGTGAGCCACTCTCTCCACTTCCCCTTCAGCCTGGCCCCCGAAACCTTATTCCTGCTGCCTGGCTGATTCCTACCCATTTGTTAAGCCTCGTTAGACATCTCTCCCTGGTGCCCCAACCTGGCAGAGTTGGGGGCCTTCCCATGTGTTTCTCTAGTGCCCTTTATTTTCCCACAATAGCAGGTATCTGGCTGTGTCATAGTTGTCTGGTCATCATTGTGGCTTCATTGCCTATGACAGACCCTGTACATAGTAGGTGCTTTGTAAAGTTCGTGCGGTGAATGAATGAATGAATGAAAACAAGAGGGAGATTGGCTTGGCACAAAATGAGCATATTAAGACCTAGTAGGGGTGCCTGGGTGGCTCAGTCAGTTAAGTGTTCAACTTCGGCTCAGGTCATGACCTTGCGGTTCTTGAGTTCGAGCCCTGCATTGGGCTTGCTGGTGTCAGTGCAGAGCCTGCTTTGGACTCTCTGTCCCCTCTCTCTGCCCCTCCCCTGCTCACACTCTTTCTCTCAACAATGAATAAACATTAAAAAAAAAAAAAGGCCGAGTAGGTTACCAGGATGTACTAATGAGAAATTATGACTTTATGGGTAACGATAGTGGTTGTTTGTAATTTCCTTCTTCCCTCTCTTTCTATTCTCCTCCTCCTCCTTTTTTTTTTTTTAATTTTTTTTTCAACGTTTATTTATTTATTTTTTTTGGGACAGAGAGAGACAGAGCATGAACGGGGGAGGGGCAGAGAGAGAGGGAGACACAGAATCAGAAACAGGCTCCAGGCTCCGAGCCATCAGCCCAGAGCCTGATGCGGGGCTCGAACTCACGGACTGCGAGATGGTGACCTGGCTGAAGTCGGACGCTCAACCGACTGCGCCACCCAGGCACCCCCTCCTCCTCCTTTTAGCTATACATTTTCTAAAATTTCTGCAATTAACATGTATTTCTTTTCTAGTAATATAAGAAAAAAAATGATTCATTCATTTTATTGCCCCAAAGAATGAATTTTGCATTCTGGATTTTGAATTTTGCATAAGATGAGGCATTGAACCCTGGGCACTGAACCTCGAAGGCCAGCAGCAGCCCTTTACTCTGGATGCATTTTTCTCATTTAGTTACATTTCAGCATTTCAAGGATTTTCAGCCAATTAAGATAGATGTGCTTGGATGAAATGGCTTTGAAAAAAAAGTCTTTAAAATACTAAAATAGGCAAAATAGCAAACCACATTTAAAAGGAAGCAGAAACACTGAAGGGATGAAATGCTACATATCATGGAAAAAGGAATTAGTTTTGACACATGCTTGTTACAAATATAAAATTAAGGTGGACGTGTTCTTGGATGAATGAGCCGACTGGACTCAAGAATAGAAGCAGGGAGGGGCGCCTGGGTGGCTCAGTCGGTTGAGCATCTGACTTCAGCCCAGGTTATGATCTTATAGTTCATGAGTTTGAGCCCTGCATCGGGCTCTATGCTGTCAACGCAGAATCCCCTTTAGATCCTCTGTCTCCCTCTCTCTCTCTGCCCCTCCCCTGCTCGCTCTCTCTCTCTCTCTCTCTCAAAAATAAATAAACATTGAAAAAAAGAGTGGAAGCAGGGAAATGACTCCCTGGTGTGTGCACTATGTGGGGCCATCTGGGTGACTGTACCATGTTCTGTTTGTTCTATATGGTCCTTAACCGTGAGGCCCTCCATCCCACCTGTGGGGCCCTTGGCTGGATGGAAACATCCTTTCCCAGGTCAGTCGCCTGGGTGTGCAGCGTTCCTCAGACAGGAAAAGGGGGCTGGAGGTTTTATCTCAGGTCAGGGAGAAGGAGGGATCTTGTTCTTTGGATCTAGCCTGCAGGGAATGGAAATGTCTAGGGAAGTGCTTCCACTGGGTGCCTGTGCCCGGGCCGGTCCTCTCCCCAGGGAGCCATTGTATTTCTTCGAGTTCCCCAGCCCTGCCTAGTGCATCGTCCACAACACGGGGGTGTCAGACAAACGAGGTCTGCATTTATGGATTCTGTGGGGTAAGAAGTCAAACAGGGCACAGCAGGGGTGGCTTGTCTGTCTTCCAGTGTTTGGGACCTCGGCTGGGACTGCTCAGCAAGACTGGTGGCTGGGGTCATCTGAAGGCTTCTTGACTCATCAGTCTGGCGGTTGTTATCAGCTATTGTCTGGGAGCCTCGGTTTTTCTCCACGTCTCTCCCTCCATGTAAGCTTCTACCTGGGCTTCCTTGGCCTTCCTCACAGCATGATGTGGCCTTCCACACAGCAAGTGTCCCAAAAGGGATGAGCTGGGCAGAAGCTGTATCCTTTGGACGACCTGTCTTCTGGAGTCACATGGCAGCACCTCCACTGGGGATGGCAGTCCCAGCTCCTGTCCTCACTGAGGGGTGGGAACACAGACCCTACCTCTCCATGAGGATGTGGCCAGGTCACGCTGGAAGAGCATGTGGCCTAGCAGAGCTTGTTGTGGGTTGTTGTGTGGTCATACAGGAAATACCTTGCTTCAACACCTTCAGGAGCATCCATTACAAGCCTAGGACAAAGGCTCGTCTATGTGTCACCTAGACACTGCATACCCCTGCCCCTTCCACTGCCCACTGGGCAGCCTCTTGGGGCTACTTCCTGGTTCTCTAACATCTCAAGGTCCTGGTCCACTCAGGACCTTCACACGGGTTCTCCCCACGCCTGGTACCGTCTCCCTTCCACCTGTGCAAGGCTGGCTGCTTCTCTTCAAGTCTTAGATTACAGGTCACCCCTTCCAAGAGGTCTTCCTTGGCCACCCCAAATCAGCTCCAGTATTCTTTATCACCACACCCTCTTCATTTCCTTCACTGGCCTATTCCACTTTGGGATTATGTATCGATTTCTTGGTTGAGCGTAAAATATATGCCTCTTTTATTCATATTCTCACTGTCTAGCACAGTGCTGGGCACACAGTATTCACCCAATGGGGATGTGTTAAATAAATAAATGCTACAAGGTGCCTACCTCAGAGAGGCTGGTTGGGAGCTGGAATCTAGGTCTGGCTTAGATCCCCAGGTGATCATATTTCCATAAGTCCCTGTGTTAGTTCCCCTTTGCTCTCCTCTTGTATTTGCAAACCCTGATTATGTGGTCAGTCTTGACCCCACTGCTGTGCTATGGTTCCTCATGAAGGCTAGAGAGGGCGTTAAGTGGGGAGCAGCGCCCCCTAGTGGCCAGAACGCTGGTGGCGGTGACAGATCTCCAAAGGCAGGCAGGTGTCTGGGCACAAGAGCCGGGATCCAGCTGCCCCTACGCACATGGGGATTCACTGAGATTCATTTCCCGGTTCTATCCTTGGGGAATCTGGGTTTTGTTGGTATTAGTGAAGGTCACTTTTGATTACAATTGGAAAGACCCCATCACACAATGTGCTTACCGAGGGCTGCTGTGTCATGTATAAAGCATCACAATTATTTAAAACGACTTTAGTAGCTGTCGCCAGGCGAACTGACTTAGAGCAGCTGTGACTTACCTTTGGCTTATAGCTTCCATTAATAAAAAGCCAAATAATTATGCCTTGGCCTCATCGCTAATCTTCCTCCCTTTGCACACTCTGCCCTGGCCCAGTGGCCTCTTTGCTTATCTTCAAACTCATGCTGAATGCCCCATCTCAGACAGAGTGTTTGTGCCTGCTGTCTTTTCTGCCCCAAGTTCTCTGGTCCCAGGATACATGGCTCACCCCTCATCTCCTTCAAGTCTTTGCTCAAGGAACATCTTCTCCACGAGGCCTTCTCTGACCATCCTATGGACAATTGCAAACTTCCTGCCAAGATGGACCCTATCTCCCCTCCAAAAACTTAGCTCCTTTTAATGTCATGTAATAACACAAATTGTTGGACTGTTCCCGCCAGACTTCCCAGGTCAAGTAGGGCAGAAAGTTTTGTGTTTTTTTTTTTTAATGTTTATTTATTTTTGAGAGAGAGAGAGAGAGAGACACAGAGTATGAGTGGGGGAGGGGCAGAGAGAGAGGGAGACACAGAATCTGAAGCAGGCTTCAGGCTCTGAGCTGTCAGCACAGAGACTGACGAGCCTCGAACCCATGAGCTGACATGCCCTGAGCTGAAGTCAGACGCTTAACTGACTAAGCCACCCAGGCGCCCCAGAAAGTTTTATTTCCTTTCTTCACTGCTGTATCCCCAGCTCCTAGCACAGAGCCTGGAATGTTGTAGTCCGTGCTCAGTAGATACTTGTTACATGAATGATTAAACAACCCTGTTAATAACATTCTTTATTCTGGGCATTTGACAAATAGTTTTGATGATCCACTCCAGCAGCCTATTTGATATTTCTTTTTTGTCTCTGTTTCATAGAGGAAGAAACAGGCTCAGGGAGTCAAGTAGTTTGCTGGGGGGGGGGGGGGAACGCAGCTACTCCCTGGCTGATTGGAAGAGAATTCGCATATGTCCAACTTCAAGGTCAATGCTCTGTTCAGTC
This sequence comes from Felis catus, assembly GCF_018350175.1. Taxonomy (NCBI): domain Eukaryota; kingdom Metazoa; phylum Chordata; class Mammalia; order Carnivora; family Felidae; genus Felis; species Felis catus. The sequence goes on along the minus strand of NC_058382.1, from coordinate 54,471,503 downwards.
CTGCTTTCTCCCCTATTGATGCAGACTCCCAAAAGAGACCCAGCCCTACTCTGTGGCTGAGGGGAAAGGCAGAGTCAGAGAAGAGCAGACATACAATTCTAGGGTTGGGAACTAAGGTCTGGGTAGAAAGTATTGGGGGCAGGGGCCAATCTGGGTGGCTCAGTTGATTAAGCATCCGACTTCGGCTCAGGTCCTGATCTCACAATTCATGGTTCGAGCCCTGCATTGGGCTCTGTGCTGACAGCTCAGAGCCTGGAACCTGCTTTGGATCCTGTGTCTCCCTCTCTCTCTGCCCCTCCCATGCTTGTGCTTGCTCTCTCTCTCTCTTTCCCTCTCTCTCTCTCTCTCAAAAGTCAATGACCATTAAAAAAATTCTAGAAAGTGTCAGGGATGTGGGTTGTTCAGCCCAAGGGGCCTGTGCAAGGTTTTCACGAGGCTCAAATGGGTTGTTTTCCATGTCACCCACAGAGGCTGCCCACCAGAGGAAATTTCTGGATAGTGCTGTTTGTAACAGCCTGACCTGAAGCCACCGGAGAGAACTATTCCCCCTCATTACACTCTGATCAAACTTCCCAAAGAAACTTTCTGAAATAGTGGAATTCAGAGAATTCTATGTCTTACATTGATAATTATGATTATGAGTGATTATAAGCTATGTGATGATAAATATGGAGCGTCTTACAATGCAAGGCTTTTTTCTTTAGCACAAGACATTTTTTAAATGATTTTTTATTTTTTATTTTATATATACAGAGAGAGTACATAAGTGGGGGAGAGGGGCCGAGGGAGAGAGAGAGAATTTCAAACAGGCTCCACACTCTGCACCAAGCCTGACACGGGGCTCAATCCCACGACCCGGGGATCATGCCCTGAGCCACAACTAAGAGTCGGACACTCAACCCATTGAGCCACCCAGGTGCCCTTTAATACAGGACATTTTAAACTAAGTGCCTTCTATATGACCTCCCAATGCCAGGGGTCAGCTCTCAAAGGAAGAGCCTGAAGGAGTCCAATCTAGTGCTGTGAGGTTCCCTCTAGCAGCTTGGAAGTAAGGTGGATGGAGAGATCTGAGTTCCGAATGGGACTCTTCAGGCCCCCTGAGTCTGAGCAAGGGAGTGTGATGGTACGAATCCGTGGTCCTCAAAGTGTGGTCCTCGGGCCAGCAGTGTCAATAGCGTGTGGAACCCGTTAGAAATGCAGACTCTCCCCTCCCTGCCACCCAGTGCTGATCTGGGGCCCAGCAACCTGGTTTTAACAAGCCCTCCAGGTGGTTCTGAAGTTTGAGAACCACGGTGCATTTCTGAATATAAAAGTAGGGCCTCAGTGACTCTCTGGTTTCTTCAGTAGTATTTGTCCCTGACCTAGTGGTGCTATAGGATCTGGGGTCTGATCTGGGTTTGAATGCCACTTTGAATGCAAGGGCATTTCATTTCTCTGGGCCTCAGTTTCTTTCTCATTAAAATGAGGATAATGAACACCTGCTTTATAGGGTTATTATATATAGTTAAAATGAAATGAGACCATGTGTGTGAAGTTCCTGGCACGTTAGGTATATTCAGTACCTTCCTTTGGTGTTTGCCTCCTGTCTGCCTCCTCCATTAGTCTGGCCATGTGTGGTTATGGGCAACAGAAAGCAGTTCACAGTAGCTTAAGGAAAAATGAATACCTGATGGGTTCAAGGAATTCCTTGAATAATTGTCCATACTTGCTGCTTCCATTTTCTCTCATCTGATTCATTTTGAACCCACCCTCGTCGGGGTTTTGTCCCTCTGCCCCACTGAAAATGCACTTCCGGTTTCCAGGGACGGCCTTGAGGCTAAGTCCAATGGTCCTTTCTGAGCCCTTATCTGACGTGCCCTCTCAGGAGTACGGGACACAGTTGGTCATGTTCTCCTTGATATGCTTTCTTCTCTGGCTTTGGGGACAATTCCTCTCCGGATCCTCCTCCCGCAGCTGGGTAGCCAGTCTCCTTTGCTGAGTGTCCATCATTCCTTAGCTCTCTAAAGGCCGAAGTCCCGCAGAGCTGGGGCTTTGAACCTCGTCTCTTCTCTACCCATCCTCTCTGCCTAGGTGACCTCATCCAGCTTCATAATTCTGATCCTGACCACATGCGGCTGCTTCTTGGCCAATTCATATCTCCAGCCTGGACCTCTGCCTTGGACTCTCCTTTGGAACATCCACCTGCCTTTGTGGTGTCTCCACTTGGATATCTAACAGGCTTCTCAAGTGCTGGAATGTCCAAACAGAGCTCCGAGATCCCCCCTCCCCTCCCACCAAATTCTGCTCTGCCCCAATTTTCCCATCTCATTCATGATTGGTCAGACCAGTATCGTGTGCTCACTTCTGGAAATGAGTAGTGGGTTGGGGGGTGGTAGAGGTTACCCTCTCCCAAGCCACTGGGTTGAGAGTCAGAAAAAATGTGTTCTCCCAAAGGAAAACTGGGATCGCCATTACCATGGGAAGGGTTGAATGGGTGCTGAGAACACATAACCACAGCTGCACTGTTCCCTCTCATTTTAGAGTTATCCGAAATATCTGACAGGTGCAAGTCTCAGGAAGCAGAGAACAGCTTGCAGCATGGCACAGAATCTGTGGCCTTGGGTTTGGGAGTTTGAAAGCAGTATCTTGCCTAGGAGTACGTGAAAGGCAAATCCACCAGCCGCCTCAAATCAACGTCTCCTGCCTTCTACATGGGAAGGGGGCCATCACAGCCCGAGGCAGCTCCCAGCCTCTCGGACTCACGATTCACACTCAGAGACCTCTAGGATGGAAAAAGCTGGTGCATTGCTTATCTACTGCTGCATAACAAGTTACCTTAACTTAGTGCCTTAAAACAACATCCACGTCTTCTCTCCCAGTTTTCTGTGGGTCAGGAGTCTGGGTGCTGCTGGAGCCCGGGAGCCCAGATTTGGAACCAAGCAGTTTAGTTATCAAGAAATGTCACGCCTATTCATATTTTCTTTTAGAATTTTAGAGGAATCTACGACCCGCGCCCCACCCCCCCTCCCCCCACCAAAAAAAAAAAAAAAAAAAAAAAGCTAAGAATCACAGGGCCAGTTACTGCTGGCATTCCATGTTTGCCAGGACTCTCTCAGATGCAAGCAACAAATGGCCAATTCCATTTAGCTTAAGCCCAAAAGATAACTCAGTCGGTCGTGTAACTGGGAAGTCTGGGTGTTTCAGGCAAGGTTGGATCTAGCGTACTATCTCTCTCTCTCTATCAACTTAGGCCTCTCTTTGAATATTGGCTTAATTGTGCAGTTAGACAACCCACTGAGCTATATTCCAGCTGAACATCCTCAGCAGGGGAGAGAATTCTCTCTCCAGTGGCCAGATACTCATCAGGAAAGGTTCTCTATTGGCCCTTCTTGGATATCAAGTCCATTCCCGGACCAATCACTGTTCCTAGAAGATAGGGTAGTGTATTCATTTGCTGCTGTAACAAATTATCACAAACTTGGTGGCTTAAAACAACACAGATTTACTCTCTTTTTTTTTTAAAGTTTATTTATTTTGAGAGAGACAGGGAGAGCACCAGAAGGGGAGGGGCAGAGAGAAGGAGACAGAATCCTAAGCAGGCTCCACGCCATCAACGCAAAGCCCGATGCAGGGCTCGAACCCACAAACTGTGAGATCATGACCTGAGTCGGATGATTAACCAACTATGCCACTCGGGCGCCCCCACAAATTTATTATCTTATGGTTCTGTAGTTTATAAGTCAGACATAGATCTCACTGGGCTCTAGTCAAGGTGCGGGCAGGCCTATATTTCTTCTGGAGGCACTAGCGGAGAATCTGGTTCCTGGCTTTCTCCATCTTCTAGAGACTGCACACATTCCTTGGCCCGAGCCCCCTTCGTCTTCAAAGCCAGCGACGAAGCATCTCTCTGACCCTGCTTCCATCCTCACATTGCTTGGTCTAACTGCCTCCTCTGCCATTGTTAAGAACACTTGTGATTACTTTGAGCCCACCTAGATAACCCGGGTTACTGTCCCTATCTGAAGGTCAGCTAATTAGCACCCCTAATGCCATCTGCAACCTTAATTCCTCCTTACATGAGGCAATGCATTTACAGGTTCCGGGGATTAGGATGTGGCAAATTTGGGAGGCCATTAGTCTGCCCACCACAGGTAGAAAGGATAGCTCAATCTATCTGGTTCCCATGGCAGGTGGGCAGGGCACCACGACTGATAAACCCACAAGCCGCCCTCATGGGTTGGGGGCAGAAGAACGTCCCAAAGAAACATCGAGTGGACATGGGAGAACAGCACATGCCTGCTTCGTGTTCCTTCTGAGGGTCGAGGCAAGCTTAGCAAGCCTCTGTTGATGCTGAACAAGACCTTCATGTGCCCCAGTGAGGCTGCTTGAAGTTGATAGGCTTCCGATTCCAAAGTGGAAGTGCCCTGTTGTGCTGGTGACTTTTACGTGTCATCTGTTTCTCTGGAGAGCCCGGACTAATGCGCTCATGGAAAGAGCACAGGGTTGAGAGTCGGGAGCCCTGGTCCCTTGCTGAGACAGTTTTGAAGGCTCTGTCAAACATGGGAATTCTAGGATCTTCAGGCCTCACCTGGATGGGGTTGGAGAGGAACCATCCCAGAGGGAGGAGTCAGCATGAGAAACTTCTGACTGGCTCTATACTTGAGGGCAGAAGATTCTCCTGCGTTGGAAGCAGTTCTCACCTGTAGCCAAAGGAGGCAATGGGTCAGAATCCATCACAGCAGCGCCTTTTCTCTATCACCTGCAAAAGGCAGGCAAGATGACGTGGATGTTGGCTGGGAGTCCGTTGCTGCCTGGCGCTTGGCAGAAGAGGCAGACGCTCCCGCCACGCCAGAGTTGTTCTGTGGTCTGGTCTGGTCTGCACTGGAGGGGCAGAGGCAGGCTTCCAGCTCCACGAGATCTGTGTCCCCAGCCTCATTTGCCTGGGCAGGCACCCAAGAGCCTTGGGCCCATGACACTGCTTAGATGCAGAGAGAGGGCTGGCGGGGGACTCCAGACCAGGACAGTCAGAGCACAGGGAGACAGACACCGTCTGCAGTGGACTGAATGTTTGTGTCCCTCCCTCAATTTACATGTTGAAACCCTAATCCCAATGTGGTGGTATTTGGAGGTGGGGCCTTTGGAGGTGATTAGGTCATGAGGGGGGAGTCCTCATGAACGTGATGGATGCCTTTGGAAGAAGAGGCCAGAGAGCTAGGTGGTTCTCCTTCTGCAGTGGGAGGATGCAAAAAAACGGTCATCTGTGAACCAGGAAGTGGATCCTCGGCAGCCACAGAATCTGCCCGCATCTTGATCTTGGACTTTTCAGCCTCCAGAGCTGTGGGACATAAATTGCTTGTTGTTTATATGTCACTCAGTCTGTGTACTTGTTATAGGGGATCAAGACAATGCCCTCAATAGTCTTCCAGGGCATGGAGGAAGAACTGATTTATTACTAATCAGCCCAGGGCAAACTTGGCTCCCGATTTCTGAAGTTTGGAGTTGGTTAGCGTCCAAAACTTAGAGGTTATATACACACACACACACACACATATATATATGTATGTATACATATATACCCATACATACATATATACATATATGTATACATATATACACATACATACATATATACATGCATGTATACATATATATACACATATATGTATGTATGTGTATATATGTATGTGCGTGTATATATGTATATATATATATGTGTGTGTGTGTATATGTATATGTATGTATATATATATAGCTGTGTTAATGTTAAGATTTTTCCCCTTTCTTTTGTCTGAACTCTGGAGGAAGAACAACCATGGAAATTAGAAGGGAGCATGGAATATTTCTTTCTGAGCGGCTGAAAACAAGCACCAAAGTCCACCAGAGTTATTTATAGAGACAAAAGTTTGGACAGAGCTCTTAAAAAAGTGGTCAGTGGAATATTACCTTCAAGATGAACATGTAGGCAGCCGGAGATCATTCTCAAGCTTCTGGATGGCTCACGAAGGGAGAGTGTATCTGGTAAATCTTGGGAAAACAAACATAGGCTAACAAAGTTGGGGGAAATGAAAGGCTAGTTAGAAAGGCAGCTGACTAACTTGGATATGGATCTTTGCATGTCTTGAGATCCTGTCCTGAAGATTTCCATTCTGTTTATATTACTAAGGGTTTTTTTTTGTTTTGATAAGAAATGAAGAACTTATAATTATCTTTTTGAAGCCTTCCTATTTCTTTATTTCTTATTCATTTACCTTAACACCCCTTGTGAACTTGCTCTTGTTGCCAAATGGGTCATTTGAGTTGGACACAGGGGTTAATACAAGTACATGAATATCTACTTAATGTATGTGAAGTTTCTCTTGTCAAGCCAATACCGTCTCAAGTACCTGTAGTGGATACAATGTAGAAGAAACTGTCTTGCTTTGCTTTGTTAATTTATTTTTTTTAATTAATAGAATAGAGAATTTAGTGTAAAAGTGTACTGGACAGTGAAGCTATCTCGGTAGGTTGTTTAAACCAGGATTTCCCAAGCACCATTTATCCATCACCTGGGTAAATCAGTAAAACACAAATGTCCGAGATTCTAATTTAGTGGGGCATGGGCGAGGCCCAGAGATCTGTATTTTGGAAACCTTCCTTCAGGTGACTTGACCATCATCTATCCTCCAGGCAGCTTGTTCGCCCGAGGGCAGGTGCACACCAACACCAAGGGAAGAGGAGCCGGGAGGGAAGACAATGTCCTGGGCTTCAGTCTCGTGGAAGTACATCCATAAAATGTCAGGAATGTCCAGATAGAAATCAGTAGCATGGGACAGGGAGCAGTGGCTGAAGGTGGAGCTCCGTCTGGGAGGTGGTGAGGGGCCCTGTCCAGGTGCAGAGGACCAAGGGGCAGGTGTAGACAGGACTCTGAGCTGCCAGAGTCTTGGGCTCACAGATGGGAGGGGCCCAGATGTACAAGGAACAGACAGAAGATATGGGTGAAGTTTCATATCTCACACTCCAGAGGTAGAGAATAAGTATTCTCTTTGAAAGTCTCCCAGAGACTGGAAATGAGAAATAGGATGTCCTGAGTGACCTTCACAGGGAAATGTTCAGGAGCTTTCAGGGAGGGAATGAAACCAGATTCAGAGACAGAGTATGCATGTGTGTGCAGATCAGTTGTTTAAGAAAGTTGGTGGGGTAAAGAAGGAAGAAATACTATGGTATTTTTAGGTAGCCGAAAGGTCATCTTAAGTTTGGGGAAACCTGAGCTGGTTTGTGGGCAGAGGAGAAGGAGGGGAAGGTATTGATGTGGAGGGGAAAAAAATCATGGAGAAACAGTGTTTTAAAGATGGCTTAAGTCAAGGTCCTAGCAGGAAACAATCCAATTCAAATGGCTTAAGATTCTTTAATAATCCTCCATTCTTAGAAGAAGTATGGTTTCAGTTGAGAATCAACAAGGGATGTCGAGGCATCCAAAGACTAGCAACAGCCGGAGCCATTACCTCCCATGGGTTTGAAAGGGCAAGAGGAGAGAATGGGGTGTGGGGAGTCTGTGAAAGCTGAAAGGCTGTGGGGACAGACTGAGGAGCTGCGGCCACTGAGGAATGCAGCTACACCAGACCTGGCCTGGCAGAGAGGGCACTCGGGAAGGGGGACCTCTCTCTCTCTCTCTCCTCCTACCCTCCAATCACCTGCAGGTGCCTCCCATTGGTTGAACCCAACTAACAACTAGAGGGTAATTTGGTAGAGAGAATAGTGGCCTAATCCTTATAACCTGTGAATAGGTTTCCTTGCCTGATAAGAGAAACTTTGCAGATGTGATTAAGTTCAGCATCTTGAGATGGAGAGATTGAACCGGATTTTCTGGGTAGGCCCAGTGTTTTCACAGGAGAAAGAGGGAGGCAGGCTCTCATGCCTGTCTATAAGGAATTCCCAGCACCACGCCCACACAGTAGTCCCTGATTTCTCTTTGGGTTTCATCTTTTTCCCCATTCTCAGCCCATATCCCTTCTGCCACTGATGGGCATGCAATCTAGGACCACCCAAGCTGCAGAGCTCTGTCTTTCTGGCCAACTGATTGGTTGAAGGATGAGCATTTGACTCAAGTTGGTCCAATCAGAGTGAAGCCCAGGACTTGCCCAGGAGTTACCTGGAAGAGAATGTCTTTCTTTTCTTGGATGTGAACCCGGAAGGGCATGAGGACAAAGTCTGTCTGCATTGCAGCCAACACAGCAGAAGCACAAGATGGACAGAAGCTGGCGACATTGTTCGAGTCCCAGAATCCAGCTGCACCTCAGTCTGCCATAGCCGTGATCTTTTCTGTTTCATGTCAATGAATTTTCCTTTTTTGCCTAACTATTTGTAGTCATCTCTAATTGAAATACTGCCCTTCTGACACTAGGCCTATGTTTGGGACCAATCCTGCCCTTCATTCGGCCTCTTTTGATCCCATTGTGCATTGGAACATTTGCTCCCTGTGGCTTCAACACCCGTGTAATTTATCAAAGAGGACTATAGACAAGGTGACAGGTCATTGACGGCAGGTTTTCTGAGTGGAGAAAACTGTCCCCAAAATAGGATACTTTGTGCTCTTCTTGAAATGGTTTCAGCGACAAGTCACAAAGGGAGGTTTTGTCCCCTACATACATAGGTATGTAACATCACAACAAAGACCCAAGAAGCAATTTCCCTTTTTTGAGCTAAGTAAATATAGAACAAGCCATTGCCAGAAACCACTGTACTAGATAAAGGTACTCTCAGAATGATTTTCCTTGTAAGTGTACCAGCTGAACTAGCATTTTTTAGGCCTTTACCCTTTGCAAAGTATCATCTGCCTAAATCAACCCAGATTAAAACCACCCCAAGTTGTGGGTATTATAATCCACATTTTATGGATCTGGAAAGTGAAGTTTAAGAGATTAAAATAGGCCACTGAAGTTCTCTTGCTCATGAGGATCAAAGATGGAATCCCACGTCCTGGGATTCCACAATCCCATGTAGTTAATACCTCACTGAGCTGGCCGAGTGAGGGTTCATGGCAGTGTCAGGTGGATTTGGGCTTGGAGTCCATTCCATAGTCTTTGCTGCCAAGACAACTTGTGTGCCTTCCTCAGACTATTGAATAAGGGTCATAGAAAAATCAGGATGTCCTTAATGGAAAGCAGGGTCAAGATTCAGAGATTACTAACCTGGTCTTCCTCCCCAATCTTTCACCAAGTCCTGCTGATTTTGCTTCTCGAACAGATCTATGTATTTCTTTCCATCTGCAATCCCCCAGCTTTGTTTGCCTGGACTACCTCTGTTGTCTTGTCACAGGCCTCTTGTTTCGACTCTTGTCAACTCCAGCCCATTCTCCAAAGTGCATGGGAGTGAAAGAAACAGAAGTCAAGTTATGCCCCTTCTCTACTTAAGACCTTTTGAGATTCCATCTTCTCTTAGGATAAAGATAAAATACCTCATGAAGGGTTTTCCTGCATGGCCCAGCCCCCCTCTGCCCCCCCCCCCCCATGTCTTCCCCCTCATCTCTGAGCTCTAGCCACACCGGCACTCTCCCAGCTGCCTTTGGTGCCATGATCCCTTTGGTCCAGGAGCCTGTTCCCGCTCCTGGGGTGCTCTAACCACGTCAGTTCCCTGTCTCCCACGTACAATCTCTTCCACCTAGTTTATCCTGTTCACCCTTCTATCTCTGCCTTCTCTCTTCATCCAGGGGAGTCCGAAGGTATCTGTCCCAATAGCACCCTCTTCATTTCTTTTCTTTGTAGCACTTACCCCAGTTTGTAATGATATGTTTTTGTGGCCATTAATCGCTCTCACCCCAGCTAGACTCTAAGTTCCCATGAGGACAGGAAATATGTTTATTGGTTGCTTCCAGTGGACACTGGATGCCTGCTTTCCCATTTTCTTTACCCCCTTCCCCTTCCTAAGAGCCCCCATGCTTTCTTTTGTAGAATCAACTCTACCCTGTTGTGTAACAAATATAAGAGTTGAGGAGGGCTGATAGTGTAATCTCATTCTTGCTGTAATGATTTGGTACCTGGAAGGGAGTAATGCATCCCTGAGATAGTCCACACATATCCTTACTTGGCCACGTTTGGTTTATCTTTTCCACAGGCAACTTTGGATCATTCTAGGATGATTGAGGGAATACCTTCTGATCAGTCTGCATCCATCTTGCTACCATGAAGATAATTTGCATGAGGACAAATAGAAGGCTGACAGTCAGAGGAAGGGAGAGCTCTGAGCATTGCAGAGAAACCAAGGCAGAGGGGACTCTTACCTTTTAATGGGGTTACATGAAAGATAACGTTACGTGAAAGAGGGGACTCTTACCTTTTAATGAGGTTACATGAAAGAAACTCAAAGGTTTCTCCAGTTGGTTCATGCCATTTCCAGGGTGGGAACGTTCTTATAGGTGCTGGAACAAATCTTTCTCTTTGGCTGCCTCTTCCTCATGTTACCCTTGTCTACCTTTATTGATAGAGTCCTGGTAGGAGAGTCTCCACTCTTTTTTGCATCCATACCTTTGCATTGGCTTCATCATAGGTGGAGTATGTTCCCTCAATCCTCGACCATCTGACTTGCATTGTTCAATGGTATATGTGTGGAAGTGACCTTAGGGGGGCTCACACTTGCACCCTGTATTCTTGATCCTCTACCATTGCCGTGGGAGGAATATGCCCTGGCTAGCCAGGTAGTACAAGGAAAAGGAGAACTACATGAAGCACAGGTGACTCAGTGGAGCCCAGCCTGGGGAAGCTAAGTTCTACCCGACCTGTAGATACATGAGTGATAATAAATGGATGTTGTTTCAAGATAATAAATAATTGAGGAGTGTGGAGGTCCTTTGTTATATAGCAATAGATAACTGATACAATTTTCCATGAAAACACTGCCCCACTGGGTATAGCCACTCCTGCTGGTGCCCTGTGGACTGTGACCAACTGTGTATGTGACTATCTTTTCCCCATGCCCCTGACAAATTCGACCACATTTGGTTGTGTGGACTTCACAGTAGGATGGCTTATGCTCCACTTCTCAGTCTTTCTTTCTTTCTTTCTTTCTTTCTTTCTTTCTTTCTTTCTTTCTTTCTTTCTTTCTTAGAGAGAGAGTTAGAGCATGAGTGGGGGAGGGGCAGAGAGAGAGGGAGACACAGAATGCGAAGCAGGCTCCAGGCTCTGAGCTATCAGCACAGAGCCCGACACGGGGCTGGAACCCACAAACCGTGAGATCGTGACCTCAGCCAAAGTTGGATGCCCAACCGACTGAGCCACCCAGGCACCCCCTCAGTCTCTTCTTAATGCAACTCCTTCAACTTTCGGCTATCACCCCTTCTTCTATGAGGCTCCAAACCAACTCCAAGCTGGGTAGAGAGACAGTACTGCTGAGATCCCCTCCATCAGCTTGCTGTCGCCAGCCCCCAAACTCTAAATCTCATCATCTGCTTTCATAAAAAAGAAACTAAGTAAATAAAATAAATGAAAGAATTCTTGCATTGATAGGTCTGAAAAGTCCAGCAAACACCTGCCTTTAGACATCAGTAGCCTATTTAATTTGGCAAACTGCCATTTCCTTTGTGCTAGTTTTGGTCTCCAAGAAGCAGACATTAGGATGGGATTAGACAAGTGGAAGATTTATTGAGGGATTGCCTGGAAAGGCATGATGGGGGGAGGAAACAGGAAGAGGCAGGACCAGCCTTCAGATTAAATCCATGCCTGACACCTGTGAAAGGAGAGTGGGAAGGAGAACAGTGCAGGAAGAGCCTCAGACCACAGCACAGGTATGAGAACATTTTGGCCAGGCTGATGAGCAGTCTTCAGGCTAAAGTCACCCCTTAGAGGAGTCCCATTCCCTGTGGGAACAGGCTGGCACTGTACTGTGCTGTTCTCAATCATTGGGTGGAATAGCCTGGGAGAAGCGTAAACCTCAGCAGGAATGTGATGCAGCCAGACAGGTGGCAGCTGGGGCTGTCAGTCAACTGTGTTCCCACAATCGGGGAAATCTGAGTGATCCATTTTCATGGCGACCATACTCTGAATCCCAGATTGGCCCTCACTTGCTATGGCTTGTATAGAGAAATGTATGCAAATAAAGTATTGAGGAAATAGGGGGTGGGGGAGGGGAAGAAATCAGATCTCCCCAAGGAGAGAATCTGGCCTCTTTAGAACATATTCTTATGGAGCAGACATATGGACTAGCTGTCTCAGAAACAGGCACCCAAGACAAGGCAGGACACTAACCAAGAGGCTTTGGGGCAGGTAGCAGGTCTTGTGATGGTTCACGAAAATGGTATTGAGAAGAACATGTGGTCAGGGGCCCCCTGGCTGAGCTAAGGGGTTGAAACTGCTGAGTAAAGGCTGGGCTATTGCCTTCTGCTCTTCTCACCTTCCTCTGAACTTGAGGGTGGATGGGAGGATTAACTCCTTGTGATTCAGGTGGCCAGAGGGTCCAAATGGCTCAGAAGCAGAACCAACCTAATGGGTAGAGAGAGGGCTGTTTATGAAAGTTTCCCAGATGCCAGGGCACGCAAGACAAAGTGCACTTGGCAGGACGCTGTGGGATCTCATTTATTGGATCCATTATCTGAATTAGGAACAATTTGAAATTATGACCACAAGAGAGAAATAAAAGATAAGAGTGTTTGCAATCATCCTCGCCCCTGTTTGTCTGTGCCGTGGGCATTGTGGGGCCTCTCCTACCTCTCCTCGTATTTCAGATCATTTAATTAAATTTAACTACTTCTTCTGGACCCCAGAAAAGGAAGAAGGGAGCCAGCATTTATATGTGCTAGGCACTGAAGGAAGCATTTTGATACTGGACGCCACACCCAGCAGTTTGTTTTATCATTCAGCCTTCACAGCAGCCTTACATAGAAGGTATTATTACCTACATTCTCTGGGAGGGGATGTGCTGAAGCTTAGAAAGATTAGAAAACTTAATTGTAGTCCCTTAGTTAGTTATATACCCATCTGTCCATCCATGCACCTATGCATCTAGCCATCTGTCCATCCATCCATCCATCCATCCATCCATCCATCCACCACTTGATCAGTAATATTTACTGACCATGTTTTATATATTCTCTGCTGAGCACTGGGGTATCATCAGGGAAGGACACAGTTGGTTTCTTGCCCCTGTGGAGCTCACAGTCTAGGGGATGGGTTGTCAGACCTCTCTGGGCCCCATTGAGTGGGATGTCTCAAAGATCTTTTTACCCACAGCCCCATTCCAGGTTCTTCTACACAGCTGAGATCTGAACTTAGCTGTCTGGAAGAATTAAGGGCTTTTCAGTGACACATGAGCTACCCTCAGCCTTCAAAGGGAATGTGGTTTGGGTGAGCAGTGGTATCAGTTGCCTGAGGGGTTTTCCCAGGATGTGGGACTTTTAATGCTAAAACCAGGAAGTCCTGGGCAAACTTGGATGGTTGGTCACCATAGTTCAGTGACCTCAATGGGGGAGGGGGGGTGTAATTTTGCTCCCCCTCCCAGGGACATAAGGCAATGTCTGGAGACAGGTTTGGCTGACACAGTGGCGGTGGGGGATGTGTTCCTGGCATTTGTGGGTAGAGGTCAAGAATGCTGCTAAACATCCTGAAGTGCCCAGGGAATCCCCCTTCACAAAGAATCAGTGTAAAACATCAGTAGTGCCATGGATGAAAAGTGCTGCCCTAGTTGGTGAGGGGTACAGCAGCATGGAAGGAATGAATACATAACCAGCAGATGGGTTGATCTGGACTAAGTTGGAAACTGACTGACCTTGTGGGCTACCAGGTGATTTAGGACTTCCTCCCCTCCCCCACCAAATTCACGATCCATGGTTCTGCTGGGTCATCATTTCTCAGCCTTGCTCTGTTTTATTTATTTATTTATTTACTTATTTACTTATTTATTTATTTATAATGTTTATTTATTTTTTGAGAGAGAGAGACGAGTGTGCGAGAAGGCAGGAGAAGGGCAGAGAGAGAGGGAGACAGAATCTGAAGCGGGCTCCAGGATCTGAGCTGTCAGCACAGAGCCTGACATGGGACTGGAACTCACCAAGGGTAAGATCATGACCTGAGCCAAAGTGCAACGCCCAACGGACTGAGCCACCCAGGCGACCCAAGCCTTGCTCAGTTGTAAGAATTACTTAGTTGTGAGTTAACACTCAGGTTTCTAGGACCAGTCCAGTCCCGCTAAATCAGAATCGCCAGGAGACGAAGCTGGAAATCTGTATGTTTGTCAAGTTTGGAAAATGCTGTGCTGAGTCGCCAATGGGGTCGCTCAAAGCTGAGCTTGTTGAGGGGTCCGCTGTTGGTTTCTTTGGTGGTAGCCCCACCATACCGTGGAACTTGATCAGGTCCTCATGCTCTCACCCATGAATTCCCCGAGCCATGGGAGACCAATGACATTATGACCTGAGCCAAAATCAAGAGCTGAACACTTACCCTGCTGAGCCACCCAGGCGCCCTTCTCCAATCTTATATATATATATATATATATATATATATATAATTCGAATCATATATATATATATATATATATATATAATTCATCTGGGAATTATGCCCTACTGGCATCGTTCTTATTAATGACACTGCACTGTCCTTCACATAGACAACCATAAATGTGCGTGTGTGTGTGTGTGTGTGTGTGTGTGTGTGTGTGTACAGTGGTAGAAGGAGGAGTAAGCCCTAGCATATGACAGTCCTGAACCAATAGTTGGTTAATTTGAAAAGTCAGTTAATGCGGCTTACTCTGGGCAAGCCACGATGAGACATCCAGTAGAGGCAGAATTGTGTGGGCGCCCAGGGAAGTGCCATGTTAGCCCCAAGGGCTTAATCACCAGAATGATGTACGGAAGGGATAAGGACATTGGTTAATACGGGGAGGGGTAGGTGAAGGTGGGTTAAGAGTTCTCCCACATGGGAAGCAAATGCTGCCGATGCTCTGTCCGTATCCCTTGGCCTGGCCGTTCTGGTATGCACCAGTGGCACCCTACTGAAATACCCGTGCCTTTCCACCTGAGGGCCTGCCCTGTGCACGGACCAGCGCAGAAGTGCTGACGAGTTACCAGTGCCGGGAGCAGCATTCAGCCAGTGGTGGGTGAGAGTCGCAGGGTAACTTCCCCGGCTTCTTCACCTCTCAGGTGGGAAAACTCACGTATATTCCGCACAGTCTCCCAGACTTTCCCCGTGGAACCAAGCCTCGTGTTACCTATAGTGGCTGTCTGCTCAGTCACACGGTGCCTCTTTCCCTGACTCATGCCCCCACTTCCCCTGTAGATGCTCCCCCCAAAACTATTTGCACTCAAGTTCTTTTATTATTATTTGAGAGAGAGAGAAAGAGAGGGAGAGAGAGCAAGTGCGAGGGGGGAGAGGGGCAGAGAGAGAGAGAATCTCAAGCAGGCTCCAGGCTCAGCACAGAGCCAATGCGGGGCTCGATCCCACAACCCTGGGATCACGACCTGAGCCGAAATCAAGAGTCGGACGCTCAACCGACCGAGCCACGCAGGCGGCCCGGCACTCAGGTTCTTAACCCAAGGTCTGCTTCCAGTAGAACCCAGTTGTCTTTATAACTAGAAAACCAAATGCAATCTATTTTATTTAAAAGATAACAGTGGTTTGGCCACCTTGAAACTCTGTCTCCTTCATCTCTGGCTCTTAAACTCCATTGCAGGGTCCTGCTGTGGAGCCAGATGTAGACGTGTGAGAGTGGGCAGTCACGTAACGCCCAGCACCTGCTCAGGCAGAGGCTGTGGCCACATGGCACTCTTTGGGCGGCCTCAGGGGCACACAGATATGCCCAAAGGGGCCCAGAAAGTCGTGGTGGTGTTGAGGAGTGTGGCAGAGGAGGGTGGCAGAAGCACTGGGGCAGGCTGGGCTCCCTCTGACCTTGCCTCATCGACAGAAGGCACTCATTTCTCTTGGCCTCGTGATTGTACAGGGAGGCTCTTTGTACCCCCAGTGAGTGTGGGTTAGTATGGTTGGGTGGGTATGGTTCCAGGCTCTAGAGTCAAACCAAGGTGGGCTTGAAACCTGGAGTTGGCATTCGGTATCTCTTTGACTTTGGATGACTTACTGAGTCCCTTGGCTCATGTGATTTTCGTGAAATTAAATGGCAAAAATGCACAAAGGACTGTGTACGTGCCATAAAATAGAAATGTAGCAATTATAATATTGGTGAATATGTGTGTCCACACATACAATACACATATGTGATAATGTGTGTATACATATACATACATCTGTGTGTGTGTTTATCTCCAAAATACAATTCTGTAGTTTGCAGGTTCTCTTAGCGCCTAGAAAGTGTGCCTGGCTTATGCTCTGGGATATATATCTGCAGAGAGATGAGATCCATAAAGGCAGGATAAGGATCTATTTTATTCAAAAATTGGTCTCAATATTGGAACTATTTTTTTAAGGTTTATTTTTAGTTTTGAGAGAGAGAGAGGAGAGAGACACAGCATGAGTGGGGGAGGGGCAGAGAGGGAGGGAGACACAGAATCCGAAGCAGGATCCAGTCTCTGAGCCGTCAGCACAGAGCCTGACACGGGGCTCAAACCCATGAACCACGAGGTCATGACCTGAGCTGAAGTCAGACACTTAACCGACTGAGCCGCCCAGGTGCCCCGCAATATTGGAATTCTTAAATCTACACAGAGGTAGAAAAAACAATATAACGAACCCCCAAATCTCCATCAGCCAGCTCCTGTGGTTGCCTACGTGTCACCGGTCTCGTTTTACCACGTCCCCCAGCATTGCGCTCCTGGAGTACTTTGCCGCACGTTCCAGGCATCGAGTCACGTCCGCTGGCATCTCTGGTTTGCCCTGCATCGGATTTAGCCCTGTTCGTCCTCACCTGGGCCTGGGGACCCTGCGGGGAGCCCCACAGGTCGGCCGCCTGTCCGGGGCCACAGGCTCTCGATCGTCCCTCCCCACAGCCCCGAGGACCCACGTCCCCGCCCTCCACCTGTGTGCTCTCTCCTCCCAGGTGCTGACGTGTGGTGCTGGTTTTGAGGCCGTATCTCATGTGTAGCCAGGTAGCTGCCACCTGCTCCTCTAGACTTCGCCGGAGTAATTCATGCTGAGCGTCTGTCTCGACTCGGGGAAGGCGCCGCCGCATCCACGTTTCACAATAAATATCTTTTTAAACGGCCTGGTGTTCAGGCTCATTTCTCATTGCCAAGGAGGCTTTTGACTGATGACCTGAGGAATTGCCTCCCTGTGACCGACAGGGTAATACGGTATCACAGTCTCCTCTTCTGTCCCTACAGGAGGCTGGGTGAGAGCTGTGACTTTAAGTGCCGCAGTCTGCTTGCAGCAGAGGCATTTACCCCAGTTACGACCCGGCTTCCTCTGCCCCCCTCGGGGCTGCTGGCTGCCAGCCAGACAGGCAGGTCCGTTTTGGGGGCGTTCCAACAGAGATGCGTTTTCACAGGGAATCCATGTGAAAGGCCTCCAAGGGCAAGGTGAGGCAGGGCTCCCTGCTCACTAGGCTCTGTGAACACCCTTGCTGGAGGCTGCAAGGGGGTCCACAAAGGCATGGTTTCACAGCCACCTTGAACTCCCCTGAACACGGATGTTCTACCAGGGAAGGAGCTGTGGTTACAAATCTCTCTGACACGGGGGCCCCAAGCTGCAAAGGCTGGTCTTTTTTTTTTTTTAATTTTTTTTAATGTTTTGTTTCTGTGACAGAGAGAGACAGAGTATGAGTGGGGGAGGGGCAGAGAGAGAGGGAGACACAGAATCAGAAACAGGCTCCAGGCTCCGAGCCGTCAGCCCAGAGCCCGACACGGGGCTCGAACTCACAAACCGTGAGATCATGACCTGAGCCGAAGTCGGTCGCTCAACCGACTGAGCCCACCAGGCGCCCCAAAGGCTGGTCATTTTAAGATCTCCATAGGCCCAGGCCACTCTCCCTTTGTGAAGCACCTTCTTCTTACATCACTTCGGCCATAATAAAATGAACCTGTGTCCCACATGAAATATAATTCACATGTAAAAGCTGAGTTACGGGTAAGTAAAGGCGTGGAACACATTCTTTCCTAGAACCTTCTGTGAGAGCATGGTCCCGTGAACATGAAGAGGCCTCGAAAATTATGGTTCATAACTTTTTTTTTTAATTTTTTTTTTCAACGTTTATTTATTTTTTTTGGGACAGAGAGAGACAGAGCATGAACGGGGGAGGGGCAGAGAGAGAGGGAGACAGAGAATCAGAAACAGGCTCCAGGCTCCGAGCCATCAGCCCAGAGCCTGACGTGGGGCTTGAACTCACGGACCGCGAGATCGTGACCTGGCTGAAGTCGGACGCTTAACCGACTGCGCCACCCAGGCGCCCCGATGGTTCATAACTTTTTACCCTTCGACCAGACTTACTTACTATTACAGAATCACTAAGGGCCTGAAGAAGTCACCTCAGTTTTTCCAGCTGTACATTCTTGGGTCTCATGGAGGAATAGAATTCCCAGGTCTAGAGTTCTGTGATGTAAAAAGCAAGCTTGCGATCCCAGCTGACTCACCGCGGTGGCAAAAGCAAACCTGACCTTAGCTTTCTAGGTGACCTGGGCAGGCTTTTCAGTCTTCGGATGCGAATGGAATCCAGTTTGGATTGACTGAGTTAATTCTGCTTTAAGGATTGATGATGCTTCAAAGCCCCTAACCGAGCCTGCCTCGGAAGTCAGTGTATAAAAAGTGCCATAAAAGAGAAGGGTCTCGGGAGCAGAGTTGGCTGGAGGCCACGAGGTGGCTCCTGAGTGACTCTCGCCTCTTCACTCAGCGTCATCATCGGTGCGACCTGCCACCGACAGTTTGGTTCTGACCGTGTCCCTCCAAATTAAGACACTGAAGTCTTAACCCCCAGCACCTCAGAATGTGAGTGTATTTGGAGAGAGGGTCTTTAAAGAGGTAATTTAAGGGGCACCTGAGGGACTCAGTCGGTTGAGTGTCTGACTCTTAATTTCGGTTTAGGTCATGATCCCAGGGCCATGGGATCGAGCCCCACGGCGGGCTCCATGCTGACAGTGTGGAGCCTCTTGAGATTCTCTCTCTGCCCTTCATCTCTCTCTCTCTGGCCTTCTCTCCTTCCGTCATTCCCCCCCCCCCCCCCCCGTAAATAAGTAAATAAAATATAGAGGTAATTTAAGTTAAAATGAGACCATTAGGGTGGTCTCTAATCCAAACCGAATGGTGTTCTTATGAGAAGGGGGGAGAGGCCTCAGAAAAACCAGCCCTGCTGACACCTTGAACCTGGACCTCCAGGCTTCAGAACCGTGAGCAAGTAAGTTTCTGTGGTTTAAGCCCCGGCAGCGTGTGGTACTTTGTTACAGCCCCTCTAGCTAAGCAACACCTCTCTAGTTGTGTTAATGGACGTCTGCCTCAAGCCTTTTCTCTGGGGCTCCCCTTCCCCACTCCCACCCTAGTCCGGTCCTTCCAACCCCCTACCACGGGCTGGTGTCTGAACTCCACCTGTGTTTGTGGCTTGGGTGTTCGTATGCACATTTCTGAAGCTAGCTCTCGAGACCCGTGACCGTCATGGCTCCCGGATCCTTTGCTGAGATGCTGTCGTGAGTCTTGCTTGCCCATCATCCTTCTTTTGGGAAAACTCCCTTCTCCCATTCCATGTGTTTCTAGTAGGGTAATCAGTCATGGGAGTTTCTTTGCCTTTCCGCCACTGAACCACTTGTCCGACGCGCTCCCTGTACCCATATTCTTGACCAAGAAACATTTCAGAAGGAGAATCGAACAGTTTTGGTGGCAAACTCAGGAAAGAGAGTGGAAGGTGACATTGCTTTTCTAGCTTGGGCATCGGGATGGATGGTTGTGAGGCTGAACGTGGGGGGAAGAGCAGCTTTGAGGGGAAATGACGCACTTTGGCTTTCAGCAGCTCCGAACTGAGCTGAAGAAGCGATGTCTTAGGAGGGTTCGTTTACGACTGAACGGGGGAGTCTGGAGGCAGAGAGACCAGGGGAGAGACAATAATTGATCCTGGGGTGAGAGAGAGAAAAGTGACGGTATTAACCAGCCACTTCTTGCCTTCTCCCGTCCACAGCAAATGCCAGGTTCAGCAGAGCCCAGATTTCAAAGGTGGTCCTGGAGCTGTGTTAAGAAGCGAAAACCAGGGAGACGTCATTATTTTGCAGTATAGAAGGGAGAGAATTGGAAGTTCCCAAGGGTGGTTAAGAGGTGAGGGGTGAGAGAGAAAGCTGGAAGCAGGGGGGCAGTAGGGTCAGGGATCCGCCACAGCCTGGAGGGTCCCATGTGGAGCAGGGTGACGGGTGTGGCAGGGGCGGAGGAAGCTTGAGCGCAATATGTACAATGTTGCATTTTAAAGTCTCCGCTTTGCTCCACCCCACCTAAGCTTTTAGTTTTCTCCTAAGCACACAGACTTCTTTTATTTTTAATGTTTCCTTATTTTTGAGAGACAGAGAGAGCGCGCGCGCGCGCACACACACACACACACACACACACACACACACACACGAGTGGGGGAGGGGCAGAGAGAGAGGGAGACACAGAATCCGAAGCAGCTTCCAGGCTCCGAGCTGTCAGCACAGAGCCCGA
This sequence comes from Felis catus, assembly GCF_018350175.1. Lineage (NCBI taxonomy): Eukaryota > Metazoa > Chordata > Mammalia > Carnivora > Felidae > Felis > Felis catus. The sequence goes on along the minus strand of NC_058382.1, from coordinate 54,451,005 downwards.
TGCGAGGCTCGAACCCACGAACTGTGAGATCATAAGCCGAAGCCTGACCCAAGTCAGGCGTTTAACCGACTGAACCACCCAGGCGCCCCACCTAAGCACGCAGACTTCTTGGTGCTGTTTCTTAGATTTTGTTTTTGGAAGGAAATTGAGGAAGGGTCTGAGTGTTGTTGATATTTTCAGCAAAGTGAGCGCATCCAAGATACGGTATGATGCGGGCACCAAGGGGACCCAGCTGCCGGGTGGGTGTCACTTGTGCGTCTTCGGCCTCAAGTCCGAACTCACCAACCGGTTGGTTCCGAAGCCTGCTTCCAGGTTCTTGCATCCTCCCTCACGTGGAGGTGCTCACCAACATGTATGGATTGGCCGATTGCCTCAGAAAGGCTCCCCTGTGAGAAGTCCCCGAATGACCCACCTTCCAGTTCTGTCCGGTGGCCTGGCCCTGGCGGTGCTGGTCCAAAGATAGCACAGAAATTGCCCGTCGCCACTTTGAGATCACAGAGAATTGGCTGCACTGAAAGAGGCAAGGTTCACTCGGCAGCTTCAAAAACACTTTTTTTTTTTCCAGCCAAGTTTCTGTTCTGCTAGCAGTTCTTGCTTGTGACCTAGAAGCGGCCAATGCCCCAGGGAATGACGCTGTCTAAACTTCCTCCTGTTTACTGGCCTGCCCTCCCCCTCCCCCCACCATTGGGCACTTGTGCTTCCCGGCAGCCTTTGCAGGCCAGCCCTTCCTGCACCCCACAGCCCCGCTCGGACCCTCATCCTATCAGATTCAGGCCCGCAGCTGGATGGCAGCCAATCGCAGCCATGAATGTTGGCACCGGGCTTAAATCCACATCGGCCTCCCTCCTCCCTGCAGCGGGTCCAGTCTGGTCTTCCTGTTCTAACTTCTCTCTCTGTTCTGGCCAAGGTGCGTGTGCAGACTTTCTTGGTCCAAATCGTACTCGGACAGCTGGGATTTGTGTTACTACAGGCATTCTGAACTTTGTGGATTTGTACTCTGGAAATGTTGTCTGTAAATTAATTTTGCTTTTGCACGCTGGGTTTGTTTGATCCATTAACATATGCACACCACCCCCTTCCCCCGTCTCAACTTTAGGAAATTCCAGAGTCCCCTTTTCTTTGTCTTTGAACAGAAGTGATTACTTGTCCAGTTGCCCAGATCTGGCTAGGAACAGGGCCAAGAATCCCCTCTTCTATGCACCACTCTGCCCACATCCATCCAAAATCCTCTTAAACACTCACACTCATTGCCCTCATCACTATCATTTATCCATTTACAAGAATATGGAAACCCACTGTGTGCCAGGGACCAGGCTGGGTGCTAAGGGCACAGTGCTGAAAACAGCAGTACCCATGGCCCTGCCATCCTGGAGCTTGGTGTCTAGCAGGAGACATAAATAAGTAAACAGTTTGACCAGCGGATGTAATAGGGAAAGATGAGAACACCTAATGCAGACTCGGAGATTCAGGAAGAAATGCCATTCGCGTGGGGCCTACGAGATGTTGCCATGAGGCGGGGAGAGCTGGTGGGTGTTGGCATTCAGTGCAGCCTTAAGCCACGCCATACATCTGTCATACAGGCAAATGCCATAATAGCACCAGACATAAGGAAACAGGGAAGGACGTTGGCTCAGTGGTTTTTCCATCTCTTGGTTCAAAATCTCTTCTGCGGCAGCCTCTAAAAATGGAATTGCGGTGAGCTGCTCGTCACTTTTAGAGCCTGTACTTGGTAGAGTCGAGACTTTTGACTCCGGAGAGTCAAGGCTTGTTCGGTGTCCTAGCGGATTAGCTTATCACCTTGTGGGAACGCTCCACTTGGAAGCCCTCCAAGGTCAGCCTCGTCTTGAGCTCCGCTTTCTGGACAACTGGCCGTAAACTTCCCATAAGACGCGTGCCTTAAGAATACGTGTCGAAGGTGGGCAGCTGGGGAAAGAGCACCTATTCATTTTACATACATGAAACCAAAGCAGCCATTTTGGAAATTTCAGTGAAATTTGGAGTTATTTCAGGTGACTAAGAGTAGATAACATTTACTGAGCGCTTGCTGTGTGCTCAGTGCCAAGTGCCTGATGGGTATGACCTCACCTCATCCTATAACCACCCTGGGGAGTGGGAGCCACTGGTTCTCCAGTGCGGACGTGAGGGGAACGAGGCACAGCCAGGCTGAGTGACGTGACCCGTGTGTCATGCATGGTCACTTGCCGGGCAGGGGTGAGCCTGGGCTCCTGGCCCTGCTGCCTCTCAAGAGTATTACTTGATCTTTTTTTTTCCTGCACAGACCTGGAGTCCCTTCTAGGTCCCTGGGTTGATTCTTCAGGTTAAGGTTTGGTCTGGGCGATCTGAGCATGAGAAGGGTGAGTGTGTGTGAACTGGCAGTTCACAGCGGCCTTGGCTGGGGAGGTGGGGCTGCAGATCCATTCTCGAGGCTTCTACGCGCCCTCAGGGCCACTCCAGGGTGTGTGGGTGGGAGCAGAAATCCAGCACAGCTTCCCATGTGGAGCCCAAAGGGGGCGCTCCTTTTCACTTCTGCAGCAGTGTCATAGCTGGCCCTGGCCCCCTCCCCTGCACTCCAGCATTGAACAACTTCCCCCCTCCCGCTGGGATGCACCACTCTGTCTGGCCTGCCCTCTGGTGCAGACCCCACTCCTTTTGCCTCCAGGCCCGTCCCGTGTAGATTTGAGGCTTTGTAGAGTCAACATGGTTCTCGTTGCCCTACCCCAGACTCACACTCAACTGTGGACATCTAACATTAGGAGGTGGATTCAGGTTCCTGACTTTCCAGGGAGGGGAGTTCCAGCAAGAGCAGAGCATGAGGGAAGGAGAAAGAACGGAAAGACCAGAGAGGGGAAGAAAGAGCATGGGCTCTCCATCTGAGGTCACTAAATGAAACCTTAAGAGAAGGGGGCCACACATCCCAGACTGGGTACAATCCCTGCCACTCAGCCCTTCCCAGCGAACGTGGGAGATAAGTTGGACCTGTGGGGTCAGCAGACGTTTACAAATAGATACAGAGCATTGGGTTTTCTCTTAAACTTTTTTGATGTTTATTTATTTATGAGAGAGAGAGAGAGAGAGAAAGAGTGTGAGTGGGAGAGGGGCAGAGAGAGAGAGAGAAGGAGACAGAATCCAAAGCAGGCTCCAGGCTCTGAGCTGTCAGCACAAAGCCTGACATGGGGCTCCAGCTCCCAGATCGTGAGATCATGACCTGAGCCGAAGTCGGACGCTTAACCGGCTGAACCACGCAGGTGTCCTGAGCGTTGGGTTTTCGATTTCCTCCAAGTTACCTGTAAGAAATATTAGATGACAGATATGCTTGGGAAGCTAGCTTCCCTGGCCGGAATAAGAAATAAGATGACGTTTGTTTCTTTTTAAAAGATTCGTTATGTTCCCGCAATATAGAGATCCGTGTCAGGGTTCATGCGCACGTGTCTGTAGCTGTGCCCGCTTACGTGTGTCCGTGCCGGTGTGTGACCGTGTGCATTTGCATGTGTGCACATGGGGCTCTCTGCCTGCAGCCTTGGTAAAGCACCGTGTCACCGCTGCTTTGGAAACAGCATTCTTGCCCTGGCACAGTCGGGGACAAGGGGCACGACAGGCTGTGACATGACTGTGGTTTGTGATTCCCTCAAGCACGTGGAGGCTCTCAGGCAGTTGGTTCCTTCCCTTAGGTCCGTGAGTACTCCTGGGCCATGTAGGTAACACGATGTGGGGAGGTCCCATTCAAGAAAGTTGTAAAGCCTTCATTCGGAAGCAAATCCGGAAGAGAAAGCCAAGAAAGGTGTCGTCGTGCTCTGGGATTCTTGCTTTTCGCTCCCTGAAGACTGACACCAAGTCCCCCTTTCAGTGAGGTGTCGTCCAGAGAAGGCAGGTGGGGTATGGTGGTGCCTCTTGCTGGCCTCCGGGGGACACTTTTTAGGGCATCCTGGAGAGCTTTACATAATGGGATGTTAGCAGCCACGTTATATTTTGGGGCAGAGAGGGTTTTTGTGATTCCCACGGCAATGAGGAAGCATCCAGTTAGAGTGGTGCCCTTTCGGGAAGGCTTTAAGTACAAACGTAGATTTATATGCAATGTGTGCTGGTGCGCTTTTTAAATAAGGTGCTTATACTCATACCTTAATAAACAATGTCATTCAATCATTTACGATCTCTAGGACCTAGACAGTAAAGATCCAGGGATGACAGATGCAGCCCATGTTCCGAAGGAGTTCATGGACAGCTGCGAAAGTGTTTGATTCAAGAGATAGTTGCAACAAAGTGTGACGCACGCTAAGGGGAAGTTTCAGGGGTGGCGGAACGGGTACCAGGTGTGGGGGGGGGAGGGTGAAGACAGCGGGGGGTGAGGGGTGGCGGGTTCTTCTCCCTGTCTCTCCCCAGGCTCCATCTTTATTCACATCAGCTGGGGCACTTGTTGTTCCCAACTGATGTTCAACTGAGAGGTGAATGGTAATGAGTAAAAGAACGTCAGTGTCAATATTACTTGGGGGGAAGAAAAAACTCCCCCCAGCAGGCTCTACAGGATTATTATCTGACAGAGAAGAGTACAGACTGCAAATGGGTGTGGCTGTTAGTGAATATTAAAGTGACTTCTCAAATGATCACCGACTGTGAGTGAGAACATGGATACTAATGATCATGACAAGAACGGCTGTCATTTATGTGGTCTGCAGGATGGCAGGTGCCCTGGGAAAGGACTCTGCATCCCTCGCCTCATTTCGTCCCCACTCATCCTTGTCCCCAGGGTTTAGTTGAGAAAATTGCACCTCAACAGGGTTGACAGGTAGCAGAACTTCAGATGTCTATGTTTCAAAGGCCTGAGTGGTTTCCACTGTCCCCCCCCCGGCCCCCCATACCCACGGCAGACAGACAGATGGACTATGCACGTACAGTTGTAACGGGCCTCTCGGAGAGCGATCAAAATCAACTGCTCTCCTTGTCCCCTGTGCCCACTCCCACCCCCCAGATGGGACACGTTCTTGTCTTGCCCCTAGTGGAGGCTGAGATGGGCTTTTCCAGCCACCCTCATGTAATACAGAACACCCTGTTCACTGTATGTCCTGAAGGTTTCTCATTTCAGTAATGGGTATATTCCATCCAACGTAAGGGTCCAAACTCCAGACCTCCCTAGCGGTACACTTCGGCCGTGTTCTCCCCTGGCTGGGTCTGCTGCTGACTGCAAGCTGGTGGTGGGAGAGGCTGGGCCGTCAGCCCCACCCCCGTTTCTCTGCCTTTTGCCTCCCCCAGTGTGGTAAACGGTTTCTGATCCCTCCAGGGTCCGAGTGGCGGAGGGAGGAGGGGTCACGAAAGGACAAAAGGTTTTACTGGTTAAGTCCTGTCTTGAACTTGCTGCCATATCACAAGGTTGCATGAAGAGATTATCATTTTAGCACCGCACACGAAAAAGGCAGATTTGTTGAATTTTGGAGGAACGCTGAGAAAGAGTAATGATCTCCAAAACTAACTGAGCTCGTTTTCTGTGCTGTACAAACACATACACTATCAGAAGTGGCTACAATTACTTTTTCCCATTTTATTGTTAGGGAAACTGAGGCTCTGAGAGTAACCCATCAAGCTCAGATAGCTCATTACATGGGAGACCAGGGATTAGGGCCCAGAGAATCTGACTTTAGAACTTGGTCTCTTAACCTCTCTGCTATGTGAAGTTGGATATCTATCAGAGAGGAAGGTATTATTCGTTACCAACTTGACAATTTGCCTTCTTTCTTATTCTAGGGAATATTGCCAGACTGGATAGTATTTCCTTTTAACAGCTGGCACCAAAGCAAATTGAATGAAAATGAGTAACCTGAAAAAAAAAAAAAAAGAAAAAAAGCCCCACTTTCTGAAATTGTACTAATTTATGATCATAAAGGGAACTCTTGTGTTTGAAAATAACCAACAACTCAATTGGATGGTGTGTGTAAAGAATCAGGAAAACAAAACAAATCTCAAGGGAGCTCATTTGTATAACTAGAAACTATCTCAAGAAAATTATTTCTTGGCATTGCGTGATACTTGGGAGCGTATTTCATACAGTCAAATTCGCACCCAGAAATAATTTGTTGTAGGAAATAAGACACCCTCCCCTCAACACATGGCTTGCGGGGAGAGAGGAATACATCACTGATAATGACTATCACATATACAGCTTTTATGTCAGTTGCTGTATTTGTCCCTTTCCCCATGCTGTAGTTTACTGGTACTCACGATAGCTTTGAAGCACTTTTACATATTACAGTTTCCCAAAAGCATGTTTAGTTCAAGAGATTGGAGGATTTGGGGTGGAAGTGAGCAGTGTGGAGTGGCTGCCTTGCACACACCAGTCTTCACCCCTTTGTCTAAGCCGCCCCCTCGGTACGGTCCATCTACACTGTCTCTACCTGTTGAACTCTTACTCATCATACAAAGCCCACACAGATTGTCACCTCTTCATGGAAGTCTTTGTCATCACCACAACCAGATGTGCCGTCTGCCTCTATTGGACCGCAGAATGTTTTATAATTCACCTTTGCAACATTCTTCCTTGTATGAGAGTTAGCCTATCTTTGTCCTGGTTAGAGAGTTGTTACTTGCAAGGTAGCATAGTCCAGCTTGGGAGCAGAGGGTGCCAAGCTAAGGCCCCCAGGCCAGATTCTCCCCACTGCCTATTTTTGTGCGGCCCTTGGGATAGGAATGATTTATGTATTTGTTAATGGTTCAGAAAAAGTTAAAAGAATAGTATTTCACAATATAGGAAAATGATAGGCAATTCAGATTTCATTGTCCAACACTTAATTTTTATTGAAACACAGCCGTGCTCTTTTGTTTATGTATTGCCTACGGCTGCTTTTGCACTAATACGGCAGGGTCGAATACTGATGACACAGACCGTGTGGCCCACAGAGCCTAAAGTATTTTCTGTGTGACCCTTTACGTTTGTTGACTTTTGCTTTAGAGCAGGTGTTCTATCAGCAGAACTTGGAGGGCTCGTTAAACCAGACTGTTGGGCCCCACCCTTATAGTTTCTGATTCAGAAGGTCTGGGGTGGGTCCTGCGAATCTGCATCTCTAACGAGTTCCCAGGTGGCCCTTCTGCTGCTGGTTGGAACCCACACTGCGAGAATCACTGGTCTAGCGGTAAAGGATGGTCTTTGAAATCACAGGTATGTCTGTAACTATTGTGTCATTTATCAAAGAGCTAACCTCTCTGTATCTAAGTTCTTTCATCTGTAAAATGGGGCCATGACAAGTTGGTCAGGTTGTATGATGTCTGTCAAAGTTCCTGGAACATGTAGTAGGAAGTCAATAAACAGCTGTCTGTTTCCTTCCCTCCTTCCTTCCCCTCCTTCCTTCTTTTCCTTCTCCCCACCCTTTCTGAGCAGGAACGGTACGTGTTCGCTCACTGACTCTGACTGAATTGCCTTTCTTCATGAGGCTGCTTGGGAATTTTATAGCAGTGGACAACTCATGATGTGTCTCCTTCCAATAAGGTCCTTTCATGTAACTCAGACAAGTCAGGCAGGGAAAACCATTCTTACCCAATTTACTTAAGCATATACCGTGCCTAAGTTTCTTCACTAAGGAACAAAATTAAGATGGAGGTCTAAAAAAGAGATAGTCTGTCTACTTCTGAGAAGTTTGCAGGATAAAGGCAGAGGACAGGGTTTAAAAAATTAATGGTTGCCCTTTAGTTAATTGTAATCAGGTGGTTTTGTCTTTCTTCCCAGGAGGAATGATAAAGGGCAAGTACTTCAGGAACAAAACCATGCTGACATCTTCAAGGAACCAGATAGGAGTGCCCCCAAAGAACTATATAGGTGATTTGAAAGGAGCTTTTTTTTCTTGAGCCGGGCTTTAAAACCACAGTTAAATTAAGCACACAAAAATACTAAGTTTTCCCTAGGAATATTTTTCTTTGAAACTTAGCCGTTCCTGCTTTCATAAAAGGGTTATGAGAATCAAGTGAGATAATTAATATAATTGTATTTGAAAATTGTAAAGTACTGTGTAAATGTGAGGGAAATCAGGTTTGCCACATTAAGCCGCAATGTAATTAGGGGAGAAAGGGCGCAATTTCTTGGATGACTAGCAGAGGCTGCAGAGGATTAAGGGGGTGCTGGAGGACCCCACTTCTTTCCATCTTAGCCCCGGGGAACGTATGCACCTTAATTTACCTGTTAAGCTAATTATAGAGAAGGCCTTTTAACCTTCTTGCTCTCAAATTTCTTACTTTCTTTCTCTACATGTGGCAGAACTGGAAAGAGGAATTAACCTCACGGGTTCCCTCCACCAGGGCACAAAACCTCAGTTGTTTGCTCCCGTTAGGCCCAGTTAGAAAGGGTACTTTTCCACTTGACCTTTACATTTTTGCCCTAGCGCCCCCCTTCCCATGATCTCTTTGACTTCTTCAGCCGTGGTGACATTTGCAAATCATGTTGTTGCACGTTCCGTAACCTCCTTCTACTGTCGAAAACCATGTTTTCAGGCATTGGTGTGCGAGTATATGCTTACCAACTAGCTTTCTGGGAACATGCATGGAGGTCTATACCCAACATGACTGATTTAAAGGACGTGTAGCTTACACTTTACAGCTGGTGACAAACGACACGCTATTCCTCGTTGTAAAGTCCGTAAAGCCATCCGATTTTCACAGCATGCTTTTGTTGGTTTGTGTCGAATTCTTGTATCCGTATCCAACCTAGGGTTGCCACTGGTCAGCAAGTGTAGTTTTGACATAAATCCAAAAATTGGTTGGTTGATATTTTCCTTCATGTTTATTAGCAGGATACAACTGACAGACATAGGGGATGTTCGTCCGTGATACGAACGACTCCTTTGCTGAACTGGATAATAGCAGTGAATACCGGAAGAATTTTTCCTTCATTTCTTATGGGATCATGACTACAGAAACAATACACGTTTAATTTCATTTGCATGATTGGTTATTTGCATTTAGCTCCATCACTTCCTTAAGCCTAGATGATCAGTGAAATGATGAATCAAGTCCTGATTTGTAGCACTTACCGATTTCTGTGGTGTAAATGCTCCTAATGCTAGGACCTTGGGCTCTGACTTGGGACTTAGGTGTAGGGTATGGGCCTTCAGATGGGGTATCGGGCTCTCCCTGGCTTGCCCTCACCTCCAGTGTCTGCCCTCCAAGTTGGGAGTGTCAGCTAAATTTTCAACGTTTGCTACCTGTTCTTTGCTAATTTTACCTCTTTTTGCTTATTTCTTTCAACTTTAGAGGTGGGGTTGTGGATATATCATTCTTAGGGGTTTCTCATATTTTAAACATTGCAGAGAATTTTGAACACTGTATAGAGGGAGAAAATGAAAAGCAGTCACAATCTAATTTCTCAAGATGTTGATGTAGTTCTATTGGTTGCTTTTTTGATGCACTCAGATATAAATCTCACACTTTCCTTCTTTAACCAAATTAGGATCATAGTATACATTCATTTTTAAAGCATTTTTTAAAATCAGAGTATGCCATATATGCGGAAAAGTGCACAGATCAGTAAACTATTGCTAGATGAGAATACCCCCATGAACACTACCTGGGTAAGGCAGTGGAATTTGGAGAGGTAGCGGTCTCTCTGAAGCCCCTCGTTAAGCCCCCTGCAAATCTGTCTCCTCGCCCTTTTGCCCAAAGTTAAAGGCTATCCTGTCATGTACTGTAAGTTAATTTTGTGATTATTAGGCCTTACCTTATAATTAGAAGCCTACGGACTATATTCTTCTGTATCTGGTTTCCCTTATCTTAGCCTTATGTTTGGGATTCATTTCTGTTGCTGTGTGTAGAATTTATGCATTTGCACTGAAGTTTTTTCTCATTATATGCATCTACCGTAATCTATTTATCCACTCTGCTTTTGATGGATGTCTGGGTTGTTTCCAGTTTGCGTCTATTTCGAATGATGTTGTTATGAACATTCTTTTAATACGTTGGTTAGCGCATATGTGGCCTCATTTCCATTGGGTAATCACTACGAGTGAAGTTTCTGTGCACCCATCTACCTGCAGATGTCAGCTGTAGGTTGCATACCTGCAGTTTCAGGAGATGATGCCAGGCTGCTTTCCTCAGTGCTGGTGACCACTTATACTCCCCTCGGTGGTGTAGGACACTTCCCGTTACCTCCCGTTCTCACCAACACTTGGCATTGTCCTGGTGCTTTTGAACTTTTGAAAACACAATATCACACTGTGTTTATTTGTGTTATTGTCTCATTGTTATTTGTTTCATTATTTTTAATGGCCATATGCAGTTTACGGTGTAGAGCAGGGATAGCAAACTTTTTCTGTAAAGGGCCAGAGAGTAGATATCTTCAGCTTGGTAGGCCACACAGTCTGTTGCAACTACTCAACTCTGCCATTGTAGCACAAAGGCAGCTATAGGCAACATGTAAATGAATGAGTGTGGGTGACTCTGTCCCAATAAAACCTTATTTATAAAAACAAGTGTAGGGGCGCCTGGGTGGCTCAGTCGGTTAAGCGTCCGACTTCAGCTCAGGTCATGATCTCGTGGTCCGCGAGTTCGAGCCCCGCGTCGGGCTCTGGGCTGATGGCTCGGAGCCTGGAGCCTGCTTCCCATTCTGTGTCTCCCTCTCTCTCTGCCCCGCCCCCGTTCATGCTCTGTCTCTCTCTGTCTCAAAAATAAATAAACATTAAAAAAAAAAATTAAAAAAAAACCAAAACCACAAGTGTTGGGCCAGTCTTGGCCCTTGGGCCATAGTTTGCAAATCTCCGGTATTTAGTTTCCTGATTATAATACTTTTCAAACTTGTTTTTAATCAGAAAAAAAGAAAACTTAAACCTGCAATAAACATCATCTATTTGTTTAATACCTGCTGCGAGCCAAACACTGTGCTTAGTTTTGGGAACCTGGTTGCATATCACTTGCTGACAAATTCCTCGTGGATCCTATGTTCTAATTAGGGTAGACTGATGATTACTATCCCTGCCCTCCAACAAGAAGTGAATCTTTTTTCTAAAATTTTTTAATTTTTTTATGTTTATTTATTTTTGAGAGAGACAGAGTAGAGGGAGAGAGAGGGAGGGAGACACAGAATCTGAAGCGGGCTCCAGTCTCTGAACTGTCAGCACTGAACCCGACACAGGGCTCGAACTCACAAACCGCGAGATCATGACCTGAGCCCAGGTCGGACGCTCAATTGACTGAGCCACCCAGGTGCCCCCCGAAAAAGTGACTCTTGACTGAAACTCACTATGTAGAACAGATAAAAGCAGAACTGTTTGACTCAGAAATATTGAACTCAACGTCCTAACAACGTGGCCACTTTCTGGCCCCAGTAGTTCCTCGTGTGTTCAATGCTAAGGCTCTACTGATCACAGCTTGAAAACCATGACGAGACTATCAATTGCAGCATGTTGACAGTCTTTTGTTATTATATCACTGCTTTGAATTTTTTTGTACATAAATCTTTGATCACGTTATTTCTACAATAGATTTCTAGCAGAGAATTTAGGAGGTCAAAGGATGTAACTATTTTGAAGGCTCTTGCTCTATTTTGCCAAAACATTTTTCAGTTTGTGCTACCATGAGCAGTGTGATAGGAGTTGTATCTCACCTTTGCCAATATCCAGGATTGGCATTTAAAAAGCATTTGCACATTTTATAGGTGGAAAAGATACATTTCAATTCACATTTCTTTGATTAGTTGAGTGCCAAGCATTTTTTTATATTTAGTAATCATTTGCATTTTCCCCCTCTGAATTGATGAGAATAGGACATTTTGAGCACAATTGAAATAGAGTTTTGAAATGAAATTAACAAATCACCTTTTTTCCTCAGATACCAGACTTTGAATTGGAATGGGGTCATGGTCCAGAAAAGCCCATTTCTGTAGAACATCCCTTGTTATACAAGCGTGTATTTTACTCCAGATACATTACTGTTCTTAATTTGATAAAATATAATATTACTTTTGGAATGTTTAAAACACTATTTGCAATTTTACAGGTACAGATTCAAGTGTGAGAGAGAAACAGCATGGTGTCAGATGGTGAAAAATGAAACTAGATGTAATAAAAGTAACGAGGTGTGTGTGATGGCCTGAATGTTTGTGTCCCCCAACCCCTTTCAAATTCATATGCTGAAGCCTACCCCCCAATGTTACGGTGTTTGGAGGTTGGATATTCAGGGAGGTAATTAGGTCATGGGGGTGGACATTCACGAATAGGATTAGTGTCCTTTTAAGAAGAGATATGCGGGACGTCTAGGTGGTTCAGTTGGTTGAGCATCCGACTTCAGCTCAGGTCATGATCTCACAGTTTGTGAGTTCAAGACCCACATCGGGCTCTCTGCTTTCAGAGCAGAGCCCGATTCAGATCCTCTGTCCCTCCTGGCCCCCTCTCTTTGTCCCTTCCCTGCTCATACTCTCTTTGAAAAATGAATAAACATAAAAAAAAAAAAGAAGAGATATCAGAGAGATGATCTCTTTCTGCTCTCCACCTTTTGAGGATTCAAGGTGAATCTTGTCTGCACGGAAGCAGGAACGCCCTCACCAGACAGTGGGTCTGCCTGCACCTCGATCTTGGACTAACCATCCTCCAAAACTGTACGAAATTGATTTTTGTTGTTTAAGCCGTCCAGCCTATGGTATTCTGACTGAGATAGAAATTTGGATTAGTCAATGTTGCTTATAGTAAAAAAGCGAAGAAAGAGAGTTATCTTAAGATATTAGCTCACACTTAGGGAGACAGAGAAGTCCCACAACCTGCCGTCTGCTAGCTGGAGAGCCAGGAAAGCTGGTGGTGTAGTCCGAATGCCTGAGAGTCAGAGAACCGAGGGTATAGGTTCAAGTCCCGATCCAAAGGTCTGAGAATGAGGAGCACTGAAGCAGGAGAAGATGGATGTTTCAGCGTAAGCAGTCAGGCAGAGAGTGAATCCCACCTTCCTCCACCTTTTTGTTCTATTCAGGCCCTTAATGGATTGGGTGGTGCCCACACACAGTGGGGAGGGCCATCTGCTTTGCTACTGTCTCAGCACATGCTTCCCTCACCCGAGTCACCCTGCCTGTTTCATTCCTGCTCCCAGCTCAGAGTTCTTGAACGTCCTCAGGGAAGCCTCACCTGATCCCTGAGATTAGGTCAGGGCCCCGGTTCTGTGAACTCCCTGACCCTTCACTTCTCTGGCATCATCACAATGGTAATTAAATAACCAGTTGTGCAGCTCAACCTTTGATGTCTGCATTATGGTTTCCATGTCAATTAGGGGAGAACCAACTGGAAGGCAGAGTCAGAGAAGTTTTATTGCCCACATGCCACACCTCACACCCTACCTGTTAGATAACATCCCAGTCCAATTATTGGGGAGAGAGAGAGAGAGAGAGAGAGAGAGGAAGGGAGAGAGGGAGAGGGACTCATGTATATATTTTTAAGCTGCATTTCTCTTTTTTCCTCTGATTCTGAACCCAATGGAGAAAACATTATCAAGGGTGACAAGATACATTACCTTGTTGTCGCTACCTTTGTCCCTAATTCTGGGACATCCCTTCCCTCCACCTTCTTGTGAGCTTTCGGCTGTCTGTCTTCAGCATCTGGCCTGAAATGCCATAGAAACTGGGTTTTTAACATCCTAGTGCTTGATTACACCCCACCCATTATTTCCCAAAGGTGTGTGGGAAACCATCACCAAGGGAAGGGTAATGAGCCAAAGGGTTATCACCTGGTGGCTGTGTTCACCAGACAAAAGAAACACAAGGTGGGTGGTGGGATAGTGAAACATGACCTAATCCTGGGGTTGCTGGGACTAGACCCCTGATACCTAGCTGTAGAAAATTTCACCAGTTACTCTGAAGTCATAGGCTCATACCTATGGGGTATGCTCATACCATAGGCTGTAAATCCCATGAGTGTGGGGACCCTGGGGGTCTTGACTACTTCTCTGTCCTAGTGTCCTCACAGTGGTCTAGCTCATAAATTTGTACCCGGTAGACATTTGTTAGGTGTGTGGAGGAATTAAATGTTTATTCAATTTAAATGTTTATTTATTTTGAGAGAAAGAGAGAGAGACAGAATCCCAAGCATACTCTGTGCTGTCAGCCCAGAACCTGATGCGAGGCTTGATCTCACGAATGGTGAGATCATGACCTGAGCCAAAATCAAGAGTCGGGTGCTTAACCGAGTGAGCCACCCAGGTGCCATGATTTTCCATTTAGAATTTATTTTAGTGTAGACCATGATTTAGAGAACTAGCCTTATTTTCCCCACCAGTGATCGGTCTGTAACTTCAGTGGTGAATGTCGAATAATTTATCCTTTTCGTATGGACTTAAACCACTACACTTACTGTATGCTAACCTCATATCTGTACTTGGTGCTTTCTGTACTTTTCTATTCTGTTTGTGAATCTGTTGGTCTATTTGATCCCATCACCATCACCCTTTTAGAAATTGTCCCTGATTATGTTTTCCCAGTAGCCAATAGTAAATTTCCTTATTTTTATAGAAGGATCTTATTTTCATAGATTGTGCAAGAAGATAGTGCTTGAATATCCTTAAAGCTCAGAGTCAAAATCACAGAATATTATGATACTGCATTGTGTTAATATACTCCAGTTAATGTATACAGCACAGCTAGTCATTTTATTTCCAATTGTGGTGTCATATTTTAAAATTAAAAAATACAGAATGTATTAAAAGTACTTTCTACTGAAGGTGGCTGTTTACCGGGTTAAAGGAACTTTCAGCAGCTCGCAGCAATGTCCTTTTCTTTCTCTGGACAATGGTGAGTGAGTTGGAAGAATCTTGACCTTCTGGTCTTCTGGAGAAGACTAGGAAGCAAAAGAAATTGTAGAATACATCATGCATTTCTGGAACGTCTCCTCCTTTCTCATTACTAATTTTCAAAATCTGCTTGGCTATTCTCACTCCTTTATTATTCCTGATAAACCTTGCAATTATTGTGTCAAATTCTGAAAGGGAAATCCTGCTGATATTTTGACTAGAATTGAATTACATTTAAAGATTAATTTGGGGAATTTTCAGGTCTTTGAAATATTGAATGTTTTCATCCGGGAGCATGATATGCTTTTTTTTTTTTTCTTACTCTGTTGTCTTTGATGCCATTTAATAGCATTTTTAGACTCATATGAGTCCTACATCCTCCCTCTGTTCCTCCCTCTCTTTTTCCCTCCTTCTCTGTCTCTCATCTTGATTGTAAGTTGATGTTTTTTCCCCCACTAACTTTTCAAAACGAGCTATTTACTTAAAAAATAATTATTGGCGTCTGGTTGGCTCAGTCAGTTAAGTGTTTGACTTCGGCTCAGGTCATGATCTCATGGTTCATGGGTTTGAGCCCCACATAGGGCTCTGTGCTGACAGCTCAGAGCCTGGAGTCTGCTTTGGATTCTGTGTCTCTCTCTCTCATCTCTGCCCCTCCCCCACTTATGCTCTGTCTCTCTTTCTCTCTCAAAAATAAATAAACATTAAAAATATTTTTAAAAAATTAAAAAAAATCAAGTGCTTGCATAGTGGCCGTCTCATTCTGAGTAATCCAAGCCATTTACTTAAATGTGGTAAAATAAATATAACGTAAAATTTAACATTTGAAGCATTTTTAAGTGTGTAGTTTAGTGGAATCAGGTGTATTTACATTGTTGCCCAAGCACCACTGCTAGCCATCTTCATAACTGTTCCTTGTCGCAGACTGAAACTCTGCCTCAGGCCATTGTCTTTTGAGTAACCAGTGTAATCAGACATTTTAGAAAACTCTGCTATTAGTCTCAGTCATTTTACAATGGATTTTTTGGTCCATTTTCAAGGTATATATTTGTGTTGTATGCAAATATAGATAAGTCTGCCTCCTTTTTTAGGCAATGCCTCATTTACTTTTCTTGCGTTATTACAGTGGTACGTGGAACTTCTACCATAATCCTAAATAGCAGAAGTGATTATGGACCTCTTTGTCTTGTCTATCTTAATGAGATTGCCTTTAGCACTTTTAAATCTTTTTAAAAACATGTTTATTTATTTTTGAAAGAGAGAGAGAAAGAGCACACATGTGCAAGTGGGTGGGGGCAGAAACAGGAGGGCACAGAGGCTCCAAAGTGGGTCCCACGCTGACAGCAGAGAGCCTGATGCAGGCTTGACCTCAGGAGCTGTGAGATCATGACTTGAGCTAAAGTTGGACTCCTAACCAAAGGAGCCACCCAGGCACCCTAGCGTTTTTTTAAATGATAGGTATACTGTTACTTGGTGGCCGACTATTTGATAAGGATATTCTTTGCTAAATTATAGAAGTGTATTTCAATCCCTATTTTGTTGGGAAATTTTTTATTAATCAGGGATAGATGCTCTACCTTATAAAATACTTTTCTACCTTTATTGAAGTGGGCAAAATTTTTGCTATTTAGCCCTAGTAACATGGAACTATTTTTGCATTCTTTTTTTAAAAATTTTTTTTAACATTTATTTATTTTTGAGACAGAGAGAGACAGAGCATGAACGGGGGAGGGCCAGAGAGAGAGGGAGACACAGAATGGGAAGCAGGCTCCAGGCTCTGAGCCATCAGCCCAGAGCCTGATGCGGGGCTCGAACTCATGGACCGCGAGATCGTGACCTGAGCTGAAGTCGGACGCTCAACCGACTGAGCCACCCAGACGCCCCTATTTTTGCATTCTTAAACTTCATTTTGTTGTAGCTCTGATTCTCTTAATATGCCACTTTGTTAGGTTTGTTTAAATGTTACTTGGAATTTTAGGGCTACACTTAAAAGTGAGATTTCTGAGAGAGGAATTTTATTTTTTTATTCTTAAGGTTTCCTATTGGTATTTTCTCTCTCTCATTTCTGTTTAAATTTTATCTTCTGCTTAATTGGCCATTTCCAAGAATTAGTTCTCAGATATACGAGTTCTGCTGTATTTTCTAAGTATTAGTTTCTCCTTACTGTAATCACTTATTTCTTTTTCTATAGGTTTATAGCTTCATATGTTGAATGTTTTATCATTTCTTGTTTAACAATGAAAGCATTTAAGACTATGAATATTCACATGAATACAGCTTTGACTGCGTTCTGTGAAATTTGCTATTTGTTGTGCTTGGAGCTATTTTCTAAATTGTCTCAATATATAGATTTTACTTCCAACCTGACCCAGGAGCTATTTTGTAAAGAGTTTAAACTTTTCTGGTGATAGAGTGGTGAGAACACAGGCCTGTACAAATTCTCTTTTTGAAAAAAAAATGGGTATTTTCTAGGTATACCTAATTTATTTAAAACAGGAAGTCTGTTAGTTTACTTTTTTTTGTCAGTTCTTCCTTGAAAATTTTATAGCAATTGCTTTATGTGTTTTTATGCCAGTACATAAAGGGTCTTGACCATTGCATGCTTATTGGTTCTGCCTTTACCAGGTGGTTGCATTTTGTGTGACGGGAGTGTTCCTGAAGACCTTGCAAATCCAAGACTAATTTTCCATTGGAATAAATGTAAAGTGTGTGGGAGAGGGTATTCTTGGTGTGCATAAATCATTAAGAGTTGTGGTGTATTTTTGCTTTAATGATTCTTTGTTTTTCAGCATTCTTCTGATATGAATTTCAAAAGGTGTAGTATATCATAATGGCTTGTTTTTTAAGTTTAGTTACTTATTTTGAGAGAGAGAGAGAGAGAAAGAACGAGTAGGGAAGGGGCAGAGAGAGAGAGGGAGAGAGAAAATCCGAAGCAGGCTCCACACTGCCAGCACAGAGCCCAACGCAGGGCTCAAACTCATGAACCATGAGATCATAACTTGAAATCAAGTCATGCACTTAACTGACTGAGCCACCCAGGTGCCCTTAGCTTCCATTTTAAAATTTTTGGGGTTACCATTTGTATTATTATTTAACAAACATTCTTATAAATATACAAATAGTTTAACATTCAAGTTTAACAATTACTTTTTATTATAGGCTTATTTTTACTGTGTATTATAGTAAAGTAATAAGTATCCACTAAAGTCATCTGCAGAACTTCTAGCATTTAGCAGCAATATGGGTCCCAGGATAATGACAGACGATAGTCAAAGGGTCTATTTGTTTGCTGCTAACATGGTGCCATCATGTGGCAACATTAATCATCATCCTTCCCATCATCACTGTCAAAACAAACACTATATAATATACATGCCAGGCTGTGTTCTAAGTACTTTAAATATATTAACTCATTTAATACTCGTGACATCGTATAAGATGGTGATTATTATGATTCCCACTTCATAGATGAAGAAGCCAAGACACAAGTAGGTAAAGCAACTTGTCCAGGTTACAGAGCTTGTAAATGGTGTCGCTTGTAAACAGCAGGATTAAAACACACACAGCCTGGCTCTGGAGTCCCCAGTCCTAAGTGCCATGCTATTTCACTGTTGACAATTCACTTGGTTGGAAAGCTCTGTAATATTGCTGTTTTTCAAGAACTGAAAATGCTGGGCTTTGTATTATTTCAAATTTTGCACATAAAGTACACTTTTTAAATTAGTTTTTTTAAATTTTTCATTTAAATTTTAGTTAGCCAACATACACTGCAATATTGGTTTCAGGTTTCAGTGCAATATACAATTCAGTGATTCATCACTTACATACAACATCCAGTGCTGATAAAGTACAATTTTCTTAAGGTGTTTATATCCTGCTCTTTAACTTACCTAATTCAAAATCACACACAATGTAACTGTACTGTTTTTGCTAAATTGCATTATGGAAAGCTTGCCTGAGTTTATATCTATATTATAATCTTACTACCATTATTAAAAAGCAATCTTTGTCAGCAAGGGGAAATGTAAAACAACCTGTTGTTTTCATTTGCATCTCTTACGGAATTAAAAATAACTTTTTTGACCTTTAGTGTCTCTTCTGTAGATTTCCTGCATATGTCAATTTTTCTTCTGGGGTTTGAGTATTTTGCTCTTTGATTTCTGAAAATTCTTTCTGTTTTAAAGATGCCAACCAATCCTTCAAATCTAAAGCACCATGACATAATAGTACAGTTGTGTTCTGTATGATTCTGAATTATGTTTGTTGTAATTTTTTTGTTTGCCTTTATCTCTGAATTTTCTTTCTGAGTTTTTATTCAGTTAATAGAAAATTTACATTTTTATGTTATCAACTCAGTTGCTGATTCCCTTTGTGATTTATCACATAAGCATTCCTCCTACCTCAAGAGGTTGATAAATGTTTAATAATACTTGTTCTCTTTTTTTTAATGATACAGTCTTGTTTCCTTTAACTCTTTATTCCAGCTGGGATTTCTGTGTGCGGCAAAGAGAAATTCTTGGAGTGAATCTTTACATTCCTCTTGCAGTTGTCAGTTCCTTGTGCTAACACAATTTATTAAAATCACTAGATCTGATTTTAGGTACACCTTTAATTAAATTGATGTACGTGGTAGATCCCATCTCTCAGTTATTGGTTCTGTTCTACCAATTCCCTTTGTCTATTTTCATGTGATATCACACTGTTTATTGTACCTTGAGATAGCGGTTAGGGCTGGTCTGACTCCACTGGTATTTTCTTCACCAGCCAGATTTATCCTCCCACTTTTATTTAAAAGTTAGATTGCAGGGGCGCCTGGGTGGCTCAGTCGGTTAAGCGTCCGACTTCCGCTCAGGTCGTGATCTTGCGGTATGTGAGTTCTAGGCCCGCGTCGGGCTCTGTGTGGACTGCTCGGAGCCTGGAGCCTGTTTCGGATTCTGTGTCTCCCTCTCTCTCTGACCCTCCCCCATTCATGCTCTGTCTCTCTCTGTCTCAAAAATAAATAAACGTTAAAAAAAATTAAAAAAAAAAATAAAAGATTGCAGAGGCATTTAGAGCATGGGCACTGGAGCCAGCCTTCTCAAGTTCAAAACCCAAAAACCTCAGGCAGGTTGTGTAACCTCGCTCTCTGCCTCAGTTTCCTCACTTGCAAGTAACAGCAGGTATCTTCTAGGAGAACAATAGTAGTATCTTCTGCGTGGGGCGACGGTGAGGGTTCATGGAGCCATGGACCGTATCAGAACTGACACCTGCTGCAGGGAGAAGTAGGAGCTCTCGACTCACCAGTGGCCTTGGGCCTGTGACATCGCAAAAGGGAATTAACGTGTACAGACTGCTTCCTCCTCATACGGCTTTCTGAGAGCACTTACTGGCTTATATCCTTTATTTTAGTCAGTTAGTCAACGTTCGATACATTAGAAACTACTACAGCATTCTGAAAAGTGAGGGCTTGCAGACCAGCCCAAGATGGTTACTTTTGCTTCCTTATCAAGCACATGCTGTTCATGGACAAATCTGGAACTCAGTCTTCTTTCCTTATCTCTCAAGGCTGGATAACTATTAACAGAACTTACCAGATAAATATTTGTAGCTTTCTTCATAGGCCACACATAATTTTCATTTAGATGCTTCACAGATACTGTAATTCTTTTGTTATTATTATGGATTGGATTACTTTTTAAAATGTTTTCAGACTCATTATTACTAGTATTAGAGTTATAGTTTTTTTGAATATATGTTTTAGCAAGCCACTTTACTCTTTTTCCTTTTCCTTTCACTGCTTCTCCTGAATTATTTTCCTTATTATCATTCCCCCATCGTTGTCTCGTTTACAAACTATACTTTCTTTTTCTATTTTTTTTAGCGTCTTCCTTAAATTTTTCATGACATATTTGACTGAGGTTTAAAGTTAATGAATGTCTTCGTCCTCTTCCCGAACTTAGGAAGACCTTAAAATGGTTTATTCTGATCTCCCCTGTCATCTTCCAAATTTTTATTATTTAGTGGCTCCCTCTTACTTTTTTTTTTAACACTTTTTGAAATACTTACAGATTCACAGGAAGTTGCAAAGATAGTACAGAGAGATCCCTGTATCGCCCACCCGTTCCCTCTAAAAGTTACATCTTTTTTTATCGTTAATTTTTTAATGTTTATTTGTTTTTGAGAGAGAGAGACAGAGTATGAGCAGGAGAGGGAAACAGAATCCGAAGGAGGCTCCAGGCTCTGAGCCAGGAGCCTGACATGGGCCTCAAACCCACGAACTGCGAGATCACGACCTGAGCCGAAGTCAGATGCTTAACTGACTGAGCCACCCAGGCGCCCCTAAAAGTTACATCTTATGTAACTATAGTGCGATATCAAAAAGAGGAAGTTGACACTGGTTCAATGTCTGTTTGCAGTTCTGGGTCGTTTTCTCATGTGTGTAGATTTGTGTGACCAGCACCACAATCAAGATACGGAACTGACCCACCATCGTAAAGATCTCCCTTGTGATACTCCCTTTAGTCTTACTGTCACCCCTCCTCTTTCACCAGCAACCACCAATCTGTTCTCTATCTCAATAACTGTCTTGCTTTGAGAACGTCATATAAATGGGATCATACAGCATGAGACCTTCTGAAATTGGCTCTTTTCACATAGCATAGTGTACCTGAGATCTCTCCGTGTTGTTGAGTGTATCAATAGTTCATTCCTCTTTATTGCTAAGTAATATGCCACCATTTTGTTTTATTCCCCCAACATTTGTGGTTTTTGTTGTTATTACTCTTAGGTTTATTGATGTGCTTGCCAGTTTCTCTACTTACCATCATTTCTTGCATCTCTCTACTTCCTTCTGAGTTCAATTTCCTACTTTGTAAATGTCCTACAGCCTTTAGTTAAGTCTTTCAGTGGGGGTTTGTTAGTGCTAAGTTCTTTCCATCTTTGTTTATCAAAAATTATCCTTTATCCCCCTTACTCTGAATGGTAGTTCAGGTGGATAGATTTTTCTAGATTCGAAGTTATTTTTTTCACAAAACTTTGAGGATATCCCATCAGACTTCTGTTGCTGTCAAAAAGTCCCATCAATCTAATTATTGTCTATTTACAGGTAATTTTGTTGACCTTCTTTTGCCAAATACCTAACCCCCTGCTCCCTCCACAAGTTTTTAAGGTTTTCTTGTTGCCTTTTCACTTCCACAGTCTTAGCATGCTTTAAATTGTGAATTTATTTTTATTTATCCTCTTCTAATCTTAGAACAAATTTCTGAAATAAAGAGTTATGATTTTTTTAAGTACTGAAAATTCTTAGCCAATATTTATGTATGTATGTATGTATGTATGTATGTATGTATGTATGTATGTGTTTATTTATTCATTCTTAATGTTTATTTTTGAAGGACAGAATGTGAGCGGGGGAGAGACAGAGAGACACAGAATCCGAAGCAGGCTCTGGGCTTTGAGCTGTCAGCACAGAGCCCCATGTGGGGCTCGAACTCATGAGCTGTGAGATCATGATCCGAGCTGAAGTCGGCCGTCTAACCGACTGAGCTGCCCAGGCATCCCAGTCAGCATACCCTCTTCCCTATATTCTTTCTCTGAAGTCAAGAACAATTTATGTACAATAAAATTCACCTCATTTAGACAGAATGTTTCGTGTATGTTGACATCCATGATCATGTAACCACCGCTAACATCTGTAACAGGGTATTTCCATTGTCCCAAGAAGTTCTTCTGTCTCCTTTGTAGTTGATGCCCTGTTTCCACTCCATCCCCTGACAACCATTCATCTGAATGATGTCTATAGTTTCACCTTTTCCAGATCATCATATAAATGGAATCATACTGTGTAGAACCTTTGTGTCTGACCTTTTTTTTTTTTTTTCCCTCAGCATAATGCACTTGAGCTTTGTTGATACTGTTGCCTGTGTAGTTCCTTCCTTCTTATTCCTCTGTAGTATTTCATTGTAAGACTCCACCACCATTTATGTATTCACCGGTCGATGGGCATTCAGGTTGTTTCCTGGTTTGGGCCGTTATGAATTAGGCTGCCATAAACATTGGTGAACAGGTCTTTGAGGGACAAATGTTTCATTTCTCTTGGGGAAATATCTGGGATTGAAATTGATGGGTCATATGGCAATTGTGTGTGTGATTTTATAGGAAACGGTCAAACTGTTTGCCATGGCATTTTCTATTCACACCATCACCTTGTATAGACATACATTTGCTCCATATTCTCACCAGCACTTAGTACTGATAGCTAAAAAAAATTGTCCGTTCTAATAATGTTGTGGTGTCTCATTTGGTTTTCATTTGCATTTCCCTAGAGACCAATTATAATGAGCATCTTTTCATGTGCCTATTTTGTCATCTATAGATCTTCTTTGGTGAAATGTTTGTTCAAATATTTTGCTCAGTGTTTTAAACCAGGCTTTTAAAACTGTTGTGTTTTGGGAGTTATTTAAATATGCTGAACATGAGTCCTTTGTCAGATATTGTTTTGCAAATATTTTCTCCCAGTCTGGGGCTCATCTTTTCTTTTCCTTAACTATATTTTGAGCAGCAGATGTTTTTTATTTTGATGAAGGCTATCTTTTTATGTTCTTTCATAGTCTCTACTTTTTGTTTCCTGTGAAAGAAATCTTATGCTTCCTATGATCACAAAGATTTTCTCTTATGATTTCTTCTAGAAGTTTAACACTTTAGGTTTTATATTTAGGTCTCTGACCTAATTTTTGAATTTGTGCTTGAGGTAAGCACTGAAGTTCCTTTTCCCATTTCCAACCAATTTTGAAAAGTTACATTTTCATTTCCATTTAGTTCAAAACACTGTATAATTTTATAATTTCTCTGATTTCTTCTTTGAGCCATGTATTATTTTTTAAGTGTTTTATTTTGTTTTCACATATTTGGAGGATGTTCTAGTTATCTTTTTAAAAAAATAATGTTTACTCATTTTTGAGAGAGAGAGAGAGAGAGAGAGCATGAGCAGGGGAGGAGTAAAGAGAAGGGCACAGAGGATCTGAAGTGGGCTCTCCACTGACAGCAGAGAGCTGAGGCAGGGCTCAAACGCCAAACTGTGAGACCATGACCTGAGCTGAATGAAGTCAGACGCTCACCTGACTGAGCCACCCAGGCACCCCTAGATATCTTTCTGTTACTGATTTCTTTCTTTCTTGTTTTAGATTTTAAAATATCTTTATCATGGTTATGTTCAAACAAAATTAGAATTCCATTGTGGTCGGAGAGTGTATTTTGTATGACACAGATATTTTAAATTTAT
Organism: Felis catus; assembly: GCF_018350175.1. Taxonomy (NCBI): domain Eukaryota; kingdom Metazoa; phylum Chordata; class Mammalia; order Carnivora; family Felidae; genus Felis; species Felis catus. Next base: position 54,427,025 of record NC_058382.1, on the reverse strand, counting down.
TGAACCTTATTTCATTACACAGAATATGATCTATTTTGGTAAATGTTCTGTGGACTTAAAGAGAATGTGAAATCTTGCTGTTTTTGCCAGAGTGCTCTGAGGATGTCAGTTACATCAAGTTGATTTGTTTATTGATTTTTCAAAGTTTATTTATTTATTTATTTGAAGAGAGAGAAAACGTGAGTGTACACAAACAAGTGGGGGTATGGGGACAGAGAGAGAGGGAGGGGGGAGAGAGAATCCCAAGCAGGCTCCACACTGTCAGCACAGAGCCTGCTGTGGGGCTCAGTCCCACCAACCATGAGATCATGACCTGAGTCAAAACCAAGAGTCAACTGACTGAGCCACACAGGTGCACTAACATCAAGTTGATTTATTGCTGGTCAAATCTTCAGTGTATTTGCTGATTTTCTCTTCTATAAATTATTTAGATGGGTTTTGAAATACATTCTAATCATGGACTTGTCTATTTCTCCTTGTAGCTTGATTGGTTTTTTGCTTCATGAATTTTGAAGTTCAGTTATTAGGTGCATACTGTTTAGGATTGTCGTGAGTTCTTCATGAACTGATCCCTTTATTATTATGAAATGATTTTATTTACCTTTGGTAATATTCTTTCTTTTAAAATATACTTTGTCTGATTTTAATAGATCTACCCTATATATTTTTTTTCGTTAGTGGTAGTATCCTTTTACTTTTACCTATCTGTGTCTTAATATTTGAAGTGCTTTTCTTGTGGGCAGCAAATACCTGAGTCTTGTTTTTTTTTTTTTTTTTTTTTTTAATTTTTTTCAACGTTTATTTATTTTTGGGACAGAGAGAGACAGAGCATGAATGGGGGAGGGGCAGAGAGAGAGGGAGACACAGAATCGGAAACAGGCTCCAGGCTCTGAGCCATCAACCCAGAGCCCAACGCGGGGCTCGAACTCACAGACCGCGAGATCGTGACCTGGATGAAGTCGGACGCTTAACCGACTGCGCCACCCAGGCACCCCAGTCTTGGTTTTTTTTAAATCTAATCTGAGAGTCTGTGCTTTTTAATTGGTGTATGTAAGCAATTTACATCTAGTATGATTATTAATATGGTTAAATTTAAATCTATAATCTTGCTATGTCTTTTCTCTTTGTCTTATCTATTTTTGTTCCTTTTTTTTTGTCTTCTGCTTTCTTTTGGATTGAGTTTTTTGTGTGTGTGGGGGTATGATTCCATTTTGTTCCCTTTGTTAGCATATTATAGTTAGCTCTTTGTTTTGTTATTTCAACTTGGGGGTTTATAATATAGATCTTTAACTTATCACAGTCTGCTTTCTTGTGACATTACGCCATTTTACGTCTGAGAACTTTACAAGAGTATACTTCCATTTCTCTTCTCCCTATCCTTGTGCTATTGTGAGTTACACTTTAGTTTTACATATATTATAAATCTTATTCTACATTGTCATATTTTATACAGCCAATTATGCTTTTTTTTTTTTTAACGTTTATTTATTTTTGAGGCAGAGAGAGACAGAGCATGAATGGGGGAGGGTCAGAGAGAGAGGGAGACACAGAATCTGAAACAGGCTCCAGGCTCTGAGCGGTCAGCACAGAGCCTGACGCGGGGCTCGAACTCACGGGCCATGAGATCATGACCTGAGCCGAAGTCGGCCGCTCAACCGACTGAGCCACCCAGGCGCCCCCAATTATGCTTTTTGAAAAACAACTTTACTTAGGAATAATTCACCCATTGGAAACATACAATTGAAAGATTCTCAGTAAGTTTATAGAGTCGTGCAGTTATTACCATAATCCATTTGTGTCACCCCTCAAAGGTCCCTCATGCACATTTGCAGTTAATCCTCATTACAACCTCAGCTCTGTGCAGTAACTAATCTGCTTCTGCCTCTATAAATTACATTTTCTGGCATTTCACAACACGTCGTCTTTGTGTCTGGCTTCTTTTACTTAATATAATGCTCCTGAGATCCGTCCATGCTGTTGCTTGGGTTGGTAGGTTCTTTACTTTCATTGCTGAGTAATTTTTCATTGTATGGACGTACATAGTTTGTTTTTCCATTTGTCCATTGAAGAACATTTAGATTGTTTCCATTTGGGGCTATTACAAGTAAAGCTGCTGTGAACATTCACGTCCACATTCTTGTATGAACATGTTTTTATATTTCTAGGATAAACACCCAGGAGTGTGATTTCTCAATTGCATGGTAGTGTATCTTTAACTTTCTAAGAAACTGCCGTGCTGTTTTTTCAGAGCGGCTCTCCCATTTTGCATTCCAGCCAGCAATATGTAAGAGGTCCAACTGTTCCACATTGTTGTGAGCACTTGGTATGGTCAGCATTAATTTTAGCCATTCTAATAGGTGTGCAGTGGTATCTCATTCTGGCTTTAGTTTGTCTTTGCCCAATAGCTAGTGAAGTTGAACGTGTGCCTACTTGCTGTTTCTCTGTTTTTATGAAGTTTCTCATCAAATCTTTGTCCATTTTCTGTTTGAATTTTTTTTTCATTTCTTACTGAGTTTAGAGAATTCTCTATATATTATAGATACACCAACTTTCCAGGTTGTGTGATTTGCCAATGTTTTCTCCTGGTCTGTAGTTTGTATTTTCATTCCATTAATAGCGTCCTTCTTAGAACAAAAGTTTTAATGTTCAACCTACCAAATTATCTTTAATGGATCTTGCTTTCAGTGTCATGTCTAAGAACTCTTTGCATAAATCACAGTCACAAAGGTTTTCTCCAATATTTACTTCTAAAAATTTATAGGTTAACATTTGTTATATAAATGACCCAAAGATGGTTTCTGTTTATTGGCCCCCTAGGTTGTTTATTTCTTCACTGCAGGCTGAGCCTTAGTAGCTCCAAAGCCCATCGGTGTAAGTTTTTACACACCCTGATATTTTTAAAAATATCCCTAAACAAGCATATGTAGAGATTGCTGACTGTGCATACCTTATGAAACCTCACCCAGCATCTGCTGAACATTAGAAAAGGTATAAATCCCCAAGGAGCTCTCTGACCAAGAAACTCTGCTACATGGTTGAGTGACAGCAGCTAGGCATGCATCCACCCTCTCTGATTCTCTTCTTCTTCAACGGTCCCCTTGCCCTTCTCCCATCTGATTGATAGCCAACCTCTGGATGGTTTCATACTGTGAGAAAATTTTTTTACGCAATCCTATCCAGCCTCCACTCAATAAAGTGTATGTGTTCTGCCTCTCACAGTCGTGTCTTTTTCTTTAATCAGACTCCAAATCCCTTGAACTCCCTAGAACATTTTGCATTTAAAAAAGGTTTTTTTTTTTAATCTTCATTTATTTTTGAGAGAGAGTCAGACAGAGTGTGAGTGGGGGAGGAACAGAGAGAGAGGGAGACACAGAATCCGAAGCAGGCTCCAGGCTCCAAGCTGTCAGCGCAGAGCCCGTCTCGGGGCTCAAACTCACGAACCGCAAAATCATGACCTGAGCCCAAGTTGGACACTTAACGGACTGAACCACCCAGGCACCCCAGGAACATTTTACATTTAGATCTATGATTCCCCAATGAGTTAATTATTCTTGTATAAAGTATGATTTTTTTCTTTTTTTTTTTTTTTGCTATGAGTTCCATTTGTTCCAGTGCCATTCATTTAATAGGATATCCTTTCTCCGTTTAATTACTTTTGCATCTTTGTTGAAAATCAGTGGGCCATACTTGGTTGAAAATCAGTGGGTCTATTTCTGCACTCTGTATTCTATTCCATTATTGTATTATTTTTAGATACTATTGTGAATGGAATTGTTCTCTTAATTTCATTTTTGAATGCTTCATTACTAGTACATAGAAATACAACTGATATTTGTATGCTGATCTTAGATCCGGTGACCTTTATAAACTTGTTAGATATTATATTATAATATAATATAATGTGAAGTTTTCTTTTTTTATTGCTTGGTATCTTCTACATATAGTATCATGTCATTTGTCAAAAAAAACCAGTTATATTTGTTTATTTCCAATTTTAATGCCTTTTTTCTTTTATTCTTTTTTTTTTTTTTTTTTTTGGAGGGACTTTATTTTACTATCTAGAGTATCCAGTATTATGTTGAATAGATTTGTTGAAAGCAGACATTCATGCCTAATTCATGATCTTAGGGGAGAATCAGTCTTTTACCCTTCAATATGATAGAAGCTGTATATTTTTCATATATGCTTTTTATTGCATTCTTGGGTAAACCACAGGGTAAGAATATACTTGGTGTAGTATGTAATTTGCTGATATGTTGGTAAATTTAATTGGATAATGTTATGTTTAAGATTTTTATATTTATGTTTATGGTGGATAATGGTCTTTAGTTTTCTTTTGTTGTAATGTCTTTGCCTTTGTTATCAGGGTAATTTTGTCTTCATAGAATGAGGTGGGGGATGCTTCCTTCTTCTCTGTATCTTGAGCAAATTTGTGAAGAATTGGTAATACTTCTTCTTTAAGTATTTGATCATATTCACCAGTGAAGCCAAGTTGAGTTTTCTTTGTATGAAGATTTTAATTATGAATTCAATTTCTTTACTTGTTATAGGTCTATTCAGAATTTTATTTTTCTTTTTGAATGAGTTTTTGGAATTTCTTTTTAAGAATCTGTTAATTTTATCCACGTTGTCTATTTTCTTTGGTCTAAAGTTACTCATAATATTATAATTCTTTTATTTTTTGTAGAGTTAGTAATATGTACCCTCTTTTCCTCTTGATTTTGCTTGTTTTCTTTTTCCCTGTTCTTTTCTCAATTGGTTATGCTCAAGGTTGTCAATTTTGTTGATCTTTTCAAAGAACTAACTTTTTTTTTTTTAATTTTTTTTTTCAACGTTTATTTATTTTTGGGACAGAGAAAGACAGAGCATGAACGGGGGAGGGGCAGAGAGAGAGGGAGACACAGAATCGGAAGCAGGCTCCAGGCTCTGAGCCATCAGCCCAGAGCCCGACGCGGGGCTCGAACTCACGGACCGCGAGATCGTGACCTGGCTGAAGTCGGACGCTTAACCGACTGCGCCACCCAGGCGCCCCTCAAAGAACTAACTTTTGATTTCATTGTTTTCTGTTTCCTGTCATTTATTTTACTCTTCTTTTCTTACTTTCTTAATGTAGATGTCAATTACTAATTTGAGACTTTTCTTCTTTTCTGATATAGGCATTTAATGCTGGTTCAAACTGCATTTCATAAACTTTGATGTATTGTGCTTTTGTTTTCATTCAGTTCAAAGTACTTTATAACTACCCTTGTGACTATTTCTTTGAGCCATTAATTATATGGAAGTATGTTATTTAAATTCCAAATAACTGGGTTTTTCCAGATTTCTTTCTGTTATTGATTTCTAATTTAGTTCTGTTGCGGTTAGAGAATATGCTTTGTATGATTTCAGTCCATTGGCGTTATTGAGCCTGGTTTTATGCCTAACATATAGACTACCTTGGAGAATGTTCCATGTCTGCTTAAAAGGAATGTGCATCCCTTAATAAGTGGATAATGTGTTCTAAATATGTTAAGTTGGTTGATAGTATTGTCCAAGTCTTCTGTATCATTACTGAATATCTGTGTAGTGTTTTGTCAATTACTGAGAGTTACTGAAATCTCTAGTTGTTACATTGTCTATTTCTCCATCAATTCCATCATTTTTTGATTCATGTATTTTGAGGCTTTTTAAATAGTTGCATATAAACCTGTAATTGTTATATCTTTATGGTTTATATTGACCCTTTTCATCTCTAGTAATATTTCTTGTTTCAAAATTTATTTTGTCATAGATTAATATAGCCACTCTAGCTCAATTGTTACTTAGCATTGTAAATCTTGTTCTGCCCTTTACTTTCTGCCTATTCATGTCTGAATTTAAGATGTGTTTTCCACAGGTGGCATACCATTGGCTCTGGCTTTAAAAAAAAATTCCAATGCGATAATCTCTGCCTTTTGATTAGGATATTTAAACTATTCATGTCAATCTAATTTATTTATATGATTGTATTTATATAGGTCATTTTCCTCCTTGGTTTTTATGTCCCCTGCCTCCTTTGTTCCTGGGTTCCTCCTTTACTGCCTCCTAGTGTATTACATAAATATTTCAGGTTTCTATTTAAATTCCCTATAGACTTTGTACCATATTTTTAAGTTGTTTTCTTAGTGGTTGCTGCAACAATTCCTATATGCATCTCAATTTATCACAATCTATTTCAGATTAATACAGGCTCATTTTTTTTTTTTTTTTTGGTTTTGAACCTTTAATGGGAAAAAATATATATCGAGCTCAAGAACACTGTTTCACGTATCACTGGGTCAAGGGTTTGGGATACACATGACCTTGAATCAAGAGATACACAGTTACAGAATGAAAAACCAGCCAACTGGCACGATTAAGTCTCGGTTTCCTCCTCACTCAGCAGCACACTGGGGATCCCACGACTGATGGGAAACAGACGTTCAGACTCTGCGCACGGCGGGGTGCCCTCCAGCACATCCACCTCCAGCAGCATGTGGTGCATCTTCCTCAGGAACTTCTCATCTTGCTCATACCCTTCAATTGGTTCTTTGGGTACCTCGACCAGGTGCAAGGTATCCGCTGCCCACAGAAGTGCTGCCCACTCCACATTGGTTATCATACATGCCACAAAGTTGGGGTTGACTCCACGGGGTTGATGCGGACCTCAGTGGCCTGGAGGCGCAGAGGGAAGCCATGGGGCCCCACCCCCCGCACATGCGAGCTCAACAGGTTGTGGGTGAGCAGCTTCATGTCACCAAAACATACACTCCTATCCCCTTTTTGTACTTCTCTTATTGTATACATTGCATCAATATATGTTAAAATGCAGCAATACAGTGTTATAATTATTGCTTTATGCAATGTAAACATTTTAAAACAAGATACAATAGAGAGTATACAATATATTTATTTATTTATGTATAATTAATATAACATTAATATTTTACATTGACCTACATATTTCCCATTTCCAGTGATTTTCATTTTGTGCATTCAAATAACTGACATCATCTCTTTTTAGCCTGAAAGGCTTCCTTTATTAGTACTTGTAATATAGACCTGTTAGCAACAAATTCTCTTAATTCTCTTTGTTTATCCGGGAATGCCATTCTTTCTATTAATTTTGTGAAGGATAGTGTTGCTGAATATAAAATTAGTGGTTGACAGCTTTTTCTTAAAGCATTTTAAATGTCACCCTCCTGCCTTCTGGCCTCCATAGTTTCTGATAAGAAGTTTATTGTTGGGGCGCCTGGGTGGCGCAGTCGGTTAGGCGTCCGACTTCAGCCAGGTCACGATCTCGCAGTCCATGAGTTAGAGCCCCGCGTCGGGCTCTGGGCTGATGGCTCAGAGCCTGGAGCCTGTTTCCGATTCTGTGCCTCCCTCTCTCTCTGCCCCTCCCCCATTCATGCTCTGTCTCTCTCTGTCCCAAAAATAAATAAATGTTGAAAAAAAAAAAAAAGAAGTTTATTGTTAATCTGTGTCGTTGGGAGGGGAGCTGCTTTTGCAGTAGCATGGGGCTGTGGCCAGGATGACCCTGTCTTCACTACCAGTGTCCTGAACTCTGCCCCAAGCCCCACAATATGATCCCAAGCTGGTGGTAGATGGGGCATGGAGGAAATAATATAAAAGTGGCCTACACATCAGACCCGCAACCAACACGACTGGGGACCAGGACCGGAGTGTCTCTGGGTTACCAGACCAGTGACACATCTCTGGCTGGCTGGACACCTGGCCTTGTCCTGGTCTCCTTGACATCATGTCATTTTTCTCCTTCTACTTTCAAAATTTTCTCTTTTTCTTTGGTTTTCTATAATCAGGCTATGATGTTTCTCAATGTGGATCTCTTCGTTTACAACATCCTTAGAGTTTGTTCAGCTTCTTAGATGTGTAGATTAGTGTTTTTATAAAAATTGGGAAGTGTTCAATCGTTATTTCTTAAAAAGAAAATCTGCCTCCTTCTGTCTCCCATTGTATGTATGTTGGTATGCCTGATGTTTTACAATGTATTTCTTTTTCTTCTTCTTCAATATTTTTTTTCTCTATTTTTCAGACTGGATAATTTCTACTGATCTATCAAGTTCACTTATTCTTCCTTCTACATTCTGTGGGGTTATATAAATATATAATGACATATATCCATCATTATAGTATCACACAAAACATTTTCTGTGCCTTAAAAATTCTGTGCTCCTCCTATTCACCCCTCCCACCTCCCCACCCCTGGCAACCACTGATCTTTTTACTGTCTGTACAGTTTTTCATTTTCCTGAGTGTTATATAGTTGGAATCATACAGTATGTAGACTTTTCAGACTGGTTTCTTTCCCTTGGTGATTGCATTAAGATTTCTCCATATCTTTTCATGGCTTCATAGTTCATTGTTTTAGTGCTGGATAATATTCCAGTGTCTGGATTTATCGTTTATTTATCCATTAATCTACTGAAGGATAATATGGCTGATTCCAATTTTTGGCAACTGTGAAGAAAACTTTTATAAACATCTATGTGCACGTTTTTATGTGGATATGTTTTCAAGTCCTTTAGGTTAATACCAAGGAGCAAGATTGATGCATCATAAAGTAAGAATATGTTTAGTTTTGTGAGAAATTGCCAAACTATCTTCCAAAATGGCCGTACCATCTTGCATTCTCATCAGCACTGAATGAGAGTTCCTGTTGCTCTACATCCTTGCCAGCACTGGGCATTGTCAGTGTTTCAGATTTTTTCCATTCTAGTAAGTGTATAGTGGTATTTCATTGTTGTTTTAATCTGCATTGTCCTGATGACATATGATGAGGAGCATATTTTCATGGACTTATTTGCCATCTGTATATATTCTTTGTTAAGCATTTTGGTCTATTTTTAAATTGGATTATTTATTTTTCTGGATAGAATTTAACTTAGCTATGGAGGAAAGAGAAGCTTCCCTGAGAAAGCCATAACTCAAAAGAAGAAACTTGAATGATGAGTCAGAGTTGGATAGGTCAAGAGTTAAGAAGTGGGAAAGAAAGAAAAATATATAGACAAAAGGAAATAACTCCAATACAAGGAGTGAAGAGGAACAGTCGCTACATATGAAAAAGACTGGAGGGTAATCAAGTAAAGAGGACAGTGACGCCTAAAGTATACGGGATCAAGAGTTCTCTAAGATTATTTGAGACCTGAGATATTTTTCCTAAAATAATAACCAAAATGAAAAGTCCTAAACAGCTGTAAGTGGTGGGCAAGTAGGTTACATGAAAGATCTCTCTGGTTGCAGAATAGTGAATGGATTTAGGTGCGGGACACAAGATTGGTTGCTAGGAAGCCAGATTTGAGGCTATTATAGGAGTCTAGTTAAAAGATAATTGTGCCTTTGACAGGGTGGGAGTAGTGGGGGTGAAAAGAGATATACAGACATGAAAAATGCTCAACGTGTTGAATCAACATGACTAGATATTTGAGTGTATGCAAGAGAGAGAGAAAAGTAAAAAATAGCTTTGGGATTTCTGGCTTGAGCAGCAGAATAGATTATGGTGCCATTTACTGAGTTAGGGAATAATGGCACAGGAACACGCCTGGGAATGGAGGGGAGAAACATTGTGAGGTCAGGTCTAGCCATATCCAGGGAATCAAATATGTGGATCTGGATGGAGCTCGTGGGAAAGGAGATTTAAGAGATGCGGATTCAGGAGTTGTTGACGTATTCATGGTAGTGGAAGCTCAGTGAGAAGACGGAGTTGCCCACAGAAGCTGTGTAGATGGCATCAACAAGAAAGACAGAGTCTAGAAGATTGCCCAACTTTAGGCTGGATAAAAGGTGGAACCAGAAAAGAGAATGAGTAAGCCTACTTAGAAAAGGTGGATAAGGAAACTAGGAAAGTTTGACACCTTTGAAACCAAGGAAAAGGATATTTCTCAAAAAGAATACCCAGTGGTATCCAGTGTGGCAGGGAGGTCAAGCAAAATGAAGGCTGGAAAGTGTCCTTTGGATTTACTTACAAGAAAACATTGGTTTTTCTTGGTGAGAGAAGTTTCTCGGCGATAGAAGTGGAAGGAGTGGAAATCACAATGAGTTGGTTGGGGATTAAGTTCGAGGTGAAGAAAAAAAGGTCATGAGAATAGACTGCTCTTTCAGGAAGTTTGACTATTACCCTAACTTCTGGGTTGGCTAATCCAAAGGCCACTTTTCAGTTCTTTATTTTTCTTTGAAAACCTGATCCTTATATGTCTTGGTAAGGGTGTTTATTTGTCAATTTTGGTTATCTTATTCTCAAAAATTAAAAATGCTTAGTTTGTATAAATTCTCTCTAACCATGCTTTTGAATATTTCTTTAATCTGCTTGCTCTGTCTTTTGCTGTCCAACATCCACTCATTAATTGAATATTTGTAATCTATCCAATTTATCTGCCAACTTTGCTAATATTTTCATTTTCATTCAATTTTATTTTAATAATCGACTTTTAAAAATTCTGTGTTCTGTGTGTAATTTAATCAAGTGTGACAACACAAATCTTTACCATTTTTCATACAACTGGTTTTTTTTTTATCACAATCTTTTATACTGGTTGTTGCTTTATGTCAGATTGTTCTTATTTCAAGGAAAATATATCCCTGTATCTTATCGAAATAAGACGTGGATCCTCTTTGAACTCTTCTTTCGTTTCATGAAGTTTAGCAGAAGATCATTTATCCAGGAGTCTACATGTAAGAGTGTATGATGGAATTATTATATGCTTGCTATATCCTTATATTTTTGAATTTTTTAAATGTATATTTACTTTTGAGAGAAAGAGAGATAGAATGTGAGCAGGGGAGGGACAGAGAGAGAAGGAGACACAGAATCTGAAACAGGCTCCAGGCTCTGAGCTGTCACCACAGAGCCCGATGTGGGGCTTGAACCCATGGACTATGAGATCATGACCTGAGCTGAAGTCGGAAGCTTAATCGACTGAGCCACCCACGCGCCCCTATATCCTTATATTTTTGAAAGAAAAAGCATGGTCTGCTTTTCAAAATCATTTATTATAATAACAGAAGAATGATTTCCTGATGATGGTGAGCTCCACTGAGCCGGGTCTGTGATGGTAAGACTGGTAATGGATGGATGAAGAATACCTTTATCCAATGCTATTTTATACTGTGAAAAGCTCATACATTTCATGGGACCAATGTCATTTATTACGGAGCAGGAGATGGCTCATATGTAGAGGCCGAAAAAGAAGCCCAGAAAACAAAAGCAGAGGAAGGCAAAGCGGATGACGGATCTTTTCATCAATGCTGCGCCACCATTCCGTCTTTCAGTTTCTGTGCTGCTGTGACGTTAAATCCTGCTGATAAGGGACCCTTGCACATCCCTCTCTTCAGATCAACATGGATTTCCTGGAAAATAAAAACTTCATTAAAAAAAGGAATTTGTCATCTTTACGTATGTGTCACTTTTTAAGGAAATGACTGCAAAGCAAATTCTTTCTGTGTGTGAGAATTGACCAGTAAATGTATTTGCTGTGTTTCCATTATGAAATATTTAGATATATGTTATTTTTTTCCGTTTTCATGGTGCAAAAGGTGACCCCACATGTTTCTCGTGGGTGCAAAGTGGTGATTTGTGTTAAACACATTCTTCAGTTACATCGCGTGAAATATTTGTTTCACTCTTCCGGGATATATATCTCTCTAAAACGAATTTATTTTTTACTATGTCATAGGTCCCACACAATATTCTAAAATATCTTTTGAAAAAAAAAGCATTGTGTTTGTTTGTAGCTAAGTAATCTAAATCTGGAAATAACATTTTGTTCTGTAACAGGTCAAATCACGGACATTCTGGCTAAATGATCTTCCTTTTGTAAAACGGTTTTATGGAAAAATCTTCTTTGAAACTTTCTTGAGCTTTACTCCTTTCTCTGGAGCTTCGGAACATTTTATGATCTCTCTTGATTTCTTCTGTCCTCTCCAGGTGGACTGTGCTATTTTTGGTGTGGTAAGGGACAGGAAGAGCAATTGATTCCCGCCACAATAGCTGACATCACCAGTCAACATTCAGAAATTGTCAGACAAGTAATTTAATCATCTTATTATCCAATTTTTTTTTTTCACACAGCACAGCTTTTAAGAGAGGTGAGTCAATGTAGATGGTTTCATGTTTGCAGTGTTGCAGGGATAAAGTTGGAAAAGGATGGCAAGATGAGCCTGTACTCAGGTGCTCTCAAGCTTATAGGCTCAATATACCCATCTTACTCATCCAGAAGGGAGTTTATTATCGGTCAGCTGCAAACACACCTCTCGAACTACATCTTGCTTCTCTCCACCTCTCTCTTTCATTTACATGTACATTCACTATGAGATGCACAGGCTCAGTGTTTCTCGGAGACATGGTCTGAGATATTTGTTTACTTCTGATTCAGTAATTCTCTTCCGGTTATTAGAACATTACGTTCTCAGTGATCCCATACATTTATTGCCACATAACAGAACCTCATACTACAGCCACTCTCCAGATGTGATATTTAGCCGGACAAAAATGGTTTTCTTACTGAATGTACTGTTTTTCAGTCCTGATACTCCACACTGATTTTTATTTTCTGCCTATTCCTTGAATATACAGTAACCTATCAACACCCAGCACTGGAGAGCAATTAGTATTGTTCTCAATTCTCTCACTCCATAAGGATGTGCAATGGATGCTGGTTGGTATTCTCTCCCATATCTGAGGTTGATGGTGGGTTTGCGTGTAGTGTGTCCAAGCTGTTACTGGTGCATAACAACAGTTTAATAAGATTTCCCAAATATCCAAATTGTCTAGGCAAAATTAATGACCTTTGTAAGTTGTGTTGTGTTTTACGAAAAGGAAGAACTGTGAGGCCAATGTTTTTAAAAAACCGAGCGTGAGATTATTGAAGCCCTAGATCAAAGAAGGAGGAAGGAAGTATCAGAGGAGAGAATTTTGTCCCTTTGATTGTTTAACTGCCAAATACAGGAATGGCCAGGGCTATTCTGGCCGCTGTCAAAGATGGTGGAAGGACTGGATTCGTTATTTTGCAGACATTATAGAATGTCTGTTATGTGCTGGTTCCTGTGCACAGCAGGAGTGACCCCCTATGTGCACACTGCCCACAGGAATTTTACTGCCTGGTGAGTGAGTGGGCAATGGGGTGAAAAGCAGACACACCAACAGATAATTGTGGCACAGAGTAGTAAGAGCTGTCCACTAGGTTTTTACAAAACGCTACGGCATACACCAATGTTCACAGTAGCATTATTCACAATAGCCAACAAGTGGAAACAACCCCACTGTCCAACAGCCGATGGATGGAACAAAATGGAGATTACTTGGCAATGAAACACAATTAAGTACTAACACACGCTACAACATGGATGAACCTTAAAACCATTATGCTAAGTAAAAGGAGTCAGACACAAAGGACCACATATTGTATGACTCCATTCGTGTGAAATGTTGAGAATAGGCAGATTTATAGAGACAAAGCGAATTAGTGGTTGCCTCCTGTGGGGAAGGATGGGGGCGCCATGGCTAAGGAGAGCACGTTTCTTTTTGGAGTAATGAAAATTTTCTTGTATTGATTGTGGTGATGGATGCACAAGTCAGTATACTAAATACTATTGGGCTATACACTCTAAGTAGGTGAATTGTATGGCATGTGAATGATACCTCAATACAGTAGCTGAAAAATGTTAGAGGAGCAAGGAAAATACCTGGGTTGCTGCCAAAGTCATGGGGGTGGGAACTTGGGAACCAACATTTAGAGGGTGCATAATCATGACAGCCTGGGAGGTGAGCACCACCACCCCCATTTTCAGAGATGGATGTCACTTGTCCTGGTTACAGAGCAGAGCCAGGACATGGACCCCAGTCTGTAGGTCTCCAGTCAGCACCGTCTCTTACTTCACAGAGGAGGTGATATTTACTTTCCTCCTTGAAGTACCAGCAGGAGCGCACAAGGCCGAGAGGTCCCAGAGGGGCATTCACGTGGAGAGAAGCACACGATCGGGGGTCCTGGCAGAAAAAAGGTGGCGCGTGCCATATGGATAGTTTGAGGAGAGGTCAATATAGTGACCGCTTAGGGTAGGAGCAGAGTTTATGGGAATCAAACTGGGAACAGTGACAACCCAGGGCATTACCATCCCAGGCCTGAAGAGGGACAGGGAGGAAGCCATTATGAGAACACAGCTGGGCAGCCGTGTACATGGGGGTTCCTGGAGAGGAGCACAACACCAGCAACCTGGCATGGGGGGAGCCCAGGGAATAACTTCCCTGACCCCTTCTCCTCCTTCCCTCTGATCTCTGCTGGTCCCTATCACTGGCTGCACCTAAAAAGAAGCCAGATGGCAAGAGAACCCATTGGTGTAATTCACCAATGTCTTCCTTATAGGGGCAGAGAAAGTCGTGTAGAAAGAAACTAGAGGGCAGCACAGGTATGGAGAAGTAATGTTAATGGCATGTTCTAGGAATGGTAATTACTTCAAAACTGTTTGTTTTTCTAAATTTTTATTTAATCATTAAAAAATTTATGTATAATTAATATACAGTGTTATATTCCTTTCAGGTGTATAAGTAAACAATTCTATACATTACTCAGTGCTCACCACAATAAGTGTACTCTTTTTTTAAATTTATTTTTATTTTTTTAAATGTTCATTTATTTTATTTTTTATTTTTTAAAATTTACATCCAAATTAGTTAGCATATAGTGCAACGATGATTTTAGGAGTAGATTCCTTCGTGCCCCTTACCCATTTAGCCCATCCCCCCTCCCACAACCCCTCCAGCAACCCTCAGTTTGTTCTCCATGAGTCTCTTCTGTTTTGTCCCCCTCCCTGTTTTTATATTATTTTTGTTTCCCTTCCCTTATGTTCATCCGTTTTGTCTTTTAATTTTTTTTTTCAACGTTTATTTATTTTTGGGACAGAGAGAGACAGAGCATGAACGGGGGAGGGGCAGAGAGAGAGGGAAACACAGAATCAGAAACAGGCTCCAGGCTCTGAGCCATCAGCCCAGAGCCTGACGCGGGGCTCGAACTCACGGACCGCAAGATTGTGACCTGGCTGAAGTCGGCCACTCAACCGACTGCGCCACCCAGGCGCCCCCGTTTTGTCTTTTAAAGTCCTCATATGAGTGAAGTCATATGAGTTTTATCTTCCTCTGACTAATTTCACTTAGCATAATCCCCTCCAGTTCCATCCACATAGTTGCAAATGGCAAGATTTCATTCTTTTTGAGTGCCGAGTAATACTCCATTGTATATATATACCACATTTTCTTTATCCATTCATCCATCAATGGACATTTGTGCTCTTTCCATACTCTGGCTGTCATTGATTGTGGTGCTATAAACATGGGGGTGCATGTGTCCCTTCGAAACAGCACGCCTGCATCCCGTGGATAAATGCCTAGTAGTGCAATTGCTGGGTCGTAGGGTAGTTCTGTTTTTAGTTTTTTTGAGGAGCCTCCATACTGTTTTCCAGAGTGGCTGCACCAGCTTGCAATGCCACAAAACTATTTATTTTAATCATTAATTCCTTAAATTTTTTTCCCCTTATTTTTGCTGATTCCAGCAGCTTGGTATTCATTCTATTTTTTCATTCTGTTTTCTCCTCCTTGTTAATTTGGGTGTTCTAGTGAACTTTCCTGTTTTGTTTTGTTTCCTTTTCTTGAGTTCATAAGACATCTATATGTTATTATTTGCTAACAAGATTCCAATGATGATTTTCTCAAGAAAGGCACACTATTTCCCCAACATGGTGTTCTGCTCCCTGATCCCAATCCTGAGGGAGATGAAGCCCCTAGAATGTTCCCTTTCCCACTTTCCTCCTCATCACCCCCTCCCCACTCCTTAAGGTGAGATCTTTGGGACATTTCACTTCCTTTCTTTTTTTTGTTTTAAAGTTTATTTATTTTGAGAGAGAGAGAGAGCACAGGTGAGGCAGAGAGAGAGAGAGAGAGGGAGAGAGAGAGAATCCCAAGAAGGATCTGCACTGTCAGCACGGAGCCTGATGCAGGGCTTGAGCTCATGAACTGTGAGATCATGACCTGAGCTGAAACCAAGAGTCAGACAGACACTTAACTGACTGAAGCCACTCAGGCACCCATCTCTCTCTCTGTCCATTTCTTACTCCTAGGTTTGCCTGGGATTCTCTAGGACTTCAGTTCTGGGTTATTATGAGAATCCCCTCTGTCATATGTCCCTTCTGCTTCCAAAGGACTTGAGTAGCATTTACATCACACAGTGCCCAATAGTCCATTACTATCCACTTACCTTTACCTACCTGTGTTGTAGTCACTGTTCTTCACTGTTTTCTCTCTTCTCCATCTTCCTCTATCTTAAAGTCTCTAATAAAATTCTTCCCTTTGAAAGCCTTTGATTGTTTTCCTCAGGCGGGAGTTGTGGGTGGTGTACTCTCTAAATTCTCACATGTCCAATAGTCTCCTTTCACCTTGGCCAGTGACTGCCATCTTGACTGGGCAGAGGAGTCCAGGTTGATTTCTGCTTGGTCATTGGCAAATGTTATTCCATCAACTTCTAGCGCCCAGTGTTGCTGATAGTAAGTCAGATAACAATTGTATGCTTTCCCTTTTGCAGATAATTTGTTCTTTCTGTCTGGGAGCTTATCAGATTTTTTATTTTAATTTCATTCAGGAATTTTACCAAGACATACCCACATGAGTGTTTTTCTTCATCAGTCAAGTCTAGAACTCTGGGAGTCCTTTTAATCTCCAGACTCTGGAGCTTAGGAAGGATTTTCTTTTATTACACACTTTTATTTATTATTACTTATTTATTTTTATTCAAGTATAATTAACACACAGTGTTATATTGATTTCAGGTCTACAATGTAATGATTCAACAATTCTATACATTACTCACTGCTCACCATGATAAGTTTACTCCTCATCCCCTTTACCAATTTCACCCATCTACCCACCAACCTTCCCTCTGGTTACCACCAGTTTATTCTCTCTATTTAACAGTGTTTTTTGTTTGTCTCTTTCTTAATTTTCTTTTTTTATTATTTTATTTTAATTCCACTGTAGTTAGCACACAGTATTATGTTAGTTTTAGGTGTACAATATAGTAATTCAACAATTCCCTACGTCACCCAGTGCTCATCAGGACAAGTGACCTCCTTCATTCCCATCACATGTTTCCCCCATCCCTGCACCTACCTCCATCCTGGTAACCATCAGTTTGTTCTCTATAGTTGAGTCTGTTTCTTGGTTTGTCTCTCTCTCTCTCTCTTTTTTCCTTTGATAATTTTTTTTTGTTAAATTCCACATATAAGTGAAATCATATGGTATTTGTCTTTCTCTGACTTATTTCACTTAGTGTAGTACTCTGACTCCATCCATGTCATTGCAAATGGCGAGATTTCATTCTTTTGTATGACTGAATAATATTCCATTGTATGTATGTATACCACATCTTCTTTATCCATTCACCTACCAATGAACGCTTGGACTGTTCCTCTTTCTTTGCTATTGTAAATAATCCTGCAAAAAACATAGGGGCATATAGATCTCTTATTACACACCTTAAAATTATTGCCTTTTGTCTTGGAATTCATATTATTGCTCATAGTATGTCTCCTAGACCTAGCTCCAGGTCTCACCTTTCCTCTCATTTGCCCATTTCTTTGCTTGCCCTATGCAGTGAGAGGTTTTTTTCCACGTGTTTTCCAGTCATCAGTTGGTATCACATCAAAGACTAGCCTCTCTTCAATTCATCCACTGAGTTGGTCAGTGGTAGAGCTTCAGAAGAAATACAGACCCGCCAGTTAAATTTCATCTCAGAGTGAATATTTTTTAAGTATATTGGAGTATAGCATCTGAAGGATATACTACAATTATTTATTGTTTATATGAAATTCAGATTTAATGGAGCCTCTTGAAGTTTTCCTTATGTATGCTAAATCTGGGAACCCTATTCAATGGAGAAATCATTTTTTTCTCAGGTCCAGACATTCTTTTTGTGTGCTGCATTCAAATCTCCTGAACTGCCCTTGTTATTTGCTTGTTTGGGTTGCCCTCTTTTGCTTCTAGAAGCTTCATTTCACTGGCCAAATGTTTTATTTGCTCACATTGGTCTTCCTCTCTCTAGCTGCTGGCTTTCCTTTAATACATTATTTTAAAAACAGTCATAGACCTGCTTGTTACAGCTCTCCAAATAGAGGCTGATCTCTGGTGGAAGATAAAGGGATTTCTACTGCAGTGCAGGGATGCTGTATGTGACAGAAGATGGGCAGGAGTCCCTTGCTGAGGGACTGGGAAAGAGCATCTTGGTGCCAAGATGTTTCTGCTCTTCTAGCTTCAAAGATGCAGAGGATTGAGCCCACCTGTTCAGTATCTCCATGGCTGTTAAGGGGGCCCTGGATACCAGATATAATTGTACAGGACTGATGCTGGCTGTCACCTCAGGAGTCACTGTATCCCCATGGCCCATACTCTTTCTGTCACTTATAATCCCTGCCTCAAGGTTCTCAGATGCTGGCCTTATGGCTCTCTGCTTAGAATGAGAAAACTCTACAGAATCTCTGCGCACTGGAACCCATTCCCTCCCCCCTCCCTTGTCTGTACATGCAAAAAGCTGGCCATATAAAGAGAGGAACAAGATAGTAGTGGAAAGGGGAGATGGGTGTTGGATGCATTGAAAGACCTAAAAGATGCATATTGGTACAGAAAATAACTATCAGATTGGGTGTGGGTAAAAGACCAATGATTTTTTTTTAATATTAAAACTTAAAAGGGTTCTGTTTTCAGAAAGCATCACAATTGTCTTTAAGTTTTCACTCCATTTTAAAGAAACCCAGGATGAAAATGAGAGAGGAGGCATAGAGGTGTGGTTTAAGCAAGAAAGATAACAGAGGACTCTTATCCTGTGCTGTCCAACACAGCCACATGCGTAGCTGTAGCCACATGCATTAGTACAGATATAGAGCATTTTGATCTTCTCAGGGAGTTCTGGTTTTGCTTATTAGTGTATCCTTGGTACCTAGCAAATAATAGGACATCAATAAATACTGGTTGTATGGAAGATTAAATGAAAAAGTTAAGAGCTTCATGATCACAGGTGTGCATCCAATGGGTTTTATTCCTTCAAGGAATGAGGGATGGGCCCCCAGAGACAAGAGCATATTTCATTCACATTTATGCATTTGACCCCAAAAATGTCACTGGATTTTGCCACCTATCTACAGTGGTGTTTGGAAAAGGCTATAGACTCATAAATAACCAGCCTTTTCTTTTTCTTATCAAAGTATTGGGAATAGCGTGTGCTAATTTAAGTGGGCTGCACGGGGAAGAAATAGCACTGCAAAAGAAAAAAACCCCTCGATATTACTTAATCTCAAATGATAACCAATAATTGCACAAGGAATATTAAGGATCTTAAACATATAAGCAGTCTTTTACATTTCCGTTGACAGCTTAAATGTATGCCCTAGCAATTAGAAAAAGGTATAAAGTTCATTTTCAAGGACTTGAAATGAAAAGGCAAATGGCAAAGCATATTGCACGACCAGCGGCTGTGAATAACTGGTTATCCCAGGGCTCTCCATGCCTTTGTGAAATAAACATCAATAAGGAAACTTCTTCTTACATAAATAAACTGAAGGAAATATCTTGATTTGTAGAACTGATAGAATTTCAAAACAGGAAAATCTTCAAAGCAGATGCAATAAAAAAAGAAAAAAACCACAAAATATTTCTTCCCAAGGCAACATTCCTTCTCTAGATACAGGTGGGCAGTCTCTTTGTTGACCTTTCCCCTTGTTCTGAAAGCTTTAGTGGTGACTTGGGCACCATTTGTTTCATCCTGGTCTTGAATAAATGCAGTGGCCTGAGTGTCAGTCCCTAAATAAAACTCTGTATTTACAAATTTTCCACCTTGAGAATGAAATACGCATCTCAAGTACAAGAAGAAAAGGACATGACAGCTTTGCATTTTTCTAATTTGTGGAGACAAAGGAATCTTCATAACAGCAGCTATAGGTTTGCTCTTCAAAATCCTTGTACTTTGTCTATATACTGTCGCCTTTCCAGAATCTTGGGGCATCTGAAAGACTCAAAAGCTATGTAAATGCAACATGTTAGTTGTTGGAAACAGAGTAATTCCTTGTCTTTCCTTTGTCTTCTTATTGTTGGGTTGACAATACTTGTAAAGTTGGCCACATTAAAACAGATGTGGAGTAGAAACAATTGTAGTATGATAGTTAAGCCTTCCAGCTTTGTGCAGGGCCACACTCTCTTGTCTCTTTTCCTGATCTTCTTTGCTTTGCTTTGTTTCCTTTGACACAGCTGATGGCAACTTATTCCCTCTTCCTGACGGAGAAGAGCCTGTGCAGGAGTGTTGGAGTCTCTTCCAATGGCCATCTTTTTGGGTCCTCAAGTAGAGTTACTTTGAGACCTTGGTGCAGGGTCAACATTTTTGAGGAGAGGAATGATTTAGTAACCCCAGAAACACAGGTTGCCTTATCTAGGAAGCTATCCTTCTTCTTCCTCTCTCACAGTATTATAAACCATTCTCTTTTGTGTGGCACTGCTGTACTCAATGAGATTTCTGCACCAGCACTCACCACACTTGGCTGCAGTTAACTGTTTTCCTGATCTCTCCTCCCCTGACACTTAACTTGATTGTGAGCTCCCTGAGAACAGTCTTGAGAAATATTATCATCACCATAATCATCTCTAACATTTATAGATCGTTGACTATATATCAAGACCTGTGATAAGTGTATTACTGTCTAATTTAAATTTTACAATAATTTTACAGAAGAGTAAACTGAGTCCCAGGAAGGGTAAATGACTTGTGCAAATTGGTAAGTGGCAGAGCCAGGATTAGAACCCAGATATATCTGATTCTGGGACCTGAATTCTGGGATCTGCTTTCTCAAGACTTATTCATGTTCGGATAGCTAGCCACTAATAGAGATCATAGCCCAAAGCAGTCCTTGGCCAACATTTATTAAATGGGTGAATGAGAGTGTGGTGAATTAGAAAGACCAGCCCAGGCAACAGAATAAACACAAGCAGGGCTGCTCTTGGCCAAGCATGGAAGGAGGCCAATGTTTTCTTCCCCCGCCCCCACCTTAAAGGATGTCTCCTAATATTCTAATGGACTACCATAGCCTTTCCATTTTCCCTTCTAGTCACACTTATTTTTATAGAGGATGGGATCAATTTATGGATGTGGTCAAGATCCAGGAGTAATGGCATTGTAATGGAATATCAAATTTTAAGGAGATATAAGAATAAAAACCTGCTTTATGCAGCCCTGTTAGATTCTAGTCTATAGGGGGTTCATGGGGTTTAAAGACCTGCAAAGCTACTCAATTTCGATGGTTAACAGCCTGGTTTCTCCTAATTGTGCCTCTCTTCAACTGTGTTCTTTTGGTACTATTGGTTTGCCAGTGAATGGCCTGGGTGCAAGCCCCCAAAGATGAGTGAAAGATGAACAAATCATCCAGTCATTGGGATTTGCTAGCATACTAAAATTAGCTAAATTAATGGTCAACCAGATGTTTTGGCTTTGGCCAGCAAGACAAAGGCAATTTCTGCATACAAACTGTTTAGGAATCTTCTTCATGGAGTCCCGAGGGAGTGCATCATGGCAGGCCAGTCTTCACCCAACTCCATCACAGGAGGCCAAAGATGCATCTAACAGCCCATGCTTACTTGTTTTTTGTTTTTGTTTGTTTGTTGTTTGTTTGTTTTAGATCTGAAGCCATTGTCAGGTGGTGTTTCCTAGCATTCAGGAGCTAATGGGACAAAATGACAAGTGAAAATGATGTTCAGTAGATCAGTTGTTGCCAAGTGAAGGCCATCTTACCCCAAGGGGACATTTGCAATGTTGAGGGACAGTTTTGGTTATTGAAACCAGGGAGAATACTACTGGCATCCAGTGGAAAGAGGCCAGGGATGCTGCTAAAAATGCTACAGTGCCCAGGACAGCCCCTCATAACAAATAATTATCTCGACTCAATGTCAGTCGTGCTGAGTTTGAGAAACCCTGCGGTAGAGAGGTCAAAACCAGGAAGCAAAAACCTTCCAATGATGAAAAAGGGTGATTATGGGGCTAAGAGTAAGAAACCAAGCCAAACAGTCAGAACACAGGTAGATTCTGAAGTATTAGAAGCAAAGATCAAAAAGAAGGAGCAAAATGAAACAAAGCAAGAAGATTGCAATGGACTATTTTGCAATGCCTGAGGTTCTTTGAACTTGTGTAGTGTGGGAGTGGGCTTGCTCAATTTCTAGGCATGGATTTGGAGTACATGCATTAGTAATAGCAGGTGAGCAGTGCTCCAGGAATGCAGTTGACCACTGGATGGATCCTGACCAGACTAGTGGTCTGGAAGGATTTTCACAAGACATGAGCCACTACAGCCATTAATTAGTCATCACCATATGTTGGCACCACACAGATTCACCAATTCAAAGCATTTGAATGACCTGATTTAATTTCTGTGTGTTTTCATTTCTTCTTTAAAGCGTCATTTCAGTGGACCATAGAGGAAAGTGAATTCATTGATGATGTTTGTCTTGAAATGTCTTGATAGGATCATGATGCAGTATGGTAGAAAAAAAATTTTCTCCTAAAAAAATCACACACAGACACACACACACACACACACACACACACACACACACACACACACACACAGTTTCTGCCATTGGTGGGAAGAACAACATGAATATCAGGGGTGAATGACTCTCTGATGGAGTACAATACTTTGATGAGACTGTGTGGTTCAGAAGGATGAGCCTCTGTTGTGTGGTTTTTTTTTCTTCCAACTTCCACACAAAGCATAGACTTGTGAGGGTGAGTTGAAGAGGCTTCTCTCACTAAGATAATAAGGATTTTAGTGTTGATGGGTAGCCTAACAAGGAGGGTCTCAGTAATGTGAGAAGAGGGCCCCAGTAATATGACAGGAGGCAGCACCCTAGGTAAAATTGTGGCAGGAGAAACTGACTGTGGAGGAGGAATTATGAAGAACTATGTAAAATTGGTGCAGTTTTAGTGGTTTTAAAGAAACCACTTCTGTTATCCCTAAATGCCCCCATAAAAGTTAACCACACCCAATAGCTTTGGATAGTGTTGTGTGGAGGGAGGGGGAAGGAAGGAAGAATTGTGTCAGAGGAAGCAGAGAAAAGAGACGACCTGTAGAAATATAAACCTTACTCCAATTACTCCCCCTCTCCATTTTCAGACCCAGGAAGGGTCCTAGGACTTCTGTTAGTTCTGAGATGGTGGCTTGAACCATGTTATTTGGATAATAAAAGAAAAATGTGCCTGCAGCAAGTCAGAGTACTAGGGACCTCTGGTTTACATAGCTGAGTCAATGACAATTGTCAAGCACTGATGACAAAGTGGGTCCTGCCTTTCCATGAGTCTCCTTGGGAAAGTGTTACCTACACAGATATCCAGAAACTTTCTTACGGCTTTCTCAAGGTCTTTTGGTGAATGTGCAGCCTGAAGCTTTTTCCCAGGAGCTGGAGTCTAATTCTTTCTTGCCCAACATGGCTATAGGAAAGAGAGGAAGAGAGATGTGATAGGAGATGGCTCTGAGGTGGGATGGCTGGGGGTTGCTTGAGTTGGAGCCCAGGGATACCAGAGATCTGCTGGAATCACTTTCTTCAGAAGATGGATGAACTCTACATCGTCTTCCAGAGCCTGTTCCCTGAAGATCTCGGTTTTGCTGCATTGCAAGGATCATGTCTGCTGTGCCTCCTTGCAGTTCTGGGAGTGCCCAGCTGCCAAACCCAGCGCAAGGGACTGTTGAAGAGGCTGTTTGCCAAAGACGAAGAATTAGAGATGCCAAGGCATTTGCTGCAGTCACTTTTCTTGCCCAATCTTTGTCATCTTCCATTAGTCAGGAGTGCTAATGAACCGTCACAGAGTGTACAAGTGACAATGATTCACCTTTCCCCAAGCCTACCAAGGCTGTTTAAATGTAGCTGTAGAAATCATAATGCTTGTGCATTACTGCTGTGCTGTGGGTCCCATCAACTTCTCTTTCTCCTGGGTTTTTGCTCAACTAGTTCTGACACTTTCTATCTCCCCTCCCTTGTTCCTTCCTTCCCTCTCTCTTGGCTTTCCCCTGGACCTTGCCCCTAAATCCTTACTCAGTTGATTCTTCCTTATTACTCACATCTTTGTTCAAATGTTACCTATTTGGAGATACCTTCATTGACTTCCCAGTCTATTGTTCTCCCATCCTCCTGCCATTCTGTAGTAGTTCTTAAAATAATACTCTCCACTATCTGCATTGGCTTGTTTAATCCCTTCTTTCTGTCTTTTTCCTTCTACTAGAATATAAGCTCAGTGCAGACCAGGATCTCATGTAACATGTTCACCCTTGTGCCCCCCACTATCTCCATACTGTGCCCTGCATGTCAGAGGTTCTCAATAAATATCCATTTAGTGAATGACCAAGTGAATAAATGAGTGAAAGTATTCTTGGTAATGAAAACTTTATGGTCTTTTCTTAGACCTCATTCTTTTTTTTTTTAATGTTTATTTATTTTGAGAGAGAGAGAGAGAGAGAGAGAGCGAGCAGGGAAGAGGCAGAGAGGGAAACAGAGAATCCCAAGCACTACCAGTGCAGAGCCTGATTCAGGGCTTAAACTCATGAATTGTGACATCACAACTTGAGCCAAAATCGAGTTGGATGCTTAATCGACTGAGACACCCAGGTGCCCCAGATCTCATTTTTTTTTGTGTCCCTGTGGGTTTCCCACCACATTCAGAATTACTGTTTATCTTTTCACGTATGCAAGCCCTATCTAATCAGAAGCTGGTCTTTTTTTTTTTTTTAATGTTTTATTTATTTTTGGGAGAGAAAGAGTGCAAGTGGAGGAAGGGTGGCGGGGGTGGGGGGAACAGAGGATCCACGGTGGGCTCTTGCTCACAGCAGCAACCCTGATATGGGGCTCAAACTCAGGAACTGTGGGATCATGACCTGAGCTGTCAACTGTAAAATGGAAGTAATGATTGCTCCTACCTCATAGGTGGTAACCCCATGGGGGCCACGTGCTCGGAGAATTAAGGAAGTCTCTGTGAATGTTAACTTTTATGAACCCAGCATGGTTGGGTCAGGATGGCAGATTTCAATTTGCAAGACTTTTTCAGGGAAACAAAAAAGTCAGTCATGGGTGTGGCCGTGTTCTCTAGTGGGACAAGCATGGAGCAAGGATGTGAAGGGCCAAAGATCGAGTTGTGTGTTGTGTCCACAGCAAGAGGAAGAGCCTTGGAGAGAAGGCGTCCAGAGAGGATGAGAAGCAGACCAGGGCAGCAGAGGGAGGAGCCAGGAGCGGCTTGGGGGGCTGAAGTGTGGCTGCAGATGATGAGGTCAGAGAGATGGGATGGCAGCAGAGTCAGAAGGCCCTGGAATGCCATCCAGGACGTCCTGGAATATCATCCCGGGAGCTTGGGATGTCATTTGTTGTTAACAATAAGGTCAGGATCAAGATGAGACCATGCTGGATTGGGGTGGCCCCTAAAGCCAATGAGTGTCCCTACAAGAGACAAAAGGATATGGAGACACAGGGAAGAGGGCCTCATGACAGAGGTAGGGGTTCGAATGATGTGATCACCAGCAAGGGAGCTCCAGGAGCCACTAGAAGCCAGAGAAGGCAAGGAGGGATCCTTCCCTAGAGCCTCTGGAGAGAATGTGATCCTGTGAACCTCTTGATTTTGGACTTGGGACCTCCAGAACTGTGAGAGAATGAATTTCTATGTTTTAAGCCACCAAGTTTTAAGTAATTTGTTATGGCTGCTTTAGGAAACTAATCCAATCTCTTAGAGAATTTGATGAAATCTATGGATCCTCTCTCCAGAAAAAAGCATGCATGTATGCACACACACGTACCATTTTGCTTTCAATTTAATGGATGTTCTGAAGCTCACCGATGGGGCCCAAGGGTAAGCACTCTTCCTCTAGATAATGGGGCATCATTAAGCCGACTGGGTCTGAATTTGAGAACAGTAATCATGGAAACCACATAGAGATGAATAGGAACTAAGAGATTTTAAATACTGAGAATTAGTGCAATCACTTCCCTTTTCACACTTTTGCAAAATACCGCATTATTTTTTTTTCTGGAAACATTTAAATACAAAAGAAAATTAATAAGGTTGCTTATCATGTATCCCAAGGCAGGATTTTTAATAAAACAAAAAGGAACAATAATTTTTATTTCTGCAGTATGCTCAAGAATGATGGTACTGCTGTAAAGAGGAAAAACACCCAAGAGTAAAGACGGTCTTGTCCCAATTCAGTGGGATGGGGTGGAGAGGTGATTGCATTGTTTGCATTTTGTGACTTCCGGGGCCAGAGGTGAGGCTGGTACTGAAATTTCAATACCTGGGGCGAGGCAGGTGCTTGATGAAGTTGGTGGTCATGACTGAACAGCTCTGGTGAGAGGCGGGAAAAGCCTTGCTAGCCCTTGTCACGGAGAAGGGACAGTGCCTTGAGTGGGGCTCTCATCCCTTGGGACCCCACCTTCCTTCCCAGCTCTGTGGCAGTGACCCCTCTGCCTTTACAAATTGGGGTAAAGGTAAAGGTCCTGCTTCTTGGAAGATTCTTTACATATTTAGGAAATAACTTTACTGGGATGCTGGAATATATTTTCTAAACCTGAGGGGTGTATTTTTACTACCATTGCATGATGGTGGAGAGAGGAAGAGCAAGAGGTTCAAATCCAAACGTCATCTTGTGTGCATTTGGCTAAGTCACACGCGTGAGTCTCGGTTTCCCTGTTAGAATAAAAACAGTTGTTAGTGTAAAATCAAATGATAACTTCATTGTGGAAATTGTAGTTTACTCAGTCACCATCTGCATCCTTATTTATTTATTTATTTATTTATTTATTTATTTATTTATTTATTTATTTATTTATTTTTGCTAACAGCATCCCAGTTTATTCAAGGGTAATAGACCCGTTCTCAGCCTGGAGGCCTGTGTCATAGATCTGGATAAGTTGATGAAAGGGTGAGTTTGCCCAAGAAGGCAAGGCTTCCAAATAAAAGGACAAAGTCTCACAAGATTATAGCCCTTTGCCCCTTCTTCATTCTGCTTTGAATGTTGGATGTGATGTCTGGGGCTGCAGCAGCCATCCTGTAACCACAAAGATGTAGGCAGTTTGTGAATAATGGCAGAACAGTAAGAGAAGGAGCCCAGGTTCTGAGTATCCAGTATCAGAGGGAGCCCAGTATCACTGAGAAGCTGAACCAAAGGCAGCTGTCACTAACTTCTAGGCTTTTTGTTATATAATTAAATAAACTTCTGTTTTCTACGGCAGACAAATGCAATCTTAACTATGAAACAATGTGTATTCATCCCAATACTTGGCAATAGTGAGAGGTGATAAATGCCAAGAACTTTCTCTTCCTTCCTTCTGGTTTGGTTTAAGTTTTGGTTTTCCTGTGTTATTTCCCAAGGACCCCATTTCTTTTGCGCATACTTTCATTACACATTTAATTTTATTCAATAGCATCTTATTTGACCGACCGTCACCTACCAACCAAACCTACCTTCCTTCAACATAGCTGAAAATCCAGGGGAAAAAATTAGTGGCAGATGTGCAGAAAATTAGATGCAAAAAACTTCATATACTCTATAAGTTGTGTGAATCTGAAAGCAAGAACCTAAACAGAGAACCTCAATTCTTACTCATAACTCCTGTACTCTAACTTAGACACAATTTTTATCAGAACTTGGCTAAGTGGTTGGAAGCATGCTCAAAACATGGAGGTTATGACAACATAGGAAGAGACTAAAAAACCTATCAAAAGCAAAAATATGAAGTGAGCATTATAGTGAGTCATTTAGTGTAGCTGGAGGCACCATGTACGGTTGAAAATTCCCAAGGGGATCCCTCTATCACAGCACAGTGTGAAAGTTGACATTTCTAATTATCCAGAGACATATAGAAATGGTTAATCTATGCTCCATATATTCTGCCTAAGGCGGGAGAATGTTTTAACTGCTTTCGAAAGGTTTCTATGTTTTTTAAAGCTTTTGGTTGAAAACAGTAGGCTTCTTACATCTGGAACATTTCACTTCAAATATTTGGATAAATATGTTATCTTGTTGCCTGGATATCTCTCCTGTTTAGAGATTGTCATCCTAAATTCTTAATCTATCTCTCTGCCAATACCTGCTACAGAGCTGAAGCATTATGGACCCATTAATCTGACTCACCTTTACTTATACAGGCTGTTGGGCATTATAACCTCATTTACTCTTTCAGGTTTTACTTTCAAGAGTTTGTGTCACACTTAGAAGACTTCAAGTGGCAGAAGTTGTTCTGGTTGGGTGGTTGATCTCAGGATCTCAGGAACCTTTGGAATGCTTTGTCTACAAGGGAAATACGTAATTTTCAGAGTCCCGCGTTACAAGACATGAACTGGCTAGATAATGATCCCCGGGGCTAATGCTGCACCAGCTCCGGCATGGAAGGAGATAATGAGTGTTTTTAGTCTGGATCTCAACTATCAGTGCCCTTCAGGTAGGGGAAGGAACATAGACCCTTGTTCACTCCACTGTTAGAGAGTAAGATGGTGAGGGAACAGAACAGGTGAAATGGACACAGATGTAGGATAAAATTCTAGAGAGAGAGCTCAGGGTCACTCAGTGGATAAAGACATAGAAATCCTAGCATGGGACGTGTGGAGCTGCAAACTTGGGAATCCGGGCAGACGAAACTGGAACAGAACATGTTTCTCCATTACTCTTGGCTGTCATGCATTCCTTTGGAAGGACAGGGAGTCCGATCCGAGCCCCTGATGGACGAACGATGCAGTCCTCATGACCGACCTTGGGATCACTCATTCTCAAAACATGTTTTGTCAACTTGATGAAACACTAACTTAAACAACCCCCAGTCTTGTCCATTATAGGTATTTGGACTGAGCAGAACCAAGGTTATGACATCCTGAGGGGACAGGCATCAGGTGGACAGTACTTCTATGTCAAAGGCTCTTCCTCTAGATGTCCCTGGATTTATATTCAAGAGGAACGAGACACTGAAAATCCATACAAAATTCTATGTCTAGCTGTACATGTGCACTTCCAAGGCCAGTCCATCAATAGCTTTCATTATATTCTTAGAGCTCTGTGACTCTAATGGGATTGAAGCAACATAGCCCTTTAGGATAGCTTAAAAATGTACTCGGGGCACCTGGATGGCTCAGTCAGTTAAGCGGCCGACTTCGGCTCAGGTCATGATCTCGCGGTCTGTGAGTTCGAGCCCTGCGTCGGGCTCTGTGCTGACAGCTCAGAGCCTGGAGCCTGCTTCAGATTCTGTGTCTCCCTCTCTCTGACCCTCCCCTGTTCGTGCTCTGTCTCTCCCTGTCTCAAAAATAAATAAAAACCTTAAAAATATTTTTAAAAAATGTACTATTTTAAAAATACATACATAATACATTGTTGTGGTTTTAAAAAATGCATTTGAAGAAAAAGGAAAAAAAAACACCAAAGTCCAATTATTTAGCTATGTTTCCAGTTTTAGATATTAAAAAATTATGTGTGTATACAAATATACACACACAACAACTAAAATATACATGTATACATATAATTTATATGATATATAGTAATAATAAAATAATTGGAGATAACCAAATATTTTTAAATTGTTTTTTCCTTTTTAAATCATGTATGTCTTTTCTTGTAAATATACATGTATATAATCATCCTTAACGGCTATGTAGTATTCCAATATATAAATGTATCATAATTTACTTCACCATTTAAGGCTTTTTAAGGTATTTCCCTATTAAAAAAGACACAGGGATGTTATGTATGTATAAATGTACATATTTCTGCCCATTTGTCCAGTTATTTTTAAGGATAAATTCCAGGAAATAGACTTTCTGAGTTACTTTTTAAGTAAGTCTTCAATTTGCCAAATTGCTTTCCAAAAAAAAATTACACTCTTAAGAACAGTATAGGGGAGTGCCACTTTCCCTATTCCTTTGCCAACATCAGACATGATCATATTTTTTATCTGTATTAATAAAATACTCAGAAAAGGAATTCAGCATTTATTACCATTTATTTGGTGATTACTGAGGTTAAATATATCCTAACAAGTTCTGTGGTTAGTCTTATCCTTTATTTTGAGAATTAACTTTCATTAATGTCATTGGCCCCTTAAACATTAATCTTTTCTTCCCCACTCATAGAACTTTTTATATATGAATCCTTCGACATATAAAATTTCCCAGTTTGTTGTTGGCTGAATATTTTGTAGAAAAGAAGTTTTAAACTTTGATGTGGCCAAAGCTTTTAATTGTTCTATTTAAATGTTGTTCTTCCACATTATATTTAAATAGATATAAGATTATATAAACATTTATCAATAGCTTCCTCTAGAGACTTCGTATATTCTTTGTTACATTTCATCTTTCTACTTCTATATCACTCAACTTTTCTTTAGGATATTCTTGGTAACGAATGATCCCCAGATTTCAGTGACTTGTAATAATACATATTGATTCCTCACGCACTTTACTTATTGGCTGTGGGTGAGTTTTGGTACTCTTCCAGGTATGCCTTTGTGTGGGACTCACCCTGAAGGAGCAGCCTATAGCCCTTTCTCGTGACCAAGGGACAAAGAGTGATGGTGGAACCATTTAATGGCACCACGAACTTGTACTAGGATGTGGCATGTCTCTTCTGTTCGCATTTCATTGGCCAAATGAAGTCACATGGCTAAGTCTATGTCAGTGAGGCATGGAAGTATAATCTCATAGGAAGGGCAGTGGACAGTTAAGAACTAATTACAGCCTACCATATGTATATTTGGAGTAGGGTTTAACTTTATGTACTTTCCAAGTGCTCAGCCAATTGTTTCAATAAAACTTAGTAATAGTCTTATTTTCCACGCTGCTCTGTGATGCTATTTTTTCACATGCCACTATCTTACAGATCCTTCTTTTAGTTCCTGGACATTGGGTTGGGTTTTATTGATTTATTTTTCTAGCCTTGCACCAAGACTTGTAGTACTTTTAAAATCATCTCGGGAAAGGCCCACTCTATTTCCCTTCATTAAAAAAGTCTTAAATATTCTCTGCATTGATTACTTGAATTTTTGAAAACCTGTATTTATTTCCAAAAGGAAGTCCTATTGAGATATTGGTTGGATTGTACTATGTTTGTATTAGTTTAAAGAGCTGATTTGTTTACAATATGAAGTCTTCTCATTCGTGGACACGGTATGCTACTTTACATGTCCAAACTATGTTTTTTTAGAGTTTTGTAGCTTGAAAAAGCATGTCTTAAAATTTTTTTCATGACATTTCATCGTTTTTGATACTTTTGTGAAATCATTTTCTCCTCTGATATTTTGTAAATGATTATCACTAGTATGTGAAAAAGCCATTGTCTTGTTTCATACATATTTTTAAAATAAAATTAAAACTCTGAACTCATTTTAAAAAAATTATTTAGTTTTTTAAATTTTAATTCCAGTATAGTTAATACAGTGATATATTAGTTTCAGGTGTACAGAATAGCGACTCAACAATTTTATATATTACTCAGTGCTCATCACGACAAGTACACGCCTGAATTCCCATAAGCTATCTCACCCATCCCCCCACTCACCTCCCCTCTGGTAACCATCAGTTTGTTCTCTATAGTTAAGAGTCTGTTTCTTGGTTTCTCTTTCTCTCTCACTCTCTCTCTCTTTCTCACTTTTTTTTCCTTTGTGTGTATACTTATTTGTTTTTAATTGATTCTTTTGGCTTTTGAAAACAAATAGTCATATGTACTATTGTAGTTTACATTTTTATTTATTTTTCTGACTTACTGCCCTGGCCAAAAATTCCCAAACAATATGGCCAACTGTGGTTATTTCAGGCCTTGTTTTCCTACTCTTGATTTTAGAAGAGGAAATCTTATTGATATTTATGAACTATTCTTCTCACCCTAGTGCAGTAGCATTGTTTAACCAGGCATGCAGTTGAAGTTCATCAAAGTGTTTTCTTATTTTTTTAAATGTTTATTTATTTTTTGAGAGAGAGAGAGAGAGAGAGAGAGAGAGAGAGAGAGAGAGAGAGAGACAGAGAGAGACAGAGTGTGAGCAGGGAAGGGGCAGTGAGAGAGATGGAGATACAGAATCTGAAGCAGGCTCCAGGCTCTGAGCTGTCAGCACAGAGCTGGATTCAGGGCTCAAACCCAAGAACCATGAGATCATGACCTGAGCCAAAGTCGGATGCTTAACTGACTGAGTGACCCAGGCACTCCCAAAGTGTTTTCTTATTATCTTTCAAGATCTTCACAGGGTTTTCCTGTTTGGATCTATTACTGTGGTGAATCAGATTGATGATTTCATAATATTGAACTATCCTTGCACATTTGGAAATAATGTTCATGGGACACAGTGTATTATTCTTTGAATATATGGTTTTATTTAACTTGCTATAATTTTTTGAATGACTTTTGCTTCCATATTTAATATGGTAGTTTATCTTTAAATTTCCCTCTTTTGGGGGTACTTTTGTCAGATTTCTTATGGTATCAGAATTATACTGACCTATGAAATTAGTGTCTCCCTCTTTTTCTACATTCTGGAGCAGTTTCAGGAGTATGGGAAATAATTCCTTTCTTAAAAGTACTCACCTGTCTGGTCCTTATACATGTTGGGGAAAAATTGTTTTGACTTCTTACATTGTCGTTTGTGTTTTTGACTTTTCTACCTCCTCTTAAGTCAATTTTAACTATTTATAATTTCCAGTACATTTGAAATTTCATCAAGATTCTAAAATCGACATAGCATCTAAAGTATCTTGTACCATGTAAAATATTCAGAAGCTATAAATTTAAAACAATTTTGAAATTTCAATTTGCAAGATTCTTAGAGGTTAACAAAGCCCAAGCAAAGGTGTCAACTCTGTGTGCCACCAACAGATGGCGATAACAGTCACTTTATATTGCTAATTTTGATTTAAGAACAAATGGACTTTGAGTTCTTCCAAAACCTGATCACTTCAGAACGGAAGACCTTTTTATGATACTTAGCATTATGTAATTGCGCCCTGTGTATTCCTTTCCCTTCCTGCTTCCCTCATTTCTTCCTTCTTTCCTTCCTTCCTTCCTTTCTCATTCTCTTTTTCTTTCTTTCTTTCTTTCTTTCTTTCTTTCTTTCTTTCTTTCTTTCTTTCTTTCTTTTCTTTCTTTCTTCTCATTTCATTTGTTCCTCCTCCTCCCTCCTTTTTTCCCTTTCTCCCTTCTTTCTCTTGCCTAGTCTTGGAACGTGTTGGTGTTTTCAAAGAATCAGAGCTTAGATTTATTTTTTGAGTGTCCTTTATATCTTTGTTAATTCCTTGGTTTTAAATTTCATATCTTTCCCAGTTTTTTAAAATTAAGTCCTTAGTTTATTTGTTTTCAGCGTTACTTAATAATGAAAGCATTTAACTCCATAAATTCCGCCACTGATAAACACACCTTCCCTGTACTCTATAGTTTTGACACCACCTGTTTTTGCTGTGATAAACTTCTAAATAAGCTGTCATCGCAATTTTGATATATTCTTACACATAATTATATAGGACAGAGTTTATTTTACATTTCACGAAGGGAGAGTCAGCATCGAGAGTTCAGCATCTAACTCCCTGCAGTTATGAAGCCATAGAGGGGAGCAAAATTGTCATAACATGAAATGTTCGTGGATGAATTAATCACTTAGGAAATTGGTCTCATCCTCAAGGTCCCTTCACTAGTGAGATCAGGGGCTTTACCTGTTTAGCTGGTCAGATCACTTTGTCCAGTCACCACTAGCTGATTGTGGGGGTGTTTTCCTGACAAAACAAAGCACACACATTATCTTGGATTAAAAAGAAACCTGCAGAATTTTGTAAGGTTGAAGGTGATGTTGGAGAACTGCTAGAATCACCCAAATTCCTTTGACAACTAAGGCTGTGGCAGAATACAAGAGAAAGAAGTTGAAATTCTACAAGGTAATGACATGATAGCTTCAGAGGAGTAATGTCCAAATAGAAAAGCATTGAAAGGACCCTTGGGAGACTGATAAAAGCTTTCATCTTTCTTTTAGGAAAAACCAGTCTTTTTATTATTCAAACACGAAGGATGTTATCTCAGGAGATCTCAAATTTTGTTGGAACAAATATGCCAAAATCAATATTTTTGTTCTTTAATTTCATTAAATATGCAATAAAATAAACTTACCGTGACAATTTTTTTTTGTTTCATTTTTCAAGATAATGTTCCACTCCAACTTTTCTCCAATGCTCATTGTGAAAATTTCGAACTTCCTTTTAAAGGGATTTACTTTAAAAGGATTATTCTCAAGATCAATTATCTTCAGGTAATGTCTGTCACTAACATGTAATTGTATTGAATTTTGAGTTTTATGTTTATATGTTCTATATTTGTCACTTTTATAATTGTCAGAAAAATGTACTTTCTCCTCACCCCACTTTAAAAATTAAACTTACTAATTTTATGATTTAGATTATGTTTTTATTTTTTGTTTATCTTCTAGTAACAATTTATCTTCTAGTGCTGATGCGTCACAAAATCACAGTATTTGTGTTAATTTTTCTTTGTATGTCTAACAATTGTTTCTTTATATATTTAAATGGAGTTTTGTCAGAACAGAGTAACTCAAAAAAGTTATATATGTTATTTTAAATTTGAGGAGTATCAAGCGTTCAGTGTTTCATACGTATTTTTTAATTTCTGAAAAGCTGTGGGAATTGATAAGTATTTGCTGACTGTTGCACCATTCTTCATTTTGAATGATACCCATCACTATTATAATGTGTCCTCTTTGTCCCATTTAGTTTTCTTGCCTAGATTTCTTTTCCCTCCAGTATTCATTTTACCATGTCTTCTTGTGTTCTCTTATTTTTTGAACATATTATATTGCCATACATATACTATACATGTATGTATATATACGTGTATATATGTTGTGTGTGTGTGTGTGTGTGTGTGTGTGTGTGTGTGTGGCCAATTTAAGAGAATTTAAGAGTGTTTGCTACCAGGGCGCCTGGGTGGTTCAGTCCGTTAAGCGACCGACTTTGGCTCAGGTCACGATCTCTGGTTCAAGCCCTGTCAAGCTGTGCTGAGAGCTCAGAGCCTGGAGCCTGCTTCGGATTCTGTGTGTCCCTCTCTCTCTGCCCCTCCCCCCTCTCACGCTCTGTCTCTGTCTCTGTCTTTCTCTCTCAAAAAAATAAATAAACCTTAAAATTTTTGTAAAGTGTTTGTTCCTCTTAAAGGCATTTATCGCATTTACTTTTATTATTATAATAAATATTATTACTGTGACCTTAACTCCTGTCTTTTTGCTTTTTACACTTCTTTGGTATCTCCTTTATTTTCTATCTTACTTATGTTTTGTGGACTATATTGACTTTGCTTTTATATTTGTCTGTGTTTTAGAGGCTAAGAGATAGTGTGAATTCTTGTAGTGGTTATCTTTAGTGTTTCAAATTTATTCTCTGGTTGCTTTTTTCTAATTGCAGAGTCAGGAGCAAAGGAGTGTCTTTGGGCTTCCCAATCCTTCAGCTCCAACTTGAGACAAAGTATTTAGTACCGTTTACTTCCCCTTTCTACATAGGTTTAAGTACAAGATATTATTACATTGTGACTTTTACATTCACTTTCAGTTTTACAACTAGATTTAAAACAGCTATTTAGACTTAACTATTTTGAATGATTTTCGCATTTATTGCTGGCCTCTTTATGGTTGTTCCATTCCCGAGGCTTTTATTTTGATTGGAGTATAATATATAATTAGGGAAAATTTTTTCAACAAAGTATGTTTTTTGAATTCTTGTTTATATGAGAAGGTTATTGTTTTACCTTTACATGTAAATGACTGCTTTCTTTGTATAAAATGGTTAACATTTTAGATTTCTATAAAGTGGGAAGTCTTTAGCTCACCACTGTTTTCTTCTATTATATCCCCAGATTTTGCTTCTGCTCTGTTTTTCCTCTTCTTCAGTTGCACCTTAAAAAAAATTTTTTTTTTAATGTTTACGTTTGAGAGAGAGACAGAGTGTGAGTGAGAGTAGGGCAGAGAGAGACAGAGACACAGAATCTGAAACAGGCTCCATGCTCAGAGCGGTCAGCACAGAGCCCGATGCGGGGCTTGAACCCACGGTCTGCGAGATCATGATCTGAGCTGAAGTCAGATGCTTAATGGACTGAGCCACCCAGTCTCCCCACCCCTGCCTTTTTTTTTTTTAATTTTTTAAAAAATGTTTACAGTTATAGTTTTTAAACATCATCTTTTTTCTCGATTCTCCCTTGGTTATCTTACTTTCTCTTTTTATCTTAATCCTTTGTCTTTTTATTTTAAATTCTGAGAGGTATTCTTAAGTTTACTGTCTACACCACATACTGTCCTTTATTATCTGTAACGTTGATTCTCGTTCTGTGACAACATTGTAAGTTTCCTTGAAATCTTTTGTATGACTCACCTCCCTTTTTCTCGCTTTCCTTTGCCCATTCATCTCAATCTTTTCCTATGATGCTCTGATCATTACTTACGGAACCTATTACTTTTGCCCTTTTTTTGAGAATCCCAACCAGGTTTTTAAATTTTTCTTCTGAATTTTGGAATAGCTTATCTTTGGAGGCAGGTTCTTCCCTAAATTCTTCCTCTTGAAATGTTTCTTGTTGTTTAGGTA
Organism: Felis catus; assembly: GCF_018350175.1. NCBI lineage: Eukaryota > Metazoa > Chordata > Mammalia > Carnivora > Felidae > Felis > Felis catus. The sequence continues at coordinate 54,390,369 of NC_058382.1, read as the reverse complement.
GGTGCTTCTCTCAGATAAATTCACTGTCTTCCCTCCTATTTTGTGATAAAGGAGAATTCAATCACTGCCTTATGGACATCTATATGTTCAGAAAAATGTAATATTTCACTCTTCTCTTAATGAAGAGAAAAATATTCCTCTTCTTAGTGTGTATTTTTAGCTATGTGTTTATTGAAAATAATACAACAATATTTTCCTCCAGAAAAAAACCTTGGCTTTCATGGCCTCGTACCTATCCCGCAGAGATAATTTCTAAAAATGCTTTTATTTGTTACAGAATGTTGCTTAAAAAAAAAACCTTACTCTATATCTTAGGATAGTTTTACATTTACAGAAAAATTCTGAAGAAGTACAGAGAGTTCCCATATACTTCTCACCTGGGTTCTGCTATTATTAACACATTACATTAGCATGGTACATTTATCATAATTAGTGACCAACACTGTTACATTATTATTAACTAAAGACCATACTCTATTTATGTTACCTTAATTTGTACCTAATATAGTTTTTTTTCCATTCCAAGATCCCATCCAGGGTACCACATTACATTTAGTCATCAAGCCTCCTTAGACTCCTCTTGGCTGTGACATTTTTTCAGACTTTTGTTGTTTATGATGAGTTTTTGAGGAGTACTGGTGTGATATTTTGTAGAATGTCCCTCAGTTGGGATTTGTCTGATGATATTCTCTTGATTAGACTGGGTTCATGGGATTTTGACAAGTCACAGGGCTAACATACCATTTTTATCACATCATATCAAGACTGCATACTGTTGGCATGACTTACCACTGTTGACCTTCATTTTGATTACTTGGCTGAGCTTGTGTTTATCAGGTTTCTCCACTGTAAAATTACTGTCCCCTCCCACTTTCTATATTGTGCTCTTTTAGAAGGAACTCACTATGTGTAGCCCACAGCTAAGGATGTGGCATATCTACATATCTTCTTGATATGTAGATATCTACATATCTTCTTGAATGTGGCATATCTACATAAATTATTTGGAATACTTCTGCAAAGGAAATTTGTCTCTGCTCACCTATTTATTTATGTATTTATTCATTCATTCATTCATTCAATAATTCATTTATATCAGCATTGATTCATGAATATTTATTTTATACTTTGGATATAATCCAATGAGACTTCATTTATTTCATTGCTCAAATTGGTCCAGCTTTGGCCATTGGCAGCTTTTCCAGTTGGCTTCTTTGACTTGCCCTCATAATTATGGGCCTATTTATTAATTTTGAGCACTTTCTTATTTACTGGTAGCATAAGGTATTACAGGCTCATTTTATGTATTTCCTACCTTCATCCTAGAATCAGCCATTCTTCTAAAGAGCCCTGTTCTTTTATTGGAGAACGGTATTTGAAACCAAGATTTGGGCATCAGATGTGCTCAATACTACTGAGGTGTCATTACTCCTAGGCCCCCTCAGCTGACAGAGCAAAGAGATATGTGTGTGTATACTAATCTGTGTATATACACACATCTGTAAATATCTGTATGTAGCTAGTTGTATCTATATCAAGCTAAACATGATTCTGATGTCTCCAACTTCAGCTCATCACCGTATGAATCATTCTAGCCTCCCCGCATTGCTGTTCTGTAAACTCCCACTCCAGAACATTGTTTTACTTTTAAAATACCATTTTCTTTTAAAAAAAAGTCTTGGTTTTGGGGGCGCCTGGGTGGCTCAGTCGGTTGAGCGTCCAACTTCGGCTCAGGTCATGATCTCGTGGTTTGTGGGTTTGAGCCCCGCGTCTGGCTCTGTGCTAATAGCTCAGAGCCTGGAGCCTGCTTTGGATTCTGGGTCTCCCTCTCTCTCTGCCCCTCCCCTGCTTGTGCTCTGTCTCTCTGTCTGTCAAAAATGAATAAATGTAAAAACACAATTTGAAAAAACAATGTCCTGGTTTTATAAATATACCTGTTTAGGTGTATACACATTATATGCTTATTGTAGAACGTTTACAAAATTCAACAACGTCTATGGAAGAAAGCCCAAATGTACTATATTCAATCAGTGTTAACATTTTACTACACACACACACACACACACACACACTCACACACACACAATTTTATGAGCAAAACTAATTACACGAGATACACTATTTTAAAAAGCAGTCTATTTATTTATTTTTGAGAAAGAGAGTGAGAGAGGGGCAGAAAGAGAGGGAGAGAGAGAGAGAATCCCAAGCAGTTCCATGGTGTTTTCGCCGCAAGGTCCGATGTGGGACTCATTCCCATGAACCAGGAGATCATGACCTGAGCCAAAATCAAGAGTCAGTCACTTAACTGGCTCAGTTATCTTGGTGCCCCTAGATACACCATTTTTTAATCTTTCTTTTCCCACTCAACTATGTATGTTGAGCTTTTCGTCCACGTCATAGCTATTCTTAAAGGTCATGAGTTTAATTACCTACAGAATATTATTAACCTTTTGGATATTTACATTTTAACAATTTTTGGTGTTATAAATAATGATAATAAATACTCCTAAACATAAGTCATTATGCACATACCTGATTTTTATTTAGAAAATTTTGTGGAAGTTAAATTACTGGGCCCTAGGGTATGACCATTTTAAGGAGAATGATAAACAATGAAAATTTTTCTTCCAGAAAAGATAGCAACAATTTAGAGTCCTGTCAACATCGTATATGAGCCATTTTCTCTACATCCTTAGCAATACTAGGTATTGGAAAATTTTTTAAAATCATCAATCAGTTAATAAATTAATTGCTATATATTTTTTACATTGAATTTCTTGTATTACAAGTGTGTTTGGATAGTTTCTTTTTCCTAAGTTAATTTCCCATTATATATGTTCATTTCTCTATTGCCTATTAATATTTTGCCCATTTTTTTAGTTAGATTAATTAATTAATTAATTAATTTATTTATTTATTTATATAGAGAGACCACATGTGTGCATGTACATGCAAGCTGGGGAGGGGCAGAGGGAGAGAGGTAATCTTAGGCAGCCTCCATGCCTAGCGCTAAGCTTGACGTGGGGCTTGATCTCATGACCGTGAGATCACGACCTGAGCTGAAATGAAGAGTGTGACATTTAACCAACTGAGCCACCCAGGAACCCCTCCCCCCCTTTTTTTTATTGTTTCAAAGTAACATTGTAATGTATATTCAATATTCAAAGTAATTCAAAATTATTTATTCAAAGTAAAGTATATTCAACGTAGAAAACTTTAAAAACAAGGAAAATACAAAGACATAAATTACCCATGATCTCATCACTCATTGTGATTTCATTGTGATTATTTTCGTTTAAATGTGTCTACTTACATACCAGAAATCAGTATTTTACATTTTATGTATGGTCAATGAGTAAAATGATATGTTGGACTCCTTTTGTAGTCTTTATTAATCACTTAGTGTCATATCATTCATATTTCCTCAGCCAACACACAATGTCCTTTTCTACTTAAAGGGAAAGACCTCTTGGGAATGAGTTTGCATGCATCTATGTGTCTTTTCTGCAACCTTCCTTCATCAAGAAGTCCGACTCCATTCAACAGGTTGATATGGACCCAAATCCGGATCATCTATTTCCATGGCCCCATTCTCCATGCCACAGGATTTCTACAGGATTAGCCTTCACCCTACCTCTTGAAATTGTGAGCCATTGCATTCCCGTGTGCTGCTGCTGCTGCTACTTTCCTAGCCTTGGGGCAGGAGATAGGAGGGATGGCTACTTTCTGCTTTATCACTACATTCCAATCACATACACAGGCTTGTCTCCGAATTTTCCATAGCCCAACTAAGTTACTGCGGTAACATTTCACAAAACCTGTGTAAAGACCTTGCAGTGAAAGAAGATAAATTAAACACAGAGAAAATTGAAATCAATTATTGGGCTAATCCTTGAGACCACGGACGAACAAGTTCCTTCCTCTGAGTGCCCAGCTGACACTGCCAGGGCCACTTCCTTGTCTGGGTAATTCTGGTCGTGGTTCAGCCCATTTGCCTCCATTCTCAATGGCTTCCTGAGATGCCTTTCTCTTTCACGGAGCCTCACGTTCCCTCCCCACTGAAAGTACTCGTTTGTCATCTCCAGATTGAGTCCCTGCCATGATGATTGACAGTTGCAGCAGCCACTCCTCTCAGAAATAGAAATGAACCTAATGTTCTGCCCGTAGTGATGGGGCTTGTTTTTGGACACCTTCTCTGCCAACATTGTAATGATTAGTACCTTTTTGAAGGCAGGTTATTCAGTACAAAGTTAAAATCCCCCTATAGCCTAGCCAGAATTTTAAAAGACATAGGCGTAAAGCTAATCAGGCATAAAGCTATTTGTAACTTCAAAAGGCTGCAAAAATTCACCGACAGGATGAATAGCTCTTGCACGACCACATCATGGAGCATTATGCAGCTGTAAAAAGAAGAATTCCAAATAATGCTGAAGAAGATATCCAAGATATAATGTTTAGTGAGAGAAGCAAGGTAGAGAAAAATGTGCATAGTATACTAGCATTTATCTAGGAAATGACGATATATGAATGTATGTGCAGATTTGTTTATATTAAAAATTCAATAATACCCCATGAAATAAAATGGTTAGCTACAAGGGGAGGGAGGAAACAGAGTGGAGAAAAAAATGGTAGGAGCTAGACTTCCCTCAATACATCTTGTTTGTAGATTTAACTCTGGAGCCGTGTAAATATTTGCACAATTAAAAAAATTAAATAAAAATAAAAATATTGTCCCTAAAAATCAATATCAAAAAGGAAACATGGAAACAAATGAATGTAAATGTGTAGTGAGTTGGTGACTTAACCAAGAAGTTATTTCAAGTGACTCTAAAACAAAGTAAAGTGGGGCACCTGGGTGGCTCAATCGGTTAAGCATCCGACTTCAGCTCAGGTCATGATCTCATAGTCTGTGAGTTCAAGCCCCGCGATGGGCTCTGTGCTGACAGTTCAAAGCCTGGAGCCTGCTTCAGATTCTGTCTCTGCCCCTCTCCTGCTCATGCTCTGTCTCTCTTTGTCTCAAAAATAAACAAAGACATTAAAAAATTTTTTTAAAACAAAGTAAAGTGACTGAATATCTCTTGTGGCACGTACCCTAAGGGCTAAAAGACCTACAAAAAATTTGTAACTTTGTCCATTGAAAAGGCCCCCAAATGATGACCTATCTATAAGCACAACTTGGTGTTCACTTTATGGTAACCTAATGCCATTTCTCAGTAAAAAGAACAAGGGATCATTGGTGAAATAGTGGATTCTAGGTCTGGTGCAGGAAGTGGTTAAGATGTCTGAGCATCTTCTCAAACCAGAAAGCAAGGATGTGTTTAATGTCTCAAGAACCAACAGGAAGAGGCTCCTCCCAACTGCAAGAGGCTCCTCCCAGCCAAAATAGGACCAATTTGAGCTATAAGAAGAGGAACATTGGGGTGAATACTAAACATGTTAAAATTCATGGGTTCATAAAGACACTGAAACAAATGTATCCTGATTCTTTGGAGACGTTGGAGAACCAACTCATGATTTAGAAGACTGATAAATAAAAGGAACGAATGAAACTTTTAGCCAGCCTTTCCTGTACAAAAATATCTTAGGACAGCCAAGGAGTTGATCAGGAAAGAGTTCATGGCATTATCCAATTGATAAATAAGGAAGACATGATAGATAACACCATTTTGCAACCCCAATGAAATGAATCTAGCCAAGAGTCATCGGTGGCAGCTAAAATCACAAAAGATAAGCAGACATATTCCTTATGGCAAATGCACAACACCAGCTATGAAGCTCTCTTGCCCCTACAACAAACCCAGATTAGATCTAGCTACCCACATGTAGGAACTACTGGGGAAAGAAGTACATGCTAAGTGACACTACTGACAAATGATCTAGTTTCTCTAACAGCACCAACAACAAACTTATAAGGAAAATAAAAAGGAAAGAGATACCTGAAGTTTAACAAAATTTTAGGAGGCACAGCAAGCACGTGCATGTGTAGACGTTTGGATGCTGATTTATACAAACCAATTGTCTAGAAGTATTTATGGGACAACAGGGGAAATTTGCACATTGGCTGAATATTTGATATGAAGGAATTAGAGTTAATTTAGGTGTGGTGGTGGTATTGTGGTTACATTTCGAACATTTAGAGATACATATGGACACATTTTCAGAAGAAATGATAAGATGTCTGAGACTTGCTTCAAAATAATCTAGCCTGAGGGGTGAGGGAATGGGGTGGTAGAGATGGAAGCAGAATGGCCTTGGACTGTTGTTTTTGTACCTGGGTAATGGGTACATGTGAGCTCACTACATTGTTCTTTTTCTTTTGCATAGATTTGGAATTTTCATATTATAAAACAATAAAAAAAGAAGAGAAAAATGAGAAGGAGGAGGAAGGGGAGGAGAAATTTTCCTGCAGAGCTTCACCAGTACATTTGGTTGTGTTTCCTTGGGTTTCCTTGTGTTCCAGAAGCTTGTGGTGGCAAAGGGCCCGCTCAGGTCCTGTGCAGGGCGCTCTGGGCCTCTATTCTGGGCTCCTCTGAGGGAACTTTATGAATGAGAACATGCACACTCCCCTCCCAAGATGTAAGAGCAATGCAGCTTAAATGTATCTAGTTAAAAGAAAACATTTCTGTACAATCTTCAAAGATGCAATTTTACCTATAACAAAGATAGGTTTTACATGATTCTGTAGAACTATAATTCTCAATGTGTGGTCCAGTCAACCTTGGGGCCACTGAAATCATTTCAGGAATCCATATGGTCAAAGCAATTTTTATAATAATTCTAAGATATTTTTGCCTTTTTCACTCAATCTCTCACAGGGTACTGGAGAGTTTTCTAGAAGTTACATGATTCTAGATAACTTGATTGCTCTGGCAGCTAACAGAGTGCGAGCTTGTGTGTTATTTTTATGTGCGTGAATTCCTGTGTTTTAAAATTTTTTCAGCTTAACAAGTCCAAATTCCTCCTTCTTACAAAACACACACACACACACACACACACACACACACACACACACACACACACCCCTAAAAATTTGATATTGTTTTCTTCCTAGAATCCACTCATTTCCCACCCTAAGATTTCTTAGTTAAGACTCCGGATCAAATACTTGGGTTTTCTTTCTCCTCTGATGGTCTTTGCAAAAAATCTTTCCCCCAGTACACATTGCCCACAGGGAGTCTGGGCTACTTTAGGCCACAGAAGCTCTACCTGCCCCTTGTAAAGCATGTCCCTTGGGTCATGGCCTTTTCTTCTTGCATCGATTAATATAGGGGACCAATGGTTCTTACCTTGTTGAAATGATAAAATGATACAACATGCATATATTAACTGAGTTCTGCCTATAGTGACTAGAAGGAATGGCAGGTTCACTGGACGTCATGAATAGCTCAACACATTTTCCCTTCTTTTAAGGTCAAAGAATATCTTGGTTGGGTTTTCCAGAAGGTCTTTTTTTTTCTCTCTCTCTGTCTTTCCCTCATTTCTCAGCCCCACTCCCAGCCCCAATAACTGTGGTCTTCCCCCCCATCCCCCGCTCAGTTCTCACCCCAGATTCACCCTCTCTTCTTAATGTCTTCAAGGTTCTGAAAATTGATCCTGTTGCCATCCTCCTGATACAACAGCAGGTCCATACAGCATGAGTAAGGAAGCAAGAAAGAAGTGAAGGAAACAGGATGGTCATGCAGCCCAAGGTAGTTGTTCAAGAGTGGTTAGCCTTCCTTACTGACTGCCCCATTTCCAGAGTCCTAACTCCATCAATTTTTATTCCAATCCATTGACCAACACCTTGGTTTTTATCCTCTCCATTGCAGCCCCCCTGTTATCACTCCCTTTCCCCTCTCTTCTTCCATTGAACACACATGGCTAATTCCAACCTTGGTTAAACCCAACACCCAGCTTGGCCCTGAACAACTAATGTGACTGGATAAACCACCACCATGTTTACTGGTTGATTAACTTATTAATACAAATATCCAGTGGGTCTTTAGTACCTTCCCACAATGCCACTCTATTTTCCTAGTCAATCCTACTCTTCTCTCTGACTCGACTTCTCATATTTTTATTAAATGTTTATTTTTGAGAGAGCAAGTGAGCAGGGGAGGGACAGAGAGAGAGGGAGACAAAGAATCCCAAGCAGGCTCCACTCTTTCAGCAGAGCCTGATGGGGGGGAGGGGAGGCTCCATCCCATCATGACCTGAGCTGAAATCAAGAGTTGGACACTTAACTGACTGAGCCACCCAGGTGCCCTGACTTCTTATAGTTTTAGAGCTGTCCTCAAACATCAAATACTAGAAACACCATACATTTATTGTCTAAATATGGGTACCTTTGGGAGTGAAAGGGGATACTATTAATAGATTTGGGAGACAACAGACTAAACCAATGTTGTTCCAGGCAAATCACATTCCCCTATCTGATACTTTCCTTTCCCTTCACTTTCATCTGGTGATTTCATGGCTAATCTCATGGAGAATACAGAAATAAGAGAAATGGGTTCCAAACCTGCCAACAACTTCATCTACATCCGTGTGCTTGGACTTCCTTGTTCTTTTGGTGGATGGTATATTAGCTTCCTGTGGCTACCAGAATAGCTTACTATAAACTTGGTGGCTAAAAACAACAAAAATGCATTCTCTCACAGCTCTGGGGGCTAGAAGCCTGAAATCAAGGTCTTGGCAAGGCCACCTTGGTGGTTGTTTGCAATCCTTGGCATTCCTTGGCTATACACACATTGCTTCAATCTCTGTTCGCATCGTCACATGGCATTCTCTTGATGTGTTTCACTCTCTATTTTCTCGTCTTATAAGGACACTAGTTATTGGATTAGGGACAAGCTGAATGTTATATGATCTCATCTGAGCTAACTTCATCTACAAGCAAGGTCACATTCTAGGTTTCCGGGCAGACCTGAATTTTAGGGGACACTATTCAACCCACTACAGAGGGACTCCCACTTCCAACCCCTCCACTTTGGCCTTCTGCATCTCTTCCCCATTGGCCTTTTCAAAGACTCTGTTCCAGCATTACTCTCTTCTTCCTGTTGCATGACCATTTCCTCCCGTTTAGTGCGTCATTCCTATCATTGCTCAGACGTGCTGTCATATTGTCTATATTAAAAACCCTTCCCACATGTAGTGTTCCCCTCCATCTACTGACCCACTTCTCTGCTCTTTATAGCAAAGGGCCTTGAATGAGTCACCTGTGCTCACCATCTGCACCTCCTTTCTGCCCAAATTCCCTCTAACTCGCTTTAATTTACACTTCAACTTTACTGCTCCACTAAACCTCATCCCATCAGGGTCACCTGAGATTTCCGTGTTGCCAAGTCGTATGGTCAGTGCTCTTTTCACCCAAACTCTCAATGACGTTTAATGATCAGCCCTCTGTCTCTCACTTGGATTTGGGACACAGCACTCTCTTGCTTCCTTCCTGTTTCAGTCCCCTCATTCTCAGACTTCTTTGCTGGCTCCTCACCTTCTTCTTCCTGGTCTTTAATGCTAAATGGCTTTAGGCCCTCTTCTCTTTTGGGTCTTCGCCCAGTCCGTCAGTGACCATAACTTGTCCCTTTGCTTGCCATTGGTATGCTGACCACTCCTACTGAGTTTCTGACTTACATGCTGAATATTCCTTCATCTTCATTTGCATACCTAATTCACATCTCAAAATTAACATGTCCTAGGAATAAACCGTTGATTTCCCCCCTCCCACGATTTATACCACCTACAAAATGCACCCCCCCCTATTTACCCCATTTCAGTAAATGGAACCTCCATTCATCTAGCCTCTCAGACCAAAAATTTAGGATTCTTTTACTTCTATACATATATCCCCGTGTTCCCTCAATCCAACCACTCCCCCCCATCTTGATGCCATCCTTCTTAGGCCATGACACTAGGATCTTACATCTGGACTTCTGTAATGCTGTCCAGCATCCCTCTTGTCCCTCTCCATTCCATTGTTTACCCAGGAGCCAATCCTATCATGCCATTCTCTTATCCACTCCCCTCACTGACCTCTCATTTCACTTAGAGCGGAATCCAAATTCTTTGCCTACAAGTCCCAACATATACCTGGACCTTGGTTAGCTCTCTGGCTTACTTCTTCCTGAGTTCCCTCCTCTTCACCTATATTGGCTTAATTGCGGGACCTTGAACATACCAAGCTTCTTCAGCCTCAGGGCTTTGTCTTTGCTATTTTCTCCCGCTGACATTCTCTGCCCTCTGATTTGATTTGTGTTCTCTCTCACTTTGTTCAGGTTTCAGCTCAAATGTCACCACTTTAGTGAGGTCTTGCCTAACTACCTTATCTAAACCAATTCCCCCTCCTGGCCCCTGTATGCACCCATCTCAGTTCCTCTCTGTCATCTTACTTAGCTTTATTTTTCTTCGTACGTCATATCAATACCTGAAATAATATATATGCATTTTGCTTTCTTGTCTGTTTCTTCACTGTACTGTAAACATCGTGAGGGCAAGGCGTAATTTGTATTGTTCAGTGAGAGTAATACCTAGCATGTTGTACTGGGTAAGTATGACTTTACTTCAATTATTCTTATTATTGAAGTAAAATATTTTTCAATTAATGCTAAAAATAAAGTTTAATTAGTAACAAGAGCTTCTGTATGGCTTGAGAAAAATACTCCTTTTGAAGGTTTTGATTTAATGACTTTCTATAGGAATCTTGAACATTCAAGGATATTAGTGATACATATCAAGTTTGAAACTGGCATTGGTAGGTTTTTTAAAAGGTAATTTATTATTCTTTAAAATGTTTATTTATTTATTTTGAGAGGGAGAGGACAGAGTGAGAGAATGTGTGTGTGCGCAAGCAGGTGTGAGCGGGGGGAAGGGCAGAGACAGATGGAGAGAGAGAATCCCAAGCAGGGTGACCTGATCTGAAATCAAGAGTCGAATGCTTAACTGACTGAGCCATCCAGGCACCCCAGGTATTAGTAGTTTTAACAGTAATTACAACAAACACCATCATTCAGCCCGTATTGTAGTGGTATGTGCTTTGCATGGATTATCTTATCTAATTCTTAAAACAGCTCTATGGGGTATTTATCACTTCAATTTACAGGTGTGGTGGGTGATTTAAAAATATGCCTACAAATTCTTTGATAGCCCTCCCTTTAAAAGGTGGGGGCCAGTTTGCCTCCTCTTGTGTTGGGGCTAGGCATAGTGGCTTAGTTCTAAAGAATAAAATAAAATATGGTGGAAGTGACAGTGCTTAGCTTCTAAGATTAGATGCCCAAAGCCATTGTGACTTCCTCCTTGTACTTTCTCTGGGATCACCCAATGTAGGTCTTAGTTTTCTTATCTTTAACATGAGTGGTGGGGACCCGACATCCATAGTTGTACAGTCTGACGTGCTACAGATCACCTCTGCATCAAACAAGGTTAGCATGGACCAACACACCAGCTTAATTAGGGGCTCTGTTCTAGAAAGACCTGAAGCTTTGGCAGTTTTGCTCTATTTTGTTGGGTTTTGGGGACTAGATGAAATGGTGTGAGGGTACTCAAGCAACGCTGTGACGAGATCTGCATGGTTAGGAGCTGAAGCTCCTTTGTGTGGGCACCATCTTGGAAGTAGAGCCTCCAGATTCAGTCGAGCCTTCAAATAACTGCAGTCCTAGCCAACATTTTGACTGGAACCCCAGAAGAGACTATAAGTCAGAAATTAGTGATTTCTGAAGCTGCTCCTGAATCTCCAACACACAGACACTGTGAGATGAGAAAAACCTTTTGTTTTAAGCCACTAGGTTTTGGGGGTAGTTGATTGTGCAGCAAAAGATAACAAATACATTTGGAAATGGAAAGACAGAATGGTTAAGTCAAGAACCTCACAGCATCTAGCCAGTAGTGGTGATGCAAGAATTCGAACCCAGGCCTTCTGACTCTACGGTCTACATGTTAAACCACCATACTATACAGGCGGTCAAGATTCACGTCTCAAGTCATTGTCACATTGTAATCCGCTGTCAGGGCAGTGAAAACAATCTGTCCTTGGCTATTAAACTGGCTGGTCTTGCTCCATCGCAAGGTCATGTTCTAGGCAGCCACTGACCTTGCTTCTACGTCCTCATTCTGCCCCAGGTTTGTTCCTCCAGATAGTGGATGCCTATCTTCCCACTATGCTTTCTCCCATTCCTTTGGGCTTCTGCTCATCCCCACTTCCAATCATGTAATTCCGGTAAAGCTGCCGATCATTGTACTCTTCTTGCCCCATAGGTGGGTGTGTGAGTTAAGCTGGCCAATCACAGAGTACTATCAGTGACTGACTACAGTAATTGGGCCAAAACAAGAGCATGTGATCTACAATCAGCCAAGCAGAGCCTTTGCCTGGGAATTTTATGTGTTATGTTATGTTATGTTATGTTATGTTATGTTATGTTATGTTATGTTATGTTATGTTATGTTATGTTATATCTTGTGAGATCTTGAATCCAGCCAATCCCAAGAGCAATTCTATCCTTTTGTAATCTGTGTGAGTCAATAAATTCTTTGTTTTAAATCAGTTTGCGTTGAGTTTTATCACTTGTCCCTGAGTTATGAGTAGCATGAAGAGCTTATCCCAGTTTTTGGAATATTGTAGGTGTCTTCCATTCTCCATGAGCAACAATGGGTCCATGTCATCTGAAGAACCTGGAGCAGAACTTTCCATTGGTTGGGTCAACCTTCCCACAGAAGATGAGGAACCTTCCCTTCATCCTTCAGGAAGCATCTGGCTTTTCTGGAGGCCAGCAATGGTCTGGAGGCAAGCTCAAAATAGAACAATGTTATGACGGATGGGTCTGTCAGTCACTCAGTTTAAAACCTTAGTCATCTCTGTATCCTTTCTTTCCTTAGTTGCTGACCCCTCCCCCAACTCCCAACACATACACACACGTACACACACATCCTGTTAGTCATCAAGTCCCGTTGATTTGGATCAAATGCTTTATGGAAGTAAGTGGAATAACCATAATGAAAGTTGGTGGCTGGTGAGGTTCTTCCTTGCAAGTCCAGTTTTCTTCATTTCTGTTGGCACCACCGTGGACCACGGCAATTGGTCTCCCTGCCTCTAACCTCAACCTCTGCAGTCCATTTCTCATATTTCTTCTAGAATTTGTCTTCTAAGGCACCCTTTTGATTGCCACATGTTTTTGATGGATTTGCAAGTCTTCATCAGTTTCCCACTGCTGACTTGCTAAATTGCAAACCTCTTAGCTTGGCATCCAAGACTCTCCATGACTGACCTGCATTTGCTATCCAATGTCCTATGACCTCCACGGATCAATCTTCTAGTTTTGTAGCACCCCTCCCATTGCGGCACTGCCCACCACCTACTCTTACCTCTTTCCCAAATTAAAACACTGTGCTTCCTTTCCTATGAGTCTTCAAGATGCACTTCAATTCTACCTCTTTCATCAGCTATCCCCTGAGCATGCCAATCCACAGTGAATATCCTCTTCTGTGAACTCTGTAACAATTGCTGTCTAGACAAGGGTTTTTCAAAGTGTGCTCACATTCCCAGGGAGCATTTGGCCAGCACAAGTCAAGTTTTTGGTGTTTTTATAAAACTAGTGATTATATATTCAAATTTGGCTGAGCAGATTATTTCCAAACCCAGTTTCCTTCTTGTCTTCTACTTCCAAATTACATCCTCATGCTATGGTGGCACGTTTATTCCCAAGTACAAATTAAGGATCATTAAAATTTGTTTTGTGACCTACAGATTGAGAGCTATTTATTATTGTTATTTAAAACCATAACCATTGGGAAAATAGTATGAAAAGGGGAGAGAATTGCTATAACTATTTCTACAGTTTTTAAACCAAATACACTTTGTTATTTCCACACACTCACCCTTCTCCCCCCCTCCCCCACTGTTTTAATATGGGATTTTAACTAGAAATTGGTATAAAATCTGTTGTATTGGCATAGCCTGACAAACATTCATTGTGTGCTCACTCTCTGCCAGGAATAGTGATAGATGCTTGTGATACAAAGATAAACAAGCCCCTGCAGGAAGAGGAAGAGTTTTCCAGATGGATTCCATGTGGAAGGACATTCTAGGCAGAGGGAACAGCATATGCAAACTCACGTATCCTAGAATGAGCCAGACGTGAAAACTTTGTGGTTCAGATTCTAAGAAATTTTTTTTTGAAATGAAAAATTTGATGTCCTTTAAAAGTCTGACAGCTTCTAGATTAAACCTTTTCTCTTTGTCACACATTCTCCTTCACCATCTTTCCACAAGGGCAGTTCAGGGTCCAGATTCAGACACGAATAACCTCTATTGAGTTCTGCTGCTATATGCCATTTCTTATACACATAGATTCCCTATTTATTTCTGACATCACTTTAGGTGTTTATCACCATTTCCAATTTAGAGATGAGTATAGCGACATGTCCAAAGTCTCATACAGAGGAAATGAAGGAGGAAGGATGTGAATTACGTCCATTTCTCATCTGGAGAAAGTAACCAACTAGGCATTTTGGGGGCTGGGATGTGGAAGACCCTTCTTCCGAGTTCAGAACCGCCTGTCTTCCCAGGTTCTGAGTTAACCGTATCTCTTATAGAGAGAAGTCTTTAAACAGAAGGGAGGCCATTTATCCAGGATCTTGGTAGGAAGAGACGACTTGATTAAGGAGTTTGGACTTCAGGGAGCTTCTTCAACACCTCGAGCTGGAGCCTGGCACATAGTAGGAACTCCTCTGTGTGGCACGACTGAATCCTCCTCACGTCTGTGAGGCCAGTTTCTCCTCTTGGATTCAAAGTCCCTTGAGGGCAGGGTCCCGGTTGAGCCTGTCTAGGGACACCCGTGTAGTTGGGTAGCCTGGAAAATGTTTGTTGAGTAGTGGATGAGTGAATGAATGGGGGGAGGCGGCTGTTGAAGGGAGGCCACGCCTGGCTCTGAAGACTTTCCAGGGTTTATGGGGTGCTGTCTTGGCGCCTCTGTATGGGCCATGTCGTCCCTCCTCCCTGGGGCCTCCACGTCTTACAAACCAGACTGGAGGGAGGGGCTATGTAGCCGGGGAGGGGCTGCAGAGCCCCAGAGGGGCCAGGTCTCCCGGGGTGGCGCCCACTCCCTCCCTGGGTTGGGGGTGGTAGGTGGGGGGTGGGGTGGGGCAAGAGGTGAGGCCCCGGGTCGGCTGAGCCCAGCTGGGGCCCCTTCCCTGCGACCGGCCACCGCTGCTCTCTACCTGCCTCCCCGGCCGCCCCTTCGCGGCCCCGGGGCCGGGTGCGCCCGGCGGGCACCTGGCCGGTCACCCCCGGGGGGAGCCCCGCCGCCGCCTCCGGAGCCGGCCCGGGGCGGCGGGGCGGGCCCTGGCGCTCCCGGACTCCGGGACCGGTCCCCCGGGGCGCGGCCGGGCAGCCGCCCCCGCCCCCCCCTCCCCGGGGGCCGGGCCGGGCTCCCGGGGGGCGGGGACTCGCCCAGTGGCAGCAGCGTCCGGGCCGGCGGCGGGCGCGGGGCGGCTTCCTGCAGGCGGCGCCGGGGCGAGCCGTTGCCCGCTGCAGCCACCGCCGCCGGGTCGCCGGGTCGCGGGGGCCGCGGCGCTCGGGCCGCGTCGGTGCCTCCCGGGCGCGCTGCGCGGCCGTCGCTGCTGCCCGCGCTCGTGCCGCCGCCGCCGCCGCCGCCGCCGCCGCTGCCGGTTACGCCAGCCCCGCCGCCGCCCGCTCTGATTCTGCGCATAGGCAGCCCCCAAGCCTGTCATTCTGCAAAAACACAGTTTACTCAACACACCACACACACACTCACACACACACGCGCGCACACACACGCGCACACTGGCCCCCTCGCGCACACGCACGGAGGGCGCGAGCGAGCAGACGCGCACACCCGGCGAGCCAAGTTCCGCAGCCTGGCATGGCTTCTGGGGACCTTTACGAGGTACGGGGACGCGGGGGCGCGGCCGGCCCCGGCCCGCGGGGCGGCGGGCGGCGGCGGGCGGCGGGCGGCGGGGACCGGGCCGGGGCCGGGGCCGGGCGCGAGCCGGAGTTGCCGAGCCCGCGGCGGCGGCGGCGGCGGCGGCGGCCGGAGGGCGGCGGGGGCCGGGCGCGCCTCCCGCCCGCCGCCCGCCCGCCCTCCCGCGGCGCCCGCGCCCGCTCCCTCTTTCTCTTTCTCTCGCACACACACTCTCTTACTCCATCTACTTTGCGGCCTTGGAGGGGAAGGAGGAAGCCGGGCGGAGCCGGGGCGGGGGAGGTAGCGGTCCCGGGGAGGTGTTTCTCGCCCGACGAGCCGCCTCGAGTGCAGAAAGTACAGGTAAAAGTCGGCGCCGGACGTGCCGGGAATGCCGGGGGCCGCGCGGCGGCCGGCGAGGGTGCGGGGCGGGGGGTGCGCGGCCCGGGCTGGGCCGGGGGCGC
This sequence comes from Felis catus, assembly GCF_018350175.1. Lineage (NCBI taxonomy): Eukaryota > Metazoa > Chordata > Mammalia > Carnivora > Felidae > Felis > Felis catus. Next base: position 54,374,018 of record NC_058382.1, on the reverse strand, counting down.
GGGAGAGGAGGGGGGCGGGCGTGGGAGCGGAGCCCGGCCCCGGCCAGGCGGGGTCCGGGGGGCTGGGGGGAGACTGCGTGGGGGTGGGGGCGGCCGGGTGGGGGTACGGGGGACACCCGCCAAACCGCTCCCCGGGGCCACCAGGCCGTCTCCCCCCTCCCCCCACCTGCTGCCCCCGCCACGGGCTGGGAAGCCCTCCAGGCCGGGGCGTGGGGGCGGTCCTTGCGGGTGTCGTGCACGCCGGGGGCGAGAGGGGGCGCTGCAGAGGGCCCTGTGTGGAAGGGAAGAGAATATGGAAGTCAGAGGTGGGTGGTAACATGTTGCTGGAGGACGTGGGATGTGAGCCGTGCTCTCGACACTCTGCGTCACCCTCAGTGGATACCTGTCTCCGGGTCCACCCAGGTCCACACAGGTAGTGGCCATCCTGGGAGACTTTGAAAGCGTCTCAAAAGTGGTCAAGGAAGACGTTAGTCTGGCATCCGTGAAACAACGGAGGAATAGCCGTGGCCTCCGGGAGCTGGGTTGTAGCTGGCCCTGGACACAGCTGTTCCAGCTTTTGGGTTCCCGACCAGTGGACAGAAGGAGAAATGAGCCCCACACCCCCGGGGAGAATGCGTTCAAAACGGTGTTGGCCCCAACCAAGATGGGTGTCAGAATAAGGAAGTGAAGAGGCCAGACGTCTTCAACCAGAAGGCCTAGTGATCCTCCAAGTAAACCAGCGTCACCGCTCAGCCTGGACCTATGCTACCTGCGCACGAATCTGTGAACCCTAGCCCTGCTTCTCCGGGCTCCTGACTAAATCGAGACGAGCACCCCAAAAGGGTGAAATTAACCTAGTGGGTAAGAAACTGCAGAAGTGATTCACCCACGAGAGACTGTAGGGGTGATTCACCTACCTTGAGCTTTTCCCCCTGGGCCCTCTGGGCGGCTGAAGCTTTTCAGATGGTAGATTTGCTGGCTGCAGTGGGAGAAGAATGGAGAACAGGCAGATTAGCTCTTGGCGTCCTGTGTGACCAGGGTCTTTGGAAGATTGTGGACTTGGTGAGGCCCAGTCATGGACCACCAGCCAGTGGGCTCAGATGGGACAGATGGGTGATCTTGGCAGTCTTTGAAAGAACCTCTGCAAATTGACCTCTTCTTAGCGCTATTGCCTTCCTCATCCTTTTGCTGATAAGGAAGGTGAAGTTGGGTAGAAACCTGGTGAAGAACTTTGGCAGATCAAGGCCAATGCGTGGTGCAAGCACTTTGGTCTGTTTCAAGATGGCGGAGCAATTTCTGAAACCAAAAGTTGAAGCACAGCAGAATGGGAGGTCTGATTGGACTTTCCTGAGTATCAGCAGCACTGTTAGGATATTGGTCAAGAGTCGATGCTGTTCAGGGGCAAAACGCGACTCCTTAGGAGTATGGATTTTTCTGTGCACTGATACTGAGTCAACCTAGAGATACTCCCATTGCCTGAGTGCATCCTGAAGGTGTTAAGAGGATGTATGAGGAGCTGTCAGTATTTCTCCGTTTAAAGTTTGGAACTTATGAACCTTCTGGGGATAATTTCTTGTTTAATGTTCACTTGAAACTATCCTCCTTAACACTGGTAATCATAGTCGGTTAAGGGGAATTTTCACACTGGCCTTGGAACTATGTTAGCACCTCAAGAGTTCTTACTGGAGAACAGGACAATAATAATCATTACCTCTGTGACAGTAGGTAATTGTACTAGATGTAAAATAGTTTTCCCATAGCTGATTATTGGCATCATCGTTCCTAAAAGGGCTAAATTGCATTACAAGAGTATAACCAGTGTCAACATTTTCGTAGTCTGCGTCTGTGTTATATAACCTATACTGAAGAATTTAATTTGTTGTCCAAATTTAGCTTGAAAAACAATTAAGTGCTGGGAGCTGTACGTTTCTAGCATATATATTTCTAACTGTACATTGTTGTGTGTGTGAAAAATAGGATGTTGATTTGAGGACCGATCTTGGAATACCTAGTACGTTGATTGACCTTGAGAGAAAAAAAAGAAGAAAACTGATCTTACTCTCATTTATGGTATTACATTAATTGACTGTTATATTCAAGTATACATAAAATGGCTTCTCGTAACCTCTAAGAAACCGCATCTTGAGTGGGCTGAGAACTATTATATTTGTAATTGGTGCACTGTACCTGTGTGTCTACTGACATTATCCTTGACCTTTTGTAGTGAAGATGTGATTTGGATTGTAGAGATTCTTCATATTCTCTTTGGTGCTTCAGATAATTTAAAGAGTCAACCCTCCTCAGATAGAATTTTTTTTTTACGGAATAGGTACAGAAAATGAAAAAAATGTATGTAATGGCACTCTTCATAATGAGGAAATAGAGAGTCAAGCTCACTTTCCAAAATTTTGGACCTTGACAGATGGTTCCACTTTGTTTCCCCTGTAGAAGACTTCTCATCTCACCAGAAGGTGTGTTGTAGCCATCGCCTATAGAAAGGTGATCTTAAACATTGGTTGATCTTCTTAGAGTCAGGTATCTGGCTACAAAATGAAATGCTAATCCTGATGCTCAGGTCTACATTCTGCTAAATATGACGGTCATAAAGTGGCAGTCTGTGAACAGGTTTGGGCTATCTGTGTGTGTGTGTGTGTGTGTGTGTGTGTGTTTGCCTCCACAGTAGATAAGAAAAATGGATTTGAGTACCTTTAGATGGTACATGTGACCTCTAGTTTGTCATTGGCCCAATGCTCCCTGGTACCACGTACCCATTCTGCTTCACTCGTATATTACTTACCTGCCTCCAGCAGGCAGTTTGCAACCCCAGAAATTTAGTTAATCTATTTGCTAAATGTTTGGGTATCAGGAAGACATAGGGCATTAGGAACCTGGTTCTCTTGTCTTGTCCCTCTCTGTGTCCCTAGCTTCTTGCACATTCAAATACTTGTTGACAGAGTCAGTGAACAGAAGACCGAATTAAGCGTGGATAAAGTACCTTGGCTGACCTTTCTTATCCTCATATTGAGTGTTACCTTCTGTTCCCTTTTCTTCCCCAGCTTGTGATCTCTCAGTGGTGGCAACACCATGTGTATGGGTAGCTCTTAGTTCTCCCTGGAAGGAAGTGTGGCTGAGTCTCTTTCCCGAGAGCCAGTCTGTTATTCATTAGAAGGATTGATCGCATCTAAGCTTCAACCATGTGGCTTTCCATGTGGCTGTTGGGTGGTGTTTTACACCCCCTCCCTTGTGATTAGCTGACAGTTGTGGAGGCGGTCTCTCTCTACTTCTTGGGCAAAATTGTTCAAAGAGAATGCTGTCTGTCTGTAGACAAAGTCAGTTGTGGCCAAGATGAACTTGACAGTGATAGTTCCTTTTGGGTTTGTCAACATTCAGTTTATGTATGCATCCCAAGGTTCTATCCTAAAAGCAGGAAATGTGCCCTATGTCTTGTTTTTGGGTGGGGGTGTTGATAGGCATGCATGCACCCATCCATATCTAATATATACGTGTGTGTGATTATGTGTATGTTTGTGTGTGTGTAAATACTGCATTTCATTCCAAATAAGATAAATAATAATAATAATAGGTTAATTTTAGTTTTGTTCAAAGAAATTTACTTCTGTTAAAAATCAACTCTGCAAAAGTGATGACCATGGGCATTTCTGCCCTCATGTTCTGCAAAACCACACACTAAAAATATGGGAAGATATGGGCTTATTGGGAAAACAGGATTGAGGCAGACTGCTGAAAACTTATGGAACTTTGTAACCGGAAACAAAACCGGAAGTGACTCTAATAAAAATACAGCTTGGTTAAATCTCCACCTGGCTGGTGTTTGCCCTCAACAGGTCAGTCTATCCTTCACAGCATTCCGACTGGGTTTGTACCTCCCTTCTCTCTGTAGGTCGCCGAGGGCATTTGCTTCTAAAAGACCCCATTTTCATCAAAATTAAATCCTCCCCAGAGCATAGCCCTTGTCATTCATCTCTATTGGGAGAAATGTTTTCATAGCTTCTTCATCTGTAACTTCTAGCTTTGCCTGGCAGGTTCACATAGTGGAAATCATAGTGGTTCTTAAAGCCACAGTCTGCTACTACTCATATTAAAGGAAGGCACTGGAATGCATTTCCAACTTTGTTCTATGATCTTCATACATCATTCAGTCTTTCTTTTTCTCTGTGACAGGGCTTTCCTATGATTGCTTCAGAATATTAACAAGCTAGGAAAAAGAACACAAGAGTCAACACAACTTACTTGTTATACTGACATCGTTTCCCTATTTACCAATCATACCTGTGGCAATTCCTGTCAAACGCTAGTAGCAGAATAGATGATCAGTGATACAACTTCTCGAATCTCTGTACCAGTGTTAGAAGGGACAGATCTCTGCAAAGAAAATTTATCGGTTCAGTTGAAGTGATTCACCTGGTGAATATTGAATGGAAGTATGATTCTCCCATCTTTTGAAAGTTATTTTAAATTGTCGTCTGTGGGCAGATACCAGCTTAGTTTCAGGTAGACTTTTATGTCAAGTCATTCTTCATTGCATAAGATCATTTCTTCAGGGGATTAAACTGTCCTTGAAAGGAGTTTAGATAGCTCCTTGCTAAGGAATGGTTCAGGCATGGTAGTTTTCAAAGATCTGACATATTAGAGACACACATTTAGAGTCCAAAGTTATAGGTCTTTCCTCATCTCTTGGATGGTGAAGACAGGTATAGATGTGGCTGAATTCATAGCACAATCTTTCATTTGTTCTTTTTACATTCATAGAACACCAAATATATGGCATGCACTAGGGAAATGGTGAGATTGTGTTCTCCAGAAGTCTGTGGTCTCATGGAGATATAGTTAAGAAAACGGGCAGTTTACAGGGCAATGGGGAAAGCGTTAATACGGGGGAAGATGGGGTTCTGTGGGAGCACAGAAGGCTTATTAAAAGATGTGGTGGCTACGGAGGAGTAGAAGTTAGGAAATGAATGGTACCCACCCCTCATCCCTTCAAATTGAGGGAAAGGCAGGAGTTGAGGGATAACTCTTTGGTTTTCATTTTGGTCTCTTAGGTGGATAGTGGAACCAGTCATGGAGATAGCCTGGGAAGAAGCATTAATTGAAAGTAGTGAATCTGTGGAAAGGACAGTGAGTTCTGAGTGTTTGTGGAACATCCATGTATAGATGTCCACTGCCATGGTCATGTGAGCCTAAAGCTCAGAAGGGGCACTTGTTATGGGGGTTTGGGAATCATTAGTGTATAGATCATGATTAGAGCCAAAAGACAACGTGTAAACCTGAGGAGGGCCCAGTGATGGAATATTGGAGAAAATGGACATTTAAAGGATAGAAGAAGAGAGAGAAGTGACACCAAATTTACAAGGACTAGCAAGAGAGGTAGGAGGCTTTGCTGTTACGGAAGGCATTGGGAAATTGCATTTCAAGATAAAAGGTCTACAGTGGCCTTTGGAGTTAACAACCAGGAAGTCATTGGTACCTTAGGGTGCATCTATTCCATAGAGTGTGTTGGTGGTGGGTGAGGGAGGACCTGATTGCAGTATGATGGTGAGCAAGGGGATGTGGGAATGTGGATGCAGGTACATCTTCTGCGGGCAACACTTTTAAGAATCTTGGGCATGATAATGTAGATAGAATGAATGTGATATCTGGGGGTGATGTTAGAGACTGGATCAGCCATCTCCATTCCCCTGGTTCTGCACAAGGCTCTGCTACTTTGGATGATTTGGATGTCAGTTGTCATGTAGACAGTGGGTATTAGACTTACATTTGTAAAAGAAGGGATTTTCCATAAACCCTACAAAGCCCTCTCCTGCTGACCTACGACAGTTGGGTCTGACATCTTCAGTAATTTAGCTGGAGAAAAGAGTAGAACACCTATAATGTAGTCATACAGAACCTTTCTAAAGGGGTTGGTCAACAAAAAGATCTTGCTAAGTTGAGTACAAGGAGGTAAGTAAAGTTCTTCATTACAGATTTTTCATACCAGCATTTTTCCAAGAGGAGAGGTATGGTGGACAGATCACTATGGTGTTATTGGTAAATGGACATGATGGAGTTTTATGTGTTAACTTAGCTGGCTCCAGTCCCTAGTCATTCTGTCAAACGCTAATGTAGGTCTTGGTGGGAGGCTATTTTGTAGATGTGATTAAAGTCCACAATCAGTTGCATTTAAGGGAGATTATCCTGGATAATCTGGGTGGGCCTGATTCAGTCAACTGAAAGGCCTTTAGAACTGGGGCTTACTCGAAGAAGAAATTCCACCTGTGGATAACCGCTTCAGCTGGGAGGAGTTTCAGCTTGCCCTTCCTAATGACCTGCCCTATGGACTTTGGACTTGCCTAGCTAGCCCCCTACCCCCATCCCCCCCCCCCCCCCCCCCCCCCCCCGCCCAACCACATAAGCCAGTTCCTTGCAATAAATCTTTTAAGGTGTATATCCTAGTGGTTCTGCTTCCTTGATTGAATCCTGATTGGTACAGTCAGGTTTCTGGTCCACACGCTACCATTTGATAACAGTGTGCTGTTAGCGGTGTCCCCTAGGCCTTGGTGGCCTCTACCGTACGATACGATCTCTTCTGTGTTTGAAGTCTCTCCGTCCGATTGAGTCTGCCACCTCTTCGAATAAACCTCACTTATTAGGGGGTGTCGTCATCTCGTTTTGTCTGCATGTGTGAAGGGCTTCAGGAGCCCTGCCAGGCCTTGGCCTTCTGGCACACGGGGCTCATTCTTGAGCGTGGTGGGCACACAGGGCCATGCCAGGAATTCCCCAACCAAGGGGCCACCACCCTATTCTCACTTTCGTCGTCAGGGAATTTTCCTCTCTGGTTTTCATTTCCTTGTCTTCTAGTCTAGTGTTTTAAAAATGGCATCGTCGTGGGCCTTACTAACAAGCCATGGAGCTTCTACAAGTTCTGGATTTGAATTTTATTTAAAAATAGTCATTTTCTAAATAGTCCATCGATCAAACATTTATTATATGTCTACTGTGTGCCTAGAACAATGCCAGGTGCTGGGACTGCAGCCACAAATGTCTTTTAAACTGTTGTTCAGAATGTGATAGCTAAAGGCCTAACACCCACATATGGTTATACACCACGCTTTTAACACATTGGGCTGTTCAGTACATTAAAAGGAACAGCCAGGTCAACTCTTTTCTTTGGTGAGTAGACCTCAGAATATAGCTTTTCCTGCCATCTCTGGGCATATATTTGAACTTCTGGTAAATGCACTGCCTTAGCAACATTTTAGGTCTGCAGCATTCTTAAAAATTCAGACCTGTTTATATCTCCTCACATAAAATTATACAGGCAAATATGCTTTTACAACACAACGCACCCACTCAATGAGATACCACTCAAGGTTCAAATGGTGGTGGTTGGTGAATATTCTGGACATGGTGTCATAATCAGTGTGTGATAATAGCTATCTCTTTGTATTGTACCAAAGGTGATACTGGGGTTTATTGAGAGTACTAGGCCATTCTGCCCTGACTTTTCAATTTGAGAGAAGGAATGCGGGTTGTTGTTACATGTTAGAGGGTCAACCACAAAACAGACATTTCCTCTGTTTCTTTTTTCAGACTTTAGGGTCACTTAGAATGCAGAATACCCTCAGCTTGTGAGACAAGATCATTAAAACAAAGCAAACCTAACCTGACACTACTCACAACTATTTTTTATAGCAAATCAAAAATTGCTTTCTTATTTACAAGCAGACCAAATGCAGAAATAAATTGTTGAGGCTGTCATAGGAAGACAGCTGATGTTCTTGGGCCTCATTGAAAAAATTCGTTATTAATCAAAATAGGCTGGCTTTATTGCTCTCATGAGTTATAAGAAAGTAGCATCACTTAAACTTACAAAAGGCTTCTACACTAAAAAATTATTGCACGTATCTGATTTTATGTTGTTAGGTTTCCTGGAACCATTTTGATTGGGAAAAGGGGTCCATAGCTCAGCTCCAGGGTTTTCTGCGAGGCTCTAAGCTCTCCGAGGGCAGGACCATGTCTGTAATAGTTGTGATGGCATTCCCAGCTCTTGGCACTTTACTGGGTACATGGAAGCTTTTCAATAAATATTTGTTGAATGAATGATTGAAAATGTTTGAAGCTGATGGGCTTACGCCACCTTGGCCTTCTCTTGAGTGAGCTTCCTTTATTGCTTCCCATATGGTTTTACTCTCTCCCTTTACTAAGATGATGCCTTCAGATTGTCCTTGACGTTCAATATTCCATTTTGCCTTCCACCAGATCTTGTATAGATTAGGTAACAAAAGTCCCTTAAAGCCGGCTGGAACATTCAAGGCATTGTCCCTCTTGATAACTGAATGGAGAGTGGCCATCCTCTGAATCCGGCCTGTGACAGAGCCCCTCTCACACAGGCACACACAAAACTGTGGTTCGTAGCTGCCCCTACTGTTTGCATCTCTCTGCCTGTTGGCTCTGCTCTAGCCTCAGTGGCTTGGCCCCTAGTTTGATATACACCATGCATTTTAGGGGGGCCACCTGGAACCAGACTCAGAAATGGAGAATTACAGGTAGAGGGTTTACTGAAGAAGGCCCTCATGAGATACACTCATAAGGAAGTGAGGAAGGCAAGATGGGACAGGTGGAGAAGCTGACTTCCAGTCAAGTTACAGTTGAGATCTCACCTGGTCCCACCAAAGGCTCTGCACCCGTGATAGCCCTTCAGCAATGACCTAAACTGAGGGCGGGGAACGGGGCCCTTGTATCCCTGTACCATGTAGACACTGCTGGTAGGCTGCCCCACGGTGAGTGGGGAGGGGTGGGGGTGTATTCTTGGGCAGAGGGCAGTTCCCTTTGAGGGACACAGCTTTGAACCTTCTGCAGCAGAGAGCTTGCTACACGCGGAGGGGATGGGCATGTAGACCCTGAAAAGAAGACCTGGGTGTAATATCACATGATCTACTACACTATCAATTCTTGCCATTCATTGATTGGTGAGTCTGTCGTCAATCTGTCTGTCCAATATGCATCTGTCTCCCTGCTTCTATTTTATGTTTTTGGTGCCTCCCTTGAAGACATGATTTGTCATTTGCCTGCTTCTTGGGCAGCCCAGGTCTTGAGTACTGACAGACCAGCCATGTGTTAAGATCATGCCTGTGGTTTGTTTCCCCACACAGCATGTAGCACAGGGTTGCGAGCAGGGAAGTATTTCAGATGCCGTCATTTGTGTTGGGTCTCCATCCCTTATTCTTGAACTGTTTTCCTTGACTGATTCTCCCACTCCTGAGGTGCCTCTGTGTCCCCATCTTCTGCTGTCTGTTTCTTAAAGTTTGGAGCTTCTTACAGTTTTGACCTTGAGTTCTTCTGCTGATTATGATGCAGTGGCTGTGTGGATGATTTCCAAGTCTCTGACACTTGCCTGGATTTTTTTCCCCCCTCAACTCCAGGGCTATCCATCTAACTCCACTTGGACTCTTTTCACTCAAAATATCCGAAGTTGAACTTATGATCTTCCTGTGTAAATCTTGCTTCTCTTTCTGGGTTCCTAGCCTCAGTAGTACCTCTGTCCATTGGTCTCTTAGCTAGAAATATGGCCTCCTTTATTTTGCCCAGGCACCGTGTATATTCTCTTGGATCAGCATCCTGCCTATTTCCTGAATCTGTCCTTTTCCCCTGCATATTCTCTCTCCCCACTTGAATTCAGAAGACAAGTCCCACGACTTAGATCACTCCAGAACCTCTTAGCTGATATCTCTGCATCTAGTCCAGTGTTTCTCCAAATGCTTATAAGGATCTTTCTCTAAAATACCAATGTTATCAAGTCTCCGGATGAAATACTATTAAGTGATGTATTAGCTCTTTGTGATGTGACCCCTTCTCACTTCCTGCTGGTTCTCCACTTACAGCTGCAGTCTCTTCAGAGGTCTGCTCTTGGTTTCTGAAACACTCCACATGCTCTCTTTACTCATACCTTTCTGAATGGCTGGGGCGCTCTCTGTTACCAACCCTGCCACCTTGTTGCTTGCTTAAATCCTGTTCGTCTTTTATGTCTCAATTTGGATGTTGCTCTTGGCAGACCTTCCCTGGCTCATCAGGGGTTTTCTTTGGGCTCCTGTAGCACCCCATTCTTATCTCAGTAGAGCATTCACTTCAATATGTTGTAATTTATTATCTTATTTTCTGAGTCTCCTACCAGGTTTTAAGTGTTTTGGGGGCAGGGATTCTCTCTGTCTCGTTCATTCTTTAGCACCCAGCCCATGCAGGATGCAGAAGGCAATCTGGGTAATGAAAGAATGAATGTATACAGGTCTTTCGTTTACATGAACGTTGAAACTGATCTTGACAACCTGTTTTGTATGGAGTTTGAAGGACTGTCAGTCTTTCAGTTTTCCTCAGGGCATCTAACATTCAAATCTGTTTTCTATATCTTTTATTGATCAGTTGATCAGTGGACATTGGTTTCTTATAGGCAGAACTCACGGACAGTGTTTGGCTTTGTAATATCAGTAAAGCTAATGCAGTCTTACAGTCAAAGGACTGCCGAGTCTTGGGTTTGGGTCGCAGTTAAGTCATTTGCTTAGTCTTTCACCAACATCTCCAAGAAAGAATCGAAAGCGAGGGCCTCTTTTACTCTACTGAAGGAGACAAAAAGCTTGAAATGCTAGAACTGGCTATTTTCTTCACTAAATTCTGAGTGCATCATACATGAGCTAGACGATACCTTGCCGGACTCTTCCCGAGAGTTGCTTGAAAATCGTGACGTCGTTATTGCTTTCTCATGCAAGACTTACTAAAGGAGGACAGTGAGGCTCAGCACAGCCTTGAGTCGTGTTTAATCCTCTTGGTGATGAAGAATGGGATCAGGACCCGCCTCACCGATTCATACCACAGGCCTTGACATTATGGGAAACATTTGATGTCTAAACTTTTCCTGGAAATCCAAACTTATTTGTGAACTATTGGAAGTCCGACTGAGTAAGGAAATCCAAACCTCCTGTCAGGACAAAAGGTGAATGGGTAAGATTCTAGTGTCTTATTGTTTACATTGCTGTATTGGCTGGTCTGCATTGCTCCCTGAAACCACATTCACTTTGAAGAGTGTGGTACACATGGCGACTGGTGAAACCGACTTTGGTGAGGGTCTTATAGTTAACAGAAGGATAAAGGGAACCACAGAGAGGTTGGGATGCAGACACATATGGACCTTCTTCAAGTGATAGACCTAATTTTCTCTCTGAATTGGTGTGTATTTTGGTACTACGCAGAAAGTCATAGCTTGTTTTCTTACCTTGATCATCACACATGGAAGAGATTGCAAAATCTTTGATATCTTGAGGCATTTCTGTTTTACTACCCTGGCCCTCCCACTCTTGTGTGGCCATGTCTATGGTGTTATGATATTTCAGGGAAGCTGGTGCAAATCCCGTTTGCTTTTGACATAATGAAACAGTATGGTCTTTTGAAGAAATCTAATCTCTGGTCCTGGCTGATGCATGAAGAGGTTAGTGAAGTGCAATTTCCTATGATTCTCTTTCAAGATAATATTTTGTTTTAATTTTAAAGTTCTAAAAAATGTTTATTCATTTATGTTGAGAGACAGAGAGAGACAGAGAGTAGGGGAGGGACAGAGAGAGAGGAGAGAGAGAATTCCAAGCAGGTTCACTGTCAGTGCAGAGCCTGATGTAGGGTTCAAACTCAGGAACTGCAAGATCATGACCTGAGCTGAAATCAAGAGCTGGGCACTCAACCAACAGAGCCACCCAGGCACCCCTAAGATGATCTTAATGGTTAAAAACAGTAACAATAGCATTCAGTGAGTGTTTACTATACATCATACACTGTCTAAATTCTTCACATTATCTCATTTAGTACTTCTTTTGGGATGGGCACTAATTTTTTTTTAATCCCCATTAATGATTCAGAAACAGACTCACAGCTACCAGATGGTAGAACCAAGATTTAAACTAGGTCATCTGAAGGGTGCCTGGGTGGCTCAGTTGGTTAAGCGTCCAATTTCAGCTCAGGTCATGAAGTTGCAGTTCAGGGGTTTGAGCCCTGCATGGGGCTCTGTGCTGATGTCTCAGAGCCTGGAGCCTACTTCGGATTCTGTTGTCTCCCTCTCTCTCTGCTCCTCCCTGCTCATGCTCTGTCTCTCTCTCTCAAAAATAAATAAACATTAAGAAATTATAAAAAGATAAAATAAACTGTTCATCTGAGGTACCACCACTTAGCTCTTGTTAAATTATAAAATGCCCACGGTTTCCCTTCCAACTTCCCTCCTTTTCTTACTAGGTGGTACTGTAGCTCTAGCATTGTCTGTACCTGTGCTTTGCGCAGGATCATAGGCACGGGTAGGTGAGTGTTACACTGAGAACAAGAATATTCTTGCTTGTGTAGTTCCACGCTGGTGTTGATACATCCTGCCATACTTAAATATAGACCTATCAACTGACCTTTAAAAAACCCCTTTTAGGATTTTTGCCAAGAATTCACAGAAAGCTCTCTAGTTAGCAGTTTGTAGAACAGGAAAATCAGGGTATGTGTTTCTGTTGTACGTGCAATTCTTATTTTCCAGGAATAAAAAATACTGCCGGTCATCCTTCTACAACTTTCTTTAGAAGATTTTCAGGTCTTTCGAGCACCTGGGTGGCTCAGTTGGTTAAGTGTCCAACTTCAGCTCAGGTCACGATCTCACTGTTGATGAGTTCAAGCTGCGCGTTGGGCTCTGTGCTGACAGCTCAGAGCCTGGAGCCTGCTTGGGATTGTGTGTCTCCCTCTCTCTCTGCCCCTCTCCCACTCATGCTCTCTTTCTCTCAAAAATAAATAAACGTTAAAAAAAATATTGAAAAAAAGATTTTCAGGTCCTCAGACTAATAGTTTTGGGGCTAGAGGTTTGAAATCAGCTACAGTAATAGGTGCTTCTGTGTCTTCTCAACTATCTTAGTTTCTTCTCTCCATTATTTGTTCCCTAATATATTAAAAAAATCAGGTTATAAAGCACATACATACTCACAGAAAATTTTTAAAAAAGAAAAAGCAGAAAAAATAGCTCATGATTCTTTAATTTAGCAGTCCACTTTTAACATAGATGTATATCCTAATCCTTGTCTACTTACATAAAGAATATCCAAGTATATGTATGATAAAACTAAATATGAAATTATGGCCATACTATACAAAACATTGTACAACTCTTTTCTCTTATTTTATTTTATTTTATTTTATTTTATTTTATTTTATTTTATTTTATTTTATTTTATTTTTAAGTTTATTTATTTATTTTGAGAGAGAAAGAGAGCATGAAGGGGGGATGGCAGAGAGAGAGAGAGGGAGAGAGAGAATCCCAAGCAGGCTCCCCACGGGCAGTACAGAGCCCGACATGGGGGCTTGAACTCACGAACTGTGAGATCGTGACCTGAGTCAAAATCAAGAATTGGATGTTTAACCGACTGAGCCACCCAGGCACCCCTGTGCAACTCTTTTAAACAATATAAGTATTTCCTTTATTTAATCGTATCCTATAACATCATTTCAACATGCTGTCCCGTATAATTCATCACCTTGTACTCTATTAGATTCCATATTTAGCTTGTTTTTAAATTTTCACTATTTTAAGTCATATATAACTAAGCTCTCTTTAGAAATCTTTGTATATGTTGCTGGTACTTCCTTATGATAAATTTGTTTATGGGGAAGTTCAGTGAGTACACCCTTGATAAAAACTTTTGCTAATACTGCCGATTGCTCTCCAGAAGGGATATGCTTGCCACGCAGTAAGGGTATTACCAGCCTTGACTGGCATGTTTATTTTACTTGGCTCTTAGCATTACTGGTATTGTTCTTAAAAACTGTAATTTATGAGGTGTTTTTCATTTCTTATTGATATATAAAGATTTAAAAAAACTATTAATTTAATCATTGTCTATAACATTCATTAACAAAAAAGATATTTTTTTCTTTCTGGTTAGTTGTTAATTTCTTTCTGGTTAGTTGTGATTTTTTTTTTTTTTTAATAAGGAGCGTGACTTAAACATTTATACTAGATTAGATATATGTCTATTTAAGATTCTTTCTTTTTACTTTCTAAATTTCCTCCTTCCTTCTTTGCTTCCTTCTTTCCTTCCTTGAGGTAGAGAGAAAGTTCTCCTTGTGCGAAAGCCTATACCGTTGATCTTAAGCCTCTTCTGTTTCTTTTATGGAATAATTTTTGTACACTTAATATAACCGTAATTTATTTTGCTGGATGGTGTGAAGTAGGGATATGCTTAGTGCTGTGGTTAATCTGTTGTTTCAACACCACTACTTATTAAACGATTCATTGTTCTCCCGCTGATTTGAAATGCTAGGTTTATCTTTGATGAAATTGTTGCATATAGTAAGTAATATGAATGTGTTTTTGAGTATTCTCTGTCATATGGTTTTAATTGTTGGGGTTTTAGGAAACATTTTATAGTTAGGTAATTTGAGTCTACTTTCATAATTCTTATCTCAAAATATTGTGATTGTTTCGGTTGATAAAGTTCCCAAATAAGATCCAGATGAGATTCTTCCTTTAATTGCACTAGATTTACAGATCACTTTGGGGAAAGTTGACATCTTTGAGATCTTGAGTATTCCCATTCAGGAATCTATTTCTTCTCGTTCATTTAAACTCTTTTCTATGTGTGTTAGCAAATCTTTCTAGTCTTCTTGATACAGATCCTTGGTTTATTATTAGGTAGTTTAAATTGTTGTTGCTTTTGTGAATAGAGTTTATTATTGCTTATATATTAGAAGAGTGATTTTTTTGTATTTGTTTTTAATTATTCACTTTCTGAATTCTTATCAGTCTAATGTGTTTCAGTCAGGTCTTTCTGGCATTCTGGTCACATAATCCTCAAATAATCTTACTGTTCTTTCTATTAGTTATACATTTCCTGTATTTTTCTACTCTTAGTTTTATTAGCCAGAATTTTCAGAAAGCGCTATAGAATAGTGTGATAGCCAGCATTTGTATCTTATTTCTTTCTTCTGATTTAATAAAACTAGCCTTTGTTTCACCATTAATTAAGACAGTGGCTGTTGATAAAAGGTAGATAGGATGTTTCCCATTAATTAAAGTTTCTGTACCTCATTTACTGTTTTCTTTTTAACAAGGAATGGGTATTATACTTTATTAGGTATTTTTTCATACTTACTAAGGTTATCATGGAATCGTTCTCCTTATCATAAACTTGCTATAATTTAGTAACTGTAATTTCCAAAGGCGACGTTTCCACATTTTGAACGAAACATACTTGGTGCCAACGCATTTTTAAATTTTAATATTTTGCAAAGTTTGGCCAGCTGCTATGTGTGTTTAGGATTGCAGTATTGATATTCAGAAATGTGGTTGGTCTTTGGTTTCTTTGTGTGTGTGTACCAATTTACTCAGATTTTAATGTCAGGATGATGCTGGTTTCATGAAAGTAATTGATTAACCTTTTATTTTTTCCTCTGTTTTTGGAAATAGTTTATACAACATGTCAGTTAAGCTTTCTCTTGAATATTTTTTTGAAAGAAATAAGTTGATTATGATATTTTGTGTGTCTGGAATATTTTTTGGAGACAAAGTTTTTAAAAAATGTTTATTTATTTTTGAGAGAAAGAGAGAGAGAAAGAGAGAGAACGTGCACACATTTGTGGGGTAGGGGCAGAGAGAGAGAGAGAGAGAGAGAGAGAGAGAGAGAGAGAGAGAAAGAATCCTAAGCAGGCCCTGCACTGTCAGCACAGAGCCTGATGCAGGACTTGAACCCAAGAATGGTGAGTTCATGACCTGAGCCCAAATCAAGAGCCAGACGCTTAACTGACCAAGCCACCCAAGCGCTCCTGGAGACAATTTTTGATAGCATTTTCCATTGTTGATTTTTTTTTTTCAGGTGTCCTCTTCTTGAGTAAATTTTTGGTAATTTATATTTAGTAAGAATACCATTCATATGTCTCTATTTTAACATTTATGTGAAGAGGTGTAAATAGTTTTATATTTTCAAAATCTCTTTCATATATAGTATTTGGTAATGCTGTAACTTCATGATTTTCTTCTTTTTTCTTGTTTTTTTGATTGTCATCAGTTTGATTCTTAGGTTGATTTTTTCCTATAAAATCAACCTTTAATTAAGCTTTATTTTCCCATTTCACTGTTTCTGCTTTACATGAATCATTGCGATTATTATTATTCATTCCTTCATCTGTTTACCTGTTCTGCTTTTATTTCTGAACTATACTACACAAACAAAACTGTATATAATGTATGTGTAAAATTTAATAATAGTAATAATTATGAGTGTACTAAGCACATACTTTAAAAAATAGGATATATTGTCACCCCTTTTTGTGCCCCTTTCTCCATGTATATCCATCCCTCTCTCTGAGAGGCAACTATTCTTCTGAATTTCTAGTTATTTCCTTTACTTTCCCTACAGTTTTGCAACATAATTTTGGATCCCTAAAATTTGCATTGCTTCATTTTTCCTGGGTCTGGACCTTATAGAATTGGATTCAAATTGTGTGAATTCTTGTGCATCTTGTTTTTTGCTCAGTATTATGCTTTTGAGATTTATCCTTGTTCATGCGGTTCATTTTTTTTATTGGAGTATAATGTTTCTCTGTAAGAATTTGAATATATGTATTTACATATACACAAAAATCTAGTAAGGTACAGTATATGGTATTATATAATATACAGATATAAGGTATGCAAATGTATGGAATTCCTTGACCTGTTTTATTATGGTTGGACGTTTGGCCTTATTTCAGTTTCTTGTTTTATTTTCATGCTTTGCTATTACAAACAGTATTGCTGTGAGTAATTTTTGTCGCTTTCTCTTGGTACATCCACAGCAGAGATTATCCGTGGTAAATACTTTGATGCTGGATTCCTGGGTTCTAAGTGTACTCAACTGTTCAACTTTTCTAGATTATACCAAAGTCATCAAATTATTTCCAAGATATTTATGTGTTCTGTAGGCCTCATTTATTCCTAATTTTCTAGCTACTTGAGTTCAATACTTAACTAACTTCTTTTCACATTTGATATTTGAAAATAAGAAACAAAAATATTTATAGCTATGAATTTTTTCCAGAGTGTGGTTTTGACTACAGAAGTTTTATCATGTAGTCTTCTCTAATTGATATTTTTTCTAAATACAATACATTTTCAGTTGCTATTTGCTCTTCTACGCAAGAGTTATTTAGAAGAGTGTTTTAACTTTTCCGTATAATAAAATTAATATTATTTTTTTGATTCTCCTTTTGTTGTTCTTAACTTCAAGTTTTTATGCATTAATTGGAGATTAAGACAGACATTTCACTCCTTTTTGCAGTGTTACTAAATTTTTTGTGACTTAATATGTGATCAGTATTTTATTCATACTTGAAAAATGTATAGTTTTGGGAGCACAACATTTAATATCTATATTACACAAATTAACATGTATTGATAATTAAGATATGTACCTAGTAAATGAAGCTATTTAATTATAGCAAGTAAATTGTTTAGATCCTTATTGACTTTGTCAGGAGACACAGCTTGAAGTCTCAAGGTCTCCTTGTAGATGCGTTTATTGGGTAGGTTTCCATGACAGTGCATATGGGTAACATTTATTGTGAATACTAATATGTTTGAAAGTATTTATGGTATCATATTTTATATTTTCTGTTTATCATGCTTCTTTGTCTTCCTTTTCTTGGGATTATTTTATGACATTTCTTTTTTTTTTAGTATTCTGGTAGTTATGTATATTACTTCTTTAAATTCTTTTTTTTTTTTAATGTTTATTTATTTTTGGGAGAGACAGAGTGTGAGTCGGGGAGGGGCAAAGGGAGAGGGAGACACAGAATCCTAAGCAGGCTCCAGGCTCCCAGCTGTCAGCGCAGAGCCGGACATGGGGGTCGACTCCACAAACCATGAGATCATGACCTGAGCCGAAGTCAAGACACTTAACTAACTGAGCCACCCAGCTGCCCTGATTATCTTTAAATTCTTAACAAACTTAAAACAAAATGTTTATTTATTTTTGAGAGAGAGTGAGCAGGGAAGGGGCAGAGAGAGAGGGGGACCGAGGATCTACAGTGGGCTTTGCACTGACAACAGTGAGCCTGATGCGGGGCTCAAACTCACCAACCATGAGATCATGACCTGAGCCAAAGTTGGACACTTAACTGACTAAGCCACCCAGGTGCCCCTATAGTCTTAAAAAACATATTTGGAACTAGTTTTTCTAGTAGCGTCTAGAGGCAAACAAGTGTTACACTCTCGCTCTTGAGCAAGATAAGCGACTCAGCCACTCTTTGTTTTCTCTCTGTCCAACCTCTCTCCTGTCTTCTAAATATTTTAATTTTATATTCAGATTTTTGTTATTATTGTGTTTTTATACTGTATGTACTTAGGCATTGCATCTTTAACATTTCCTTAAGTATACTTGTCAAATTATCAACAACGACTCAGATTTGAATAGGAATTTACTTATCTCCTTACTTCTTACGTTCTTTTATATTCCATGATTTTCTTTTTTCTTGGACTTGTGTTTCATGATATTGGAGTGTTTTCTCAGATTGCTCTTTCCGATGGGAAAAATGCATGGAAAAAATCTTCTGATCCCTTGAACATGATATAATTTTCTAACTTAGAGAATTCTTTCTTTCTATTTTACTAAATCTTCCTCTTTTGATCACTTGATATAATTTACAACAAATTACTGACCGTCTATATTTTAGAATAAGTTCTACTTGGTGGTGATGTTTGTTTGTTTAATATGCGATCAGTTCCTCCATTTATTCTTCCTGTCGTGGTCTCTGCCTGTATCTTACTAACCTTACCTTTCTTTCTGTGCTTTGTCCCTTCTGACCTTCCTATTGACCTTTCTTGTATCATGTTTCATCCTATGAACTATTCAAAATACTCTCCCATCTTTGCCTCGAGTGCTCTCTCCTTTGCTATACGTGTTAATTTGTATCCATTTTTTGCCTGTTATTTCAGATGTCTCTTTCTGTAGGAATTCTTCCTTAGTATCTGAGACCAGAAGAGGTTTCCCTGTCTTGTTCCAGTATCATCCCTTTATTTTTTTTTCCATAGGGCTTATTATGATTTGGAATTTATTTGCATGACTTTTGGTTCGTGTCTGTCTCCTCTGAAGTTCGTGAGGGAAAGAGCTTTGTCTCACTATTCCATAATCCTGGCCCCTAGTCCAGTGAGTGATACATAGGAACGTGCAGCGAGTGTCTGTTGAATTAATTCTGCTTTGGCTTGGTCTCTTTGGATTTCTTTTTGTTTTAATGTTTTTGTTCTATTTTATCCATTTATTTTAGCGTGTGCTTATTAATTGCCAAAATTACAAAAATGCACCGTAATGTATTATAAAGTGAATGCCTGTCTCCTTCTCATCGGGTCTTCACATTGTAGAAATGCTGTCAGTCCCTGAAGCCCCCTGTGCTTGACGTGTGCTTTGGCCATTCCTTTACCTCTTTAAGCTGGATAGTGATTTTCCCTTTTTCGTTCCTGAGGCTGCTTACATTTATCCCTTTTCTCCTTTTTTTCCCCTGAATATTCTTGTCAGTGGTTCATTTTTTTTTTTTTTTTAACATTTTGGGTGACTCTTAGCTTTGTGGATTTTTCTGTTGTATGTTTTCTATTCCATTTATTTCTCCTTTTATCTTTATTATTTTCTCCTTTCTCCTTTTTCTGTTTTCTTTTTTGTTACAAAAATTCTTTGCTTTAATTAATTTATTTATTTCAGTCTTTTAAAGTTTATTTATTTATTTTGAAAGAGAGAGCGAGAGGGGGGTGGGGGGCAGAGAGAGATGGAGAGAGAGAATCTCAAGCAGGCTCCATGCTGTCAGCACAGAGCCCAATGCAGGGCTTGAACTCACAAACCATGAGACCATGACCTGAGTAGAAACCAAGAGTCAAATGCTTAACCAACTGAGCCACCTAGGTGCCCCTGTTAAAAAGTTCTTAATGTGGTTGTTAGTTCATTAAATTTCAACCTGCCTTTCCCCCTAAGTATATCCATTAAAATTATACCTTTTTATTTAAGCACTGCTTTAGCCATATGTTGAGTTCAAAACATTTTATAGTTTTCCTTTCGATTTAGAAGTGTATTTCTTAATTTCCAAACCTGATGGTTTTCTAGTCATTTTATTGAGCTTTAGATTCACTGTGTTGTTAGAGAAAATACTCTGATAGTGACACTTTATTTTATTTTTTTCTTATTAAGCTTTTAGTTTTAATTCCAGTGTAGGTAATATACAATGTTATATTAGTTTCATGCTAGTGAAATTAGTTTCAGTACAGTGATTCAGCACTTCCATACGTTACCTGTACTCATCACAACAAGCGCATTCCTTAACCCCATCTCCTGTTTCACCCATTCCCTCACCCCCCTCCCCTCTGGTAACCATCAGTTTGCTCTCTATAGTTAAGAGTCTGTTTCTTGGTTTGCCTCTCTCTTTTTTTCCTTTGGTCATTTGTTTTGTTTCTAAAATTCCATATATGAGTGAAATCGTATAGTATTTGTTTTCCTCTTATTCCACTTAGCATTATACTTTCTAGCTCTATCCATGTCATTGAAAATGGCAAGGTTTCATTGTTTTTCTTATGGATGAATACTGTTCCGTTGTATGTATATACCACATCTTGTTTATCCATTCATCTGTTGATGGGTGCTTGCGCTGCTTCTCTATCATGGCTATTGTAAACAATGCTCCAATAAAAATAGGGGTGCATATATTCTTTTCAATTAGTATTTTCATATTCTTTGGGTAAATACCCAATAGTAGATTGCTGGATTGTAGGATAGTTCTATTTTTTTTTTTAATTTTTTTTTTCAACGTTTATTTATTTTTGGGACAGAGAGAGACAGAGCATGAATGGGGGAGGGGCAGAGAGAGAGGGAGACACAGAATCGGAAACAGGCTCCAGGCTCTGAGCCGTCAGCCCAGAGCCTGACGCGGGGCTTGAACTCACGGACCGCGAGATCGTGACCTGGCTGAAGTCGGACGCTTAACTGACTGTGCCACCCAGGCGCCCCAGGATAGTTCTATTTTTAACTTCTTGAGGAAACTTAATACTATTTTCCAGAGTGGCTGTCCCAGTTTGCATTCCCATCAACAGTCCATGAGAGTTCTTTTTTCTCCACATCCTCGTCAACACCTGTCTCTTGTGTTTTTGATTTTAGCAGTTCTAACAGGTATACATGATATGTCATTGTAGTTTTGATTTGCATTTCCCTGATGATGAGTGATGCTGAGCATGTTTTCATGTGTCTGTTGGTCATCTGTATATCTTCTTTGGAGAAATGCCTGTTCATGTCTTCTGCCCATTTTTAAATTGGATTATTTGTGGTTTGGGGTGTTGAGTTGTATGAGTTCTTTATATATTTTGGATACTAATCCATTATCGGATATGTCATTTGCAAATATCTTTTCCCATTCAGTAGGTTGTCTTTTTATTGATAGTTTATAATCTGAATGATATTGACATGTTTAAACATGTTGACACTTGCCTTTTTAACCTAATATGTGGCTACTCTTTCTGTTTTGTGTGTGTTAAAGCGGTTGTATTCTGAATTTTTTTGTATAGCATTATGGGTATGTCCTTTGTGTCAAGATTATTAATTGTATATTCAAATATTTAGCTTTGCTGAATTTTTGGTCTGCTTGTTCTATCAGTTATTGAGAGGAGTGTATGAAAATTTATGTTCTGATTATGGATATATCTGTTTCTCCTTGTAATTTTGTTACATTTATATTTTATATTTTGATATAGATCTGCCCATTTTTACATTATATATTTTGAGTTTTTGATGTTAGGAACACACATTTATAATTTTTATATATTTCTGGGAAATTGATCCTTTTACCATTATAAAAGAATACCCCTTAACTCTAGCCAAGCTTTCTGTTTTAAAGAATACCTTGCCTGAATAAAAAAAAAAAGAATACCTTATCTGATATTAGTAGAAACACAGCATATTCTTTCAATAATGTTGGCATGGCATTTCTTTTTTCATCATTTTACTTTTAGCTTTTCTGTATTCAAATGTTTTAGATGTGTTTTTATGTGGCATGTTAGGATTTAAAAAAAAACAATAAACTTTATGTTTTAATGAGAGTATTTAGACCATTTATATTTAATATAATTATGCATATATCTGTGTTTAAAACTAAGATTAAGAAATTTTTTATCCCATTTTACCTCTATTATTTTCCTTTTCTTTTAGTAGTTACTCTAGAGATTACAACATACACATTTGACTTAAATTTTAATGTTAATTAGCATGTTACACTCTTCTTGGACAATGCAGAAGTCTTAGAAATCTTAATGTTCCAATATGTCCTTTTTTGCCTTAGATGCTATTGTGTTCCTAACCTGACTTATTTAGGGAGGGCTATAACCAATGCAAAGAAAGCTTGTGGACCTTAAGAGAGGTTAGTTTAGTTTAGTTTAGTTTTGTTTTTGAGAACAAATGGGAAAAAATGAGGTCCTTGTACAACTGTATGGCAATTCAAAATCATCTTCATCACAGCTGATGCCCTTCTTCCATCTCCATTCTAGAGAAAATAAAATCATTCCAGGCCTCAGTTTAGTTCTACAAATTTTTTTTCCAAATACAATTCCAAGAACACAGTTATAGGTAAACAGGCACAAGAGGAGAGAAGACAACATTAGTCGTGAGAACTGGCAGAAATACCAGACTGTACAAGCAGATGTACAGGGGTTCGAGATGTTGAAATGTCAGACAAAGATTTTAAAGTAACTATCCTTCATATGTTCAAGGAGCTGAAAGACCACACTAAAAATTTCAACAAATATATGGAAACTGAGAAAGAACAGCTTTCTAGAACCAAAATATACAATACCCCAAATTAAGGTCTCGGGGGAAGAATTTAAGACATACTGGACACAAATGATTAAATAGTGAACTGGAAGGTGATTTGGAATATCACAAAAATGAAAGAGGAAAAAATGATTAACAAAGAAGACACCGTGAAAAGGTTTAATGTGCATTCAGATGGAATGCCAGAAGGAAGAGGAAAAGCAGGAAGGGAGAAGGGCTAGGCATTCCCCTAAATCAATGAAAAATGTCAACTCCATAAATTCAAGTATCCCCATAAACACCATGCCAGCCAGAAGACAATGGAATGGCATCTTTAATACACTGAAGAAAAATCATTGCAACCTGAGAATTTGCTACTCAATAGAAAAATCCAGGAAAAATGTATGTAAAACAAAGATTTTTTAGTTGAATAAGAATGAAGATAATTTGTTATTACCAGCTTCTCACTAAAGGAAATAATAAAGAGTGTTCCTCAGGAAATAATTTCAGATGAAATGTTGGAGATGCCTAGATTCTTAGATTTCTTTCTAAATATTTTTAATGCATTCATTTACTTATTTAAAAAATTGTATTCATTTTTGTTTAGGTAAAATATCCTCATGGTACAAAACTCAAAAGGAGCAAAGTTACAAATAGGGAAAGTAGTTTTAAATTCTTTTGTTCTGCTGTTTTGTTCTGCTGTTCATTCTTTGTCAAGAATGAAATAGAATTTTTAGTGGTTATCTGCTTTTTAAGCAGTTTTGTTGGAATAATCAACAGTCGGTGGTGTTATATATACATATATATGTATTATATACATTATATATATATGTATATAATACATATGTATATATACACACACGCACACATACATATATAGGAGGAGCATGTGTATGGGTAATGTAGTTTTATGCGCTCTTACAGATGTGCAGATGGAAAGTATGGTTTTTTTTGTCCTTCCGCATGAACAATATTTAGTTTCACTGGTTGTGAAGACTTTGTTGCATGTTTGTTTCTTTGAAAACCATGATGTGGAGGAGAAGTCTGATGCTAACATGATTAAAAAATTAATAACCTTTCTTTCTGGTTCTTCTAAGATTTGTTCTTTTGTCTTTTAAATTAAGAAATTTTAGAAGTATATATCTAAAATGAAGCTTTCATTAATATGGGTTATTACCTGGTCTTTTCATCTGTGAAGTCCTTCAGAATTTTGTCATTGGGTATTACTTTCTTCCTTAAATTGTTTTACATTGATTCATATGTTGTAGTTTTCCTGGATATACCCTCAGTATGTTTTTTGTTTTTTGTTTTTTATAATTTTGCTTATCATTTTTTTTCCTCTTTAATTCTCGGAGAAATTTTTAGCCCATCTTCTAATTCACTATTATGATTTTTTGCAGTGACTATTGCTGACTGGCCCCATTTGTTTTGTAAAATAGTTCCATCATTTGCATAAAACCTGGTTCTTTATAGCATAAACAGCACAGAAGCCTATATTTCATTTAATCCTGTTGTACTTAATTTATTCTTAAACCCTTCTTTGCCTGTCATAGGTATCATATTTTCAATATCATCGAGAATACACAATATATACTGTGTAGAGGCTTGCGAACGTTTCTCATTACTGTTGTACTGGGAAATGGTCAATCTCATTTGTCAGTTTAGTCTTCCTACTTTCATCTATGCAAATATGTTTGTATTTTTTTTTCCAGTGCCCTTATATATGTTTATTTGTCCAGTGTCAGGAGTTTAGCTGAGATTCTGCCAGCAAAAGTCGTGGTCTGTGTTCAGAGTTTTCACGCTGACGTGAAGGGAGCCAGGAGGAGTTTATACTTCTTGCACTTTTGCTTTGCCATATTAGTAGAAAGAACTGTAGCCAGAGTGTTCACATACCAGAAGTTTCTAATCTGTGCTGAAGGATTCCTTCTCTGTGTTCATGGTGACAGCCTCATATCAGCAGGCACAGGGTCCCTTCTCTAACTAACGAGGCTTTCCTCATTAGGGGCCAGCCACACAGTGACTGTTATTTTGCCTAGCATGCCAATACTAAGGGATGATAATGGCATCTACCTTTTAGACTAAAAGAATTAGTTGAGGCAATGCTTGTTAAGTTTCAGTATAGTTACTTGCACCTAATAAGTGCTCAATAAATGTTGGCCTCCACCCTTACCTCCGTCAGCTTATGCTTGGGCTAATGTTTTTCTAGTTCTGTGGCTTTTTGATCCATCATCTCGATCACACAACGACTTAATAAATCACAGCTGATTTGAATGTGACCATATACCTGAATACACGTGACCTTTAGTACTTGAAACCCTTCCATTTCTTCCATTTACTCATGAAATGTGGAGCCATGGGCTCTAGGCATGGCTGAAGCACATGGTTGGAGTTGTGGGGGGTGATAGTGTAATGAACGTTTGGTGCCTGCTGGATGTAGGCTGTCAAATTTCACGTTAGGAAGTTTGGTCTTGATTCATAGGTAACAGGGAGCCCTTGAAGGTCTTAAAGTAGGGGGATGGTGGTTAGAACAATGCTTTTGAGGGTATAGGCTTTATGCGTAATAGAATTGTGTTAGTAACAACAGCTAGCGTGTATGAATACTCTTATGCCAGTTGCTCATCTAAAGTGTGCTTTATTTGCATCATGTCTTTTAATCCTCAGGCCCCTTTTTTACAGACGTGAAAGCTGAGTCACTAAGAGGCTGTAGAAGTAAGTTACAGAGCTAGTCGATGGGGGAGTCAGGGTTTGAACTCAGGCTCTTGTGCTTCGAGTAAGAGTCCTGGAAGAATGGACACCAGGTAGTGCAGCTGAGAGCTTCTTGAGGCGTTGCCTTTGGGATCAGTAGCAAGAGCAGCGAGGAGAGGGATGACCAGTGATGCTCCACAAGGAACATGGTGCCATTTGGTGACAACTTTAACTCTATCTCCTTTCCCACCTTTTAAGAGAGCTCCAGATCCTCCAGTGCCTGACACAGAGTAGGTGCTCGGTAAATACTGGCGGGATGAATTCTTTGGTGCCGGCCAGCGTCTCGTTCTCTAGCGTCCTATGACTGTGTAGACAGAGCAGAGCTTCTACTGAGTGCGTAAGAGTGGCCTTGGCCACCTCTGCTGCTCACGCCTCATCTACCGTGTTCGTGATTTGAAGTCTTTGCGGATGCCTCGGGCAAGAAAGAAATGATTGGAAACAAAATTATCTGCCATCACGTGTTCAGATGTTATGACCACCTGATGGTTTTTCATTTAGATGGCCCATTTTCTGTAAATGCCGTTGAATAGTGGAATCTGAATGCGATGAAAACCCTGTGCCAGCATCAAGGGCGGCGGGTATTTTCCCCGTTGCATGAAACCCCTGTTGGAAGTCACAAATACAGCTTTCCTTCCCTGAGAAATGCAGCGTGGTATATTTAGTCTCCTCAAAGGAAAATCCGCTCAGAGAGTTCTTTGAAAAGTGCTCTGCAGAAACACAGTTGAGGTATTCCTTGATATAGTTTGGCATTTGGGGAACGAAAGGAAAGATCCGTCTATGGATTTGTTATATGGTTGAGTCAAAGTTCTATCCTGCTGGAGGCTGATGGTCTTCTATTTCCCTGCCTTTTGGGAGACTGTAAAAAAGGCAGTATGGTGTATGGGGGGGAGTGTACAGGTTCTGGGAGCACATGCTTAGATTCAGAACCCAGCCCTGCCACTAAGTAGCGACGTAACCGTTGGAAGATTTTCTAAACCAGTCTGTGCCTTAGTTCGCTCACCTGCAAGATGGAAGTCGTAATAGGGAGTAATAGCCGGCTTCGTAGGGTAGTCATGGGGCGTTAAGTGGGTTAGTATATAAATCTCTGTATATAAACAGTGCCTGATGTGTATTAAGCACTTTGTGAATGTTTTATTGTGATAGACGCCTGCAAAGATTGTGTGACTGGTACTTCTTCCATTTTTCCCCATTGATCTCTGTTTTGTGGTGTTGCTTTTATACTTCTGTCTGGGGAGGCAGTTTTGCCTCATGTTCTGGAGCTCAGAATCTGCAGTCAGATGTGCGATGTACATGGAGTCAGCTCCCTGAGTTACTAGTTGTGTTACTTTGGACCATTTCTAGACCTGTTAAAACCCCAATTTTCCCATTTGTAAAAGAGGTTAAGTGAGAGTAGTCCCTACCTTACTGGGTTGTGTTATTTTTTAAAAGCTTTGATACTGATTACTATCCTTTTTTTTTCTTCTGGAAAGCTTATACCGGTTTACGCCTTCGTTACCAATTGGAGAATGCTGTTTTTAATTAAACACTGACTGACACTATTACTATTAAAAAGCCATCAGTAAATTTATAGTTGAAAAATGGACTTTCACTTTATTTAGGATTTTCACTTTAATTTTTAAAATAAGTTTATTTATTTATGTTGAAGGAGGGAAGGAGAGAGAGAGAGCGAGAGCGAGTGAGCACAAGCGCAAGTGAGGAGAAGGGGCAGAGAGAGGGGGAGAGAGAGAGAGAACCCCAAGCAGGCTCTGTGCTGTCAGTGTGGTGCTGGACATGGGGCTCGATCCCATGAGCCATAATATCATGACCTGAGCCGAAATCTAAAAGTTGGACGCTTAATCGACTGAGCCACCCAATTGCTTCTGGATTTTCACTTTAAATTTATTCTTTGATAGTAGAGGTTAAACTTTCCCCTCTGTGTCTCATTGGCCATTTGCAGGTCGTCCCTTGCGAATTTCCTTTCCTTGTCTTTTGCCAGTAACAGTTGTATTACGATACGACTCACATAACGTACAATTGACTCCTTAAAGTATGCAATTCAATGGATTTTAGCATATTTACAGAGCTGTGCAACCATCTTCCCTCCGTAAAAACCCATACCTATGAGTTGTTATTCTGTATACTGCCCCCTGCCCCAGCCTCCAGCTGTAGGCAACCCCTATGGATTTGCCTGTTCTGGACATTTCCTATAAACGGAATCACATACTGTGTGGTCCTTCTGTCTGGCTTTTCTCACTTAGCAGTGTTTTCAAGGTTTATCCATCTTGTAGAGTGCATCAATCCTTTATTCCTTTTTGTTGCTGATTAATATTCCACTGTGTATAGATGCCACATGGACACGGTGGGTTTATACGTTCACCCACTGGTGGACATCTGGATGCTTTCACTCTTTGCCTATCATCCAGGTACAAGTTTTTATGTGGAGGTAGGTTTTCATTTCTCTTGGATGTTAGTGGGTCATGTGATATGTCTGTGTTTAACTTTTTGAGGAATTGCTGGACTGTTTTCCACAGCATCCCTATTATTACTTCTGAGTTTTTATTTGAATTCCAGGGGTGCCTGGGTGGCTCAGTCGGTTGAGCGTCCGACTTCGGCTCAGGTCATGATCTCGCGGTCCGTGGGTTCGAGCCCCGCGTCGGGCTCTGTGCTGACAGCTCAGAGCCTGGAGCCTGTTTCAGATTCTGTGTCTCCCTCTTTCTCTGACCCTCCCCTGTTCATGCTCTCTCTCTCTCTCTCTCTCTCTGTCTCAAAAATAAATAAATGTTAAAAAAAATTAAAAAAAAATTCCAGTTAACGTACAGTGTAATATTAGTTTCAGGTGTGCAGTACCGTGATTCAACCCTTGCATACATCACCTGGTGCTCATCAGGACAAGCACCGTTCTTAATCCCCATCTCCTGTTTCCCCTAACCCCCTCACCCACCTCCCCTCTGGGAACCATCAGTTTGTTCTCTGTAGTTAAGAGTCCGTTTCTTGGTTTGCCTCCTCTCTTTTTTTTCCCCTTTGCTCATTTGTTTTGTTTCTTAAATTCCACGTGAGTGAAATCATATAGTCTTTGTCTTTCTCGGACTTATTTCGCTTAGCATCCATGTTGTTGCAAATGGCAAGATCGAATTCTTTTTTATGGCTGAGTAATACGCCTTTGTGTATGTATACCATATCTTTTTTATCCATTCGTCTATTGATGAACACTTGGGCTGTTTCCATAACTTGGCTATTGTAAATAATGCTGTAATAAACCTAAGAGTGCATGTGTCCTTTTGGATTAGTATTTTTGTATTCTTTGGGGAAACACCCAGTAGTGTGATTACTGGATTGTAGGGTAGTTCTACTTTTGAGTTTTTGAGGAGCCCTTCATATTGTTTTCCAGAGTGGCTGCCCCAGTTTGCATTCCCACCAGCAGTGCACGAGGGTTCCTTTCTCTTTGCATCCTTGCCAATACCTGTTGTCTCTTGTGTTGTGGACTTTAGCCATTCTGACGGGTGTGAGGTCGTATCTCATTGTAGTTTTGATTAGCATTTCCCTGACCTGTTATTTTTTAATTGGGGTAGGAAGTGCTTTTCTTAGAGGCTGCTTCTTTCTTGCTTGCTCTTTAAGTTAGGGATTTAAGATCTTTGTCAGATTTGTTGAAAACATTTAGCCTGTTTGCTTTTTAATATATATTATACATATGTATGTATGTATGTACAATTTTGTGTAGTTAAATCTATTATCTGTGTCTTTTGTCATTTCCTCCGTCACTTTAAAAAAAAAATTTTTTTTTTCAACGTTTATTTATTTTTGGGACAGAGAGAGACAGAGCATGAACGGGGGAGGGGCAGAGAGAGAGGGAGACACAGAATTGGAAACAGGCTCCAGGCTCTGAGCCATCAGCCCAGAGCCCGACGCGGGGCTCGAACTCACGGACCGCGAGATCGTGACCTGGCTGAAGTCGGACGCCTAACCGACTGTGCCACCCAGGCACCCCGACCTCCGTCACTTTTAAACTCACAGACCTTCTGCCAGCAGGGATTAGATGAATGTTAGATGAATGTGGTGCGGGATGTGGGCCAGCCTGGCCAGCCTTCGCCTGTTCCACACCTTGCAGTGAGCTTTTGCGCTGAGGACCCATGACACCAGAACCCTATTTATTGGGCTCTGCAGAAAGAGGCACAAGGCAGAGTGGCACCCCCTGTCCATTCCCCGCCCTCCCTCCCTTCCAGTGTCTCCCAGGCCACACGCTCTCACGGTGGAAGTGGCTGGGGGAGGGCCTTTCCCGTGGGTGCCCTTTCCAGTTGCTTGTTTTGTTTTCATGGGAGAAGTCATCAGAGGCGAGTTGGTCCCCAGAGCATCCCTGAAATAACGAGGTGGGTGCTAAGTCCACTTCGGCTCCTGGCAGGGCCTCTGTTTCCTTGAGAGTCCCTCCCCCCCACCTGCTGTCCCCACCTGCAGGTGTCTTTCCACCAGAAAGCAGCTGGCATCTGCCCCAGCCTTTTCTCTCTGAATCCGGGCTGCCTCCTCATGGCCTCACTTCTCGAAACCTCATTAAGACCGTCAAGGTCTGTATGTGATGTTGGTCCCACCACTTTATATTCCTCAAGGGGATCAACACAGTCTCCTGACCATGACAAAATTAACTCTGTTTTATTGCACATTTAGATGAAAATGTCCTATCGGACACTAAAAGTAGACAGCATGCTTTTTTTTTTTTTTATTTTAATTCTCGGATGTCCAAAGGGAAACCATAATAGCAATAGCTCGTGCACCGTTCTCGGTTGCCAGACCGACACTGCCCTTTTGCTCATCCTCTCCAGTGAGATGAAAACCAGGGGGACCTGTAAGAACTCATTTATGCAATATTAATTTAGCTTTTGCTTGGCGTATAATCAGTATGGAATTAATTCAGGCATATTCTGTGAGGAGCAGAATTCATCCTATTCCGGGTTCCTAACCCGTTGACACGGCTCCATTCATTTGCCACGTCTCTTTCTCCACTGATGGAGATGACTCCCGTGGTCGGTACCCGAGACCACGGATGCTGGTGTCTCACTGCTCGTAAATGTGCATCAGCGAGTTTTTACTCTCTCTTCTTTTCTGTAGATCTGTTTTTGTCCTGGCAACATACCCTTTCATTCATTATAAATATTTTAGTATTGACACTGCTTGTCTCTTTTAATTACTCACAGTAAAAGATTTTACTTCCGGTTCTCCCGCTGGGATGGGGATTGGAATTGGATCCGTCTTAAAGTTTAATTTGGGGAGATTTCGATACGTTACTCTCTTCGGTCTTCCTCTCTGGAATAAGACACCCTGCTCCATTGTTCCAAATCTCTTTTTAGATCTCTCAGAACGGTTTTGCAGTTGTCTTTATATAGGTCATGTATATTTCTTAGGGCCGTTCTTAGGTTTGATACAGTGTCTGAGGCTGCTACCTAAAGAAGGTTTAAAATCATGTTTTATAATAGCTGTTGCTGGAATATAGGACAGTATGTGATTTTTATTTATTAATTTTATACCTACCTACTTTTATTAGATGCTTATTTTTATTAAGTGCCTATATTTCACATTATTCTTTTTCAAAACATATTAAATCGGACCATATTTAAAGACTTTTTTTTTTTTTTTTGGTCTCGTCCTTTTCAGCATTTGTAACTGTCATATCTTTTATGTACATCCCTGATTTCTCCACTGATTTTCCCGGGTACCCTATTTCCATTTCAACACCCCCTCTCGCACCTTGTATCCCCTTCCCTACTTTGTCTTTTTTCCCTAGTTCTGAACACTCTTTGATGTACTATATATTTCCATTAAAAAAAAAAAAAACCTTCTGTATGGTCTCCCAGGAAAGTGTAAGCTCTTGGAGGATAGGGTTTTTTGTTTGTTTGTTTGTTTGTTTGTTTGTTTGCTTTTGGTTATCTTCACATCTCTATCCCTGAGACACAGCACAGCTTTATGCCTCAGCAAATCTCTGTTGAGTGAATGAATCTGCATTATTTTGGAACTGCAGATTATAATCTGAGCTCAGAGTTCTGAAACTCTAAAGTGGACTGGTGTTCGCTTCTCTCTGACTCTTTGTTTTACCCTTTCCGCTCAGAACGACCCTGGTCTCTACTGGACGTGGCTTTGAGCAGCTCCAGTCGGTTCTCACTGTCATTCATTCTCAGTGCCCACTAATCCCAGCAGTTGTGTTCTTTATAAAGTCGCCCTTAACATGGAATCAGCCAATATTGAACTATTCCCCCAGGGGAAATAATAGGGTTTTGTTCTTTCCAGCCTCTGGTCACACTTTTGCCAACCTATCAATGTATTTCCTCGTTTCATGTGTGTGTTTGAAGACGCTTTGTTTAATACATATTGTTGATTCATTATGGGCCTTGAACTCACGGCCAGCCGCTCTATCGCTCCCGCCTGAAGGAAGCTCATCTACCACACATGGCGTCCCCACAGGGCCCATCACAGCCTTCCTGTGCTTACGGACACCAAACAGCACTTGAGCACTGTTCTTGGGGCTAAACGGCAAAATCACCAGAAAGCACACGAATGCAAAATGTGACACGAACAGACCCCCACGGAGGACACCTGCCTGCCGTATGAGCTGGAACAAAAAGGCAGAGCCTCACCTCTTCCCACCTCAGCTGGGAGCATGCCAGTAGGATGATTCCCATTTTCCCCATTCTGTGCATGTCCCGGAATGAGCATTGAATCCCCTGGGTACCGATTTTGGGGGTTGGACACAAATTTTAGTAAGTAGGCAAATTCGTGTATAGGGAATTTGCGAATAATGAGGCTTGAATGTCCTTTCATTTGCTACGATTGTAGCATCTTTTCCCCGTGGTAGAGCCACCTCCCTTGAATGGCCTTTCGGTCTGAAGTGACTTGATTCTGACAAGTCACTGAGTCTTGATTCTGACAGCTTGGCAGCCATGAGCTCCCTGTGGGTCTCCACGTCGCCCACTGTATTTGGCCAAAGTTCTCTTCTGTTCCTTCCCCCATTGGTTCGTGTCCCTCTGGAGCCAAGCTCACCTCTTTGCCCAGTTGTATTCTCTCAGGCACTTGCTTTTTTCTCTTTCCTGAGATTGTCCCCACCTGCATGGTCAGAATTTCCTTTAGGGGCTCCCTTGAAGTTCACTTGAACCGTTTTCTTCTTAGCATCCCTGAATAATAGACATAGCTTTTGAACCTCAAAATGTTTTCAGTTGGCTTTTCTGAGTTCGGGTTCTCAAATGGAGGCACACATCTAAATCACCTGTGTGGTTTTATGAAATACCGTTGTTCTGGCCTCACCCATACATCCCGAGTCAACAGTGGCAAAGGGTGTGGTCTTTGTATGGATATGTTAAGAAAGTTCCATGGGTGATTCTAGAGTGAAACGTGAGAGGCAGTTGTATTGAGATACAGATTGTGATAAAGATGACTATAATTAAAAAACATCAAAACCATGACTGACAACATTTATGATACCTTCAGTAGGTATCAGTCTCCTTATTAATAAGGAGCTCCTTGTGTGTTTCAGTCCTATAACCCTTTGACACAGATACCTGAACCCAGATTTACAATGAGCATATAGATGTTCACTTAACTTCTAGGCAAATGACTGGAACCCAGATGGCTGCTCAACCTTAGTGGTTGAACCCGAGCTTCTGCCAGAATCCCCTGTAGGGCTTGTTAAAGCAGATTACTGGCCCTATGCCCTGAGTGTCTGATTCACAAGGTCTGGAGTGGGGCCTGAGAATTTGCATTTCTAACAAGCTCCTTGGCTGAAGTTCTTT
The DNA here is from genome assembly GCF_018350175.1 of Felis catus. Taxonomy (NCBI): domain Eukaryota; kingdom Metazoa; phylum Chordata; class Mammalia; order Carnivora; family Felidae; genus Felis; species Felis catus. Next base: position 54,340,744 of record NC_058382.1, on the reverse strand, counting down.
ACCTTCTTTCCTTTGTTACAGTGGATTTGTAGCTTTTCCTTCATTAATAGCTATCTGTATTCTAAAATCAACATGGTGTGGTCCACTGGGTCTAAAATCAGCAGGGTGTGGTCTAAATGGTCTAAAATCCACAGGGTGTGGTCCACATGGTCTGAAGTCTGTAGGGTGTGGTCCACATGGTCTGAAATTCACAGGGTGTGGTCCACATGGTCTAAAATCAGCAGGGTGTGGCCTAGATGGTCTGAAATCCACAGGGTGTGGTCCATATGGTCTGAAGTCTGTAGGGTGTGGTCCACATGGTCTAAAATCCACAGGGTGTGGTCAACATAGTCTGAAGTCCACAGGGTGTGGCTCACATTGTCTAAAATTGACAAGGTGTGGTCCATATGGTCTGAAGTCCACATAGTGTGACCCACCTGATCTGAAGTCCACAGGGTGTAGTCCACTGGGTCTAAAATCAGCAGGGTGTGGTCTCGATGGTCTAAAATCCACAGGGTGTGGTCCACATGGTCTGAAGTCTGTAGGGTGTGGCCCACATGGCCTGAAATTGACAGGGTGTGGTTCATATGGTCTGAAGTCCACAGGGTGTGACCCACCTGATCTGAAGTCCACAGGGTGTGGTCTAGATGGTCTAAAATCCACAGGGTGTGGTCCACATGGTCGAAGTCTGTAGGGTGTGGTCCACATGGTCTGAAGTCTGTAGGGTGTGGTCCACATGGTCTAAAATCCACAGGGTGTGGTCCACATGGTCTGAAGTCTGTAGGGTGTGGTCCACATGGTCTGAAGTCTGTAGGGTGTGGTCCACATGGTCTAAAATCCACAGGGTGTGGTCCACATGGTCTGAAGTCTGTAGGGTGTGGTACACATAGTCTAAAATCAACAGGGTGTGGTCAACATAGTCTGAAGTCCACAGGGTGTGGCTCACATGGTCTAAAATTCTCAGGGTGTGGTCCATATGGTCTGAAGTCCACAGGATGTGATCCACATGATCTGAAATCCACAGGGTGTGGTGCACGTGGTCTAAAATCCACAGTGTGTGGTCCACATGGTCTGAAGTCTGTAGGGTGTGGCCCACATGGCCTGAAATTGACAGGGTATGGTCCATATGGTCTAAAGTCCACAAGGTGTGATCCACATGATCTGAAGTCCACAGGGTGTGGTCCACATGGTCTGAAGTGAATAGGGTGTGGTCTATATGGTTTAAAATCCACAGGGTGTGGTCCATGCGGTCTGAAGTTGATAGGGTGTGGTCCATATGGTTGAAAAGTGACACAGTGTGGTCCACATGTTCTACAAGGTGTGGTCAACATGGTCTGAAGTCAGTAAGGTATGGTCCACGTGCTCTAAGATCCACATGAGTGTTGTCTACAGGGTCTGAAGTCTATAGGGTGTGGTCAACGTGGCCTAAAATCAACAGGGGGTGGACCACATGGTCTGAAGTCAACAGGGTGTGGTTCCTACCACTTTCACCTGCCCAGTTAATTCCTTTTATTACCTTTATGCATTCAGTCCACAGAAGCACTTCCCCTCAGTGATTCTTTTAACTTTTTGAGAGAGAACTTGTCATTAGGGTGAGTCCAATCCTAAGTTTCTATGGTTAAAAAATTTTTTTTAAATGTTTTTATTTATTTTTGAGAGAGAGAGAGAGAGAGAGAGAGAGAGAGAGAGAGACAAAGTGAGAGCAGGGAGGGACAGAGAGAGAGGGAGACACAGAATCCGAAGCAGGCTCCAGGCTCTGAGATGTCAGCACAGAGCCTGACATGGGGCTCAAACCTATGAACCATGAGATCATGACCTGAGCCAAAGTCAGATGCTTAACCGACTCAGCCACCCAGGTGCCCCCTAAATTTCTATGATTTTGAGAATATGTCCTCGGATAACTGGTCACATCTGAATCTTCTTGCACTCATCTCATTCCTCCTGTGTTCTAGATGAATTCCTCAGTGTTGTGGTTAGTGATTGGTCTAGCCTATAAGAGTTTTGTCTTTCTGCCAACAACAGAAGTCTACGTGAGATGATGCTTACAAGGAATAAAATCATTTGGGCAATGTTTTGTTTTTTTTTTTTTTTTTTTTTTTTTTTTTTTTTAGCGTGGTAGAGGCAATGCACTTTCTCATGTTGTCGAGGATGCTTCCTTAGGGCTTATTTCTATTGACATTAACTTCTTGCCTAGCTTAGTTGGGCCTTGCCTGTTGAGTAGATTGATGCATTCGCAAGTCGGATAATATTGCAGTTGCATGAGGGCAACCTGCTAATTTTAAAGGAGTCCTATAGCAAACCATCTTTGTAAAGAGATCCGTGACACTCAACTAAAAAATCTAGATTTTCACCTTTTCCCCGAAAGGGAAATATGCCTTGCAGGTTGGAGCCCTGATTTCTGAAGACAGTCTTTGTGCCTCTGCAGTCAATTTACCCAAAGACAGTGATTTCTAGGAATTCCTGTAACTCTAGTAATTTCAAAATAGTCTGAGTCAATTCTGATAGAATTTAGGACAGGACCTCAAAGAAAAAAAAATAATACACTTCAAGATTTTTCCACATATTTCAGGGAATCTTAGAATTCTCCTGATAGTTTCCCGGTCTTAGGGAAACTTTTGCAAGTGTGGTTACACTCGAAGCAACTTGTGCAATACCTGAGCTGGTTATTATTATAAGTTTGTGTGTTTGTTTTCCTCAGTGCGGTTCCTCCGTCGCAACCACATGTTTGTAGTTAGGCATTAGCTTCCAGGTACCGTCTCATACCCCTGAGTGTGGTCTGTTTTGCTGCCTCAAGGGGAGGATAGGTTGTCACTCCCTGTCCTTTTACCCAGATGAGCGGCAGACACTATCCACAACCAAAAAGAATAATTTGAATGCTGTCCTCATAGCCACGAGCACAAAAGTACGCCAGTATTTATAGTGATTACGATTTATTTATTGTTTCCGGGCCATTCTTTCAGCGTGTTGCTTTAAAATGAGACAGTATTCCTTTGGCATATGGGTCACAACCCGAATCAATAGTTAAAATCATTCACTTACCCGAGAGTACACATGTGAGGCCAGTTCATGTGGAAGGGCTTGCTAAAAACCACATTACTTTAGGACTGAACCTTGTTGCATATTTAATAATCGTCAGTACCTATTATATTATATTATAATATTATATTACATAACACCTTTATTTTTATATTGGAAAATTATATTGACTACACTAGCCCAGTTATCTTCCATATGAATTTATGCAATCAATCTTCAAGTAAAAAAATAAGTACTTGGTAGCTGGGATTAGAATGGGTACTTAATTTATTAAACTTGGGAAGAGCGGACTTATTTATAATAGACCAATTGGCTTATCTCTCTCATCAGCCCAGGTCTCATATATGTCTTTTGGTAATTTTGTTTGTTTGTTTTCTTCATGTGGATTTTACATATTTCTGGTTATAATTTTTCCTATATATTTTGTTTTATTTTTCTTGTTATTCAGAAATATATCTTTATTGTATTTCCTGTTTACTAATTTTATAGGGTAAATTATCGGTTGACTATTTTTTATAACATGCCCTGTTTTTTTCATTCTCTTATTAGTCTTCTGCTTAATTTTTGTACATTTGAAAATGTTTTTATTTATTTTGTTTATTTGTTTTATTTAAATGTTTTATTTATGTTTAGAGAGAGAGAGAGAGCGCGAGCGTGAGCAGGGGAGGGGCAGAGAGAGGAGAGAGGACGAACTGTGAGATCTTGACCTGAGCTGAAATCAACGCTTACCTGACTAAGCCTCCCAGGTGTCCCCAGTACATTTTTTAAGTTCAGTTTTACCTCAAGCAAATCATGGTCAATTTCTCTGTCCTTCCTGATAATCGATGCTCTCATTTCTTTTACTTGCTTTGGTTACCAGTGTTGAATACTTTTATGTTTCTTTACCGGGGTGAAATACTAATTGTGATAGGTGCCTTACCCATGATTTTAATGGGAATGCCTGTATTATGTCACCTGAAGTTTGATGTCAGCAGGTGGTTTAAGACTAGGGATGTTCTTCTGGTTCTAGTTTGCTATTTTTTAAAAATAGGGAATGACTTATCAGATGCTTTTTTTTAAAAACTATTGAGATTGTGTGATTTTTTTTCACTAAGTAATATGATTCTGTTTATTTATTTTTTCTGGGACAAATCCTTGCTGATAGAGTTGTATTTTCCTTTATTATCTTGGTGGATTTAAAAAATATTTTTGTAAAAGAAAAAGAAAACATAAAAAAATATTTTATTTAGAATTGTTTTGTATATATCTCTAAATAACACTAGGCTGTAGTGTGTGTGTGTGTGTGTGTGTGTGTGTGTGTGTGTGTGTGTGTGATTTTTCTGTCAAGGTCACTAAATGTCATAAAATGAAAAGAATCATTCCTTTTTTACTGCATCTGGAGCATTTTCTAAAGCTTCAGAGATCATTTTTTAGCAACTTCTTCATATTCATATGTAGCTTTTGCTTATTTTGATGTTCTTAATTCTTATTAAGTCAATTGTGTTCATTTGTATTTATTTAGAAAATTCTCTATTTCATTGAGAATTTTCAAATTTATCAAGTTGTAAATAATTTCCGCTCATTTTTGAATGCCATATTTTTTTTGCTAATTATCATTTTCCGTTCTTTATTGTGTCTGTATTTTCTCTTTCCTTTAATTAGACTAGATAGAGGTTTGTCTGCTGGCTATAGTTTTTCTTTATAGTAGTGTTTTTCAGAGAACCAGCTCTTGAATTCTGCTGGTTTTTAATGAATTCATTTGTGCTTTTAACCTTATTCATGCTTTGATTCTGTTTTTCTTAGGTTTTGTTTTGTGGTTCTCTTTCTAACTTCTTGAATTGGATTGTTGGCACATTATACTTTCATATTCAGTAATAAAACCATTATACTTTCATATTCAATAATAAAACCAATAATAAAACCATAATTTTGTTATGATTATAGTTTTGGCCATATCTCTGTTCTGGCATATGCTATATTATCTTATCATTATGGGTATTTTCTAACTAATTTGTAATTTCATTTCTTTCCCCATTGACCCAACAATTATTTAAAAGCATCTTTCCTAAGTGGCCCAGGGTTTTGTGTATATGTTTGTAACTTTTTTAATAACATCGTAATGAATATTTTACATTTTTTATATCTAAAATTGTCCTTTTAGGATAGGTTTCCAGAAGCAGGATTAGCAGGTTAGAGGTAAGAGTATTTCTAGTTTTTTTGATGGATATGGCCAGATTAAAAAAAAAAATCTTTTAATGTTTGTTTATTTTTGAGAGAGAGAGGGGGAGAGGGAGAGGGAGAGGGACAGAGCGTGAGTGGGGGAGGGGCAGAGAGGGAGACACAGAATCTAAAGCAGGCTCCAGGCTCTGAGCCGCAAGCACAGAGTCCAACATGGGGCTCGAACCCACGAGCCGTGAGATCATGACATGAGCTGAAGTTGGACGCTCAACCGACTGAGCCACTTAAGGCACCCCTCAGCCAGATATGTTATTGGCCTTTTTGGCTTTGGAGCTATGCTTCTTCTTGGTTGTAGGTATTAAGAGTCATTCCCATTAACCTTAAAAAATTAAAAAAAAAAAAGCGTCATTCCCCACAGCTACCAGATCTCTGTAGCCTGTGAAGTGCTGAGTGTGTCCTCCACTGTTTTCTTCTCTTTCAAGCGAGGTCTCTGTGGTGAGAGGTCAGGAAGCCCTTTCTGCTCATCCTGACATAGACCAAGATGCCCCGACTCCTTGATAGATGAAAGCATAAGAATTCACAGTTTTCTCCACTCTCCAAATGTGAGCAGCCTCCCAGCATCCCTGCTGACACACGGAAGTGTGTTGACACATGCTGAGCAACCAGGAAATGTGTGGCATTTTACATGTTGTGCCATCCTAAAATACCTCTACGCATTAAATGGAACGTGGATGAGGAAACCAAGACTCCAGGGGAGGGGAAGTGAGAGTTGACACCTGAAGTGGGCGGCCAGTAGGGATTGGAGCCCCTCACCGACCCCTGCCCCATCCACTTACTGCGGGGGTGGGTTGTGCAGGTGGCCATTGCCCAAGTTCAGGAGTACAGTTCTGAGGCTACTCCTGGGAAGTCATGTGGGCCTCTCACCCAACCAGCAGTGTCCCCCTTCCCATCTGAGACCCTTCTCTTCTCTGCTGCGGGAGGGTCCCCTGGTAGCCCATAGCTTCCCTGGTTCTTTAATATTTGGGAGGAAAGAGGGCAGAACCCTGTCATGCTCCCAAATGAACTTTAAAACCTTAACATAGTAATATATTACCATGTCTCCCCATGGGTTCCCCTGCAGAGTCCTTCCTGGTGGAGGATTCTTCTCACCTGCACTGTACAGATAAGGGCTTAGAATGGCTCAGTGACTTGTCTAGAGTCATACCATTGACAAGCCATGGAACCTCATGGCTAACCCTGGACTGCCCTTCTCTATGGTATTATTCCTGGCTGCATGAGGCCACACTTTCTGGATGGGCGGATGTGACAGCTCTCAGATCCTGGCGTATTTTCCAAACTATATAAAGTTTCTCCGCAAAAAATCCTCTTTCCTAATGAGCATCCCTTAACTTCTGATACTGGGGAGGACTTGGCTGTTGGCTTAATCTCCATTTGTCCTGAATCCCAGACTCTTGTCCATGTGGCCCTCAGACAGCCATGTAGTCTAAATATCTCACCCTGGGCTCTGACCCACCCTGTGTTGTTGCAGCCCTTCTTCCCACGTGGACCTGTGACATATTCACCTCCTTGTTGGCGCATCACAGATGGGCAATGACTGATTACAGCTTGGGTCGAACAAACAACTCCGTCCCCTTCCCTGTGCATGGTGGTGGCTCTTGGGTGTGTGTTAGAGACTAGGTTTATGCCAGGCCTGTAACATGGGGATAAAAAGTGTAGTTTACCTCAAAGGGGTACTGTGGGGATCACATAAGATGATGCGTAAGGCATGCTGCCGTCCTCACTATCCTATCGTGACCCACGCTCCTGGGGTCTCCTTCATCTGTTCTCCCCAGAAACCTGGGCATTTACCCTGGCTTTTGACAAAATGGATTCTATATTCTGCAAATAAATCCTTTGTCAGGAATATGTATTTTACACATCTTCTCACCATCTATGAATTACCTTTTTATTTTCTTAATTGTGTCTTTTGATGTGAAGTTATTAACTGTAAATGAAGTCTGATTTATCAGTCTTTTTCCTTGTGTTGCTTTCATGCTTTTTGGGTCCTGGTTTAAGAAAATGATGATGAAGAGAGTCTCCTGTGATAGCTTCCAGAAGATTCATTGTTTTACCCATTGTGTGTAGATAGATGGGGAGTCTGGAATTGATTGTTTTGTATATGATGTGAGGTGTAGGGGTCAACCTTCTTTTTTTTTTTAAATGCTGGGAAGCCCCTGTTTCTTAAAAAGGCCATTCTTTCAGTATTGCAGTGTTTCCTTTATGATAATTTGGTTGACCATATATGTGTGGTTCTGTTTCTTTGACTTATTGAAGACTAATATAAATGAGGATTTTACTATTCTGCAGGGCTTAGAAGACATTGACTTCATTTGCCCCACTTTTTATTATTAATCTTGTCTCATTTTAATTCTACATCCATTTTTTTGACCCTATAAGCCACCGTATTGTTTTCTACCATGAAATCAATATTCATTGATATTTACTCACCTGTTTATTCTTTTTGTTGATTTCCACTTTCTTACATTTACAAATTTCAGTATGGGAGAATTTTTCTTTTTCCTAAAGAATTCTTTTTTATTTTATTTTATTTTTTTCAGTTTTGTTGGTGACAGTGGTGTCCTCCTGAGAGCTGACTGGGTACCTCTCTTTCTATTTCTGCGTTCGGTGATATCCCATTGGTAGCTTAAACTCGGCTGTGGTGGGAATACTTACACCACAGAAGCTGGCAACGACAAATCGGTGCCTTTTTGTTTTTGTTTTTGTTTTTTTTTGCCATTCGTTAGACATTTACTAGCACATCACTGATTGGTAGCGAATTCTTTCAGGTGTTGTGCATCTCAAAGTGTCTTTATTTTACTTCACCTTAGGAGAGTATTTCCGTAGAATAAAACATTCTAATGGTATTTTCTCTCAGCTTTTCTATTTTTTTTTTTTAAGAGACAGAGCCAGAGAGCACATGCATGGTGGGATAGGAAGAGAGAGAGAAAGAGAAGAGAAAGAGAGGGAGAATCTTAAGCAGGTTCCATGCTCAGCATGGAGCCTGATGCAGGGCTCAATCCCATGACCCTGGGATCATGACCTGAGCCAAAAATCAAGAGTCTGACACTCAACCAGCTGAGCCACCCAGGTGCCCCTCTTTTGTTTTTATTGAGAACTCAACTATTGGTTTTACTGTTGCCTTTCTTCCTTCCTTCCTTCCTTCCTTCCTTCCTTCCTTCCTTCCTCCCTCCCTCCCTCCCTCCCTCCCTCCCTCCCTCCCTCCCTCTCTTCTTTCCTTCCTTCCTTCCTTCCTTCCTTCCTTCCTTCCTTCCTTCCTTCCTCTCTCCCTCCCTCCCTTCCTTCCTCCCTCCCTTCCTCCCTTCCTTCCTTCCTTCCTCCCTCCCTCCCTCGCTCCCTCCCTCCCTCCCTCCCTCTCTTCCTTCCTTCCTCCCTCCCTCCCTCTCTTCCTTCCTTCCTTCCTCCCTTCCTTCCTTCCTTCCTTCCTTCCTTCCTTCCTTCCTCTCTCCCTTCCTTCCTTCCTTCCTTCCTTCCTTCCTTCCTTCCTTCCTTAAAGATAATGTGACTTTTTTCCTCATCTTGCTACTTACTGGTTTTCTGAAGTTTTTTTTTTTTTAATTTTTTTTTTCAACGTTTATTTATTTTTCAGACAGAGAGAGACAGAGCATGAACGGGGGAGGGGCAGAGAGAGAGGGAGACACAGAATCGGAAACAGGCTCCAGGCTCCGAGCCATCAGCCCAGAGCCTGACGCGGGGCTCGAACTCCCGGACCGCGAGATCGTGACCTGGCTGAAGTCAGACGCTTAACCGACTGCGCCACCCAGGCGCCCCTGAAGTTTTTTTTTTTTTTTAAAGATTTTACTTATTTATTTTTAATTGATTTTTTAAGTGTTTATTTTGAGAGGGGGGTGGGGAGCGCAGGGAGGGGAGGGGCAGAGAGAGAGGGATGGAGAGAGAGAACCCCAAGCAGGCTCTGTGCTGACAGAGATCACTGTGGGGCTTGATCTCATGAACTGAGATCATGACCGAAGCTGAAATCAAGAGTTGGACACTCAACTGACTGAGCCACCCAAACACCCTTTTAAAGATTTTATTTTTTTAAAACATTTTATTTATTTTGAGAGAACGCAAGCAGTGGAGGGGCAGAGAGAGGGGAACAGATGATCTGAAGTGGGCTCTGTAATGACAGCTCTTGAGCCCAGTGCGGGGCTTGAACTCACGAACTATGAGATGGTGACCTGAGCTGAAGTTGGTTGCACAACTGACTGAGCCACCCAGGTGCCCCTTAAAGATTTTATTTTTAAGTACTCTCTACACCCAACGTGGGGCTCAACCTCACAACCCTGAGTCACATACTCTACCACCTGAGCCAGGCAGGCAGCCCTGTTTTTCTGAAGTTTTACTAAGGTGTTTGTTTCTAGGTATCATTTTCTTTTTATATATTTTGCTTGGGATTTTTATGACTTGATGTTTTCTTTATTTTTACAAGATTCTTGGTAATTGTCTTTTCACATAATGCTTCTATGCTATTCTTTCTCTTTTCTTCTTGGATTCCTATCACACCTAGTTAGACTTTGCCTCCATGTTCCGTAGGACTACTGTTGGTTTTTTTTTTTTTTAATTTCTTCCTGTTTTTGCTTTTCGTTTCTACCTGGATATTATTTTCTAATCTGTCTTTCACTTTACTGATTCTGTGTTTCATATGCTGTTAAACTCATGTATAGAATTATTGATTTTAGCTCTTTTGTTTTTCAGTTTTAGATTAACTCTGCTTGGTGAAATTCTCCATGTGGTTATCCTTGTCTCATTTATTTTGAAGGCTGTGTTTGATAACTCCAGTGTTTCTGTTGCCTGTGGGTTTAATGTTTAACTTGACTCTTGGTCCTGCTTCTTGGTGTGCCTGGTAATTTTTGATTGAATGGTGGACATTTATTCATGTCATGGATGATGCTCCCATTTTACCAGGAAGATCCACTCAGCCTCTCTTCTTAGAGGATTACCTTTTCCTCCTTCAGGCAGAGAAGAGGTAGATCATCTCATTGTAATCAGACATTGGGGCTGGTTTGTATTCTTTTTAAGTCTTGGTTACTTCTGAGAATCTTGTGTGTTTATTTGTTGCCTTGGTCAATCCTGAACTCCCCAACATCATTTCCCCAGAACCACGAGCATCCTGAAAGCTAAGCCCAGATACCCAGCCTCTAAGTTCTCAGCACTTTTAGTATTTCACCCTTCTTTGATAAGAATCATCAAATACTTTGAAGGGAAAGTTTGTGCAGAGCCCATTCATGCTTCTCTCTGCCTGCTCTCTCTCCCAGCTTTTGGACCCTCAAGCCTCGGTTGGACCCTCAAGCCCTTGCTAGCTGCTAGCCGCAATATTTTTCTTCCCATCTCTGGAAGGCTGTATAAAGCTCTGCTTAGCTTCCATGTGCTTCTTTGCCTTCTGTTTGTATTTCTGCCAACGTGTGTAGCATCTAACCCCACACCGTTTAAGAGCTGGTGAATAACCCACGGGGAAGAGCAGCATGCAGAATGTCAGGCACAACTCTGTGAATTTCTTTCTCTGGCATTTTGGTCCTTTAGATCCTGGCTGCCTAGGCAGTTCTTGAGTGTTTCAGAACAGGTAATGGATCTTAGCAGCTTTCCTAGTTGTTCTTGGCAGGGACATTGGTTTCCTAAAAGTTGCTCAGTCTTGGCTGGAATAGAAGTCTAAGGTTTCTTGTTTTTATTTTTCTTGCATTATCTGTGTTGGCTTTGTAACTAGAGTTATGCCAGCTACAAAATAGACCGCGAGATTCCCATATTTTCCTGTAATCTAAAATCTGTTGATTAGCTTTTATATTATCCTTTGAAAGTTTGAAAGAACTTAATAAAACCATTTGGGCATGGCACACCCTCCCCCCAGCCCTGCTTATTCATTGGCAGCTTTTACTGATTTCTTTCCTGGTTATTAGTTTTGTCAGGTCTTTTGATAATTGATTTTTGGGGGGATTGTTTTAATACAGCCATTAATTCTGCATTTTCCAGTTTATTGGTTGCAGATGAAATTCAAGAATTTAAGGTCTCTCTGTGTTTATAGCCTCTTTCTCATAGTGTTTTAGGTTTTGTGTACTCTCTCTTTCTCACTCTGGTTTGGTTTGCTAGAGGTTTGTCTTTTTTTTTTTTTTTTTAACCAGTCCTTTTATAAAGAACCAATTATTAGTTTTTTCTGACCCAATCTGCCCTTTTTACTTTTTATTTTTTCTTAATTATTTTGTGGTTAAAAATTAATCCTTTTTTCTTTCTTTGATTAGGATCATTTTGGGGTTTTTTTCCCAGCTTTTTGTACTGAATACTTCACATATTTTCATTTTCTTATTTTAAAAGTTTCATACAAGGTTATTTTTTTTCACTTTGAGCTCAGCTTTGGCTGAATCCTATACATTTTGTGGTTTGTGTTGGAGTTGTTATCACTATTTTGTATGTATCCCATAATTTATTTGGTTTACCTTCCTTAGCCAAGACTTTACTATTGACTGGGGTGTTTTTGGGTTTTATTTTATAGCTATTGATTTTGCTTTTTATTGTTTTACAGACAGCCAAATAGCTGGTCAATTTCTGGGTTTTGATATTTATTGAGTATTTCTGCTAGTCTAGTACTTGTTCAATTTTTTGGTAAATGTTCCAGGGACATTTTAAAAGACTGTGTTTTGCATTTGTTATTGTGAAAAACCTTAGACTACCATAGACAAATCACCAATTGCTTTCATATCATCTTTTTAAATGTTGGTTTATTTTTGACAGAGAGATAGAGACAGAGAGAGAGATTGGGGGAGGGGAGAGAGAGAGAGGGAGACACAGAATCTGAAGTAGGCTCCAGGTTCTGAGCTATCAGCACAGAACAGGCTTGAACTCATGGACTGTAAGATCATAACTGGTGCTGAAGTCAGATGCTTAACCAACTGAGCCACCCAGGTGCCCCCACCAGTTGCTGTATACATTTTAAATAATTTCTTTACTTTTTAAACACCTATTTAATTGATTACTTATACTAAATAAGACACTGCTACACATTCAGTAGGGTTTCACTTTTTTAAGTCGTAAAATAAAATGTGATTACTGGAGAAAATTTGGAAAATAAAAGTAATAAACCTGAGTGACCCATATCATTACCTTAACATTTCGGCCATTTCTTTAAGTCTGTTTTGATGTATATATTTTGTTTAGACACAAAATAGAACCAAACTCTGCCTACAGTTTTGTATCTACTTTGTATTTTAAGCCTTACTCATATCTTGACTATATTTTTATACCTTAAATATTCTTTTTTTAATGTTTTTTAAATAATTTATTCTTGAGAGAGAGAGTGTGCGAGCACACGTGTGTGCACGCATGGGGGAGGGCAGAGCGAGAGAGGGACGCAGAATTGGACGCAGGCTCCAGGAAGGGTAGTTATCAGCAAAGAGCCCAACATGGGGCTCGAACTCACAAGCCGTGAGATCATGACCTGAGCTGAAGTCGGACGCTTTACCGACTGAGCCACCCAGACGCCCCTTGTCTTTTTGATTCTAGCCATTCTGACAGCTGTATGGTGATACCTCTCTGTGGTTTTCATTTGCATTTCCCTGGTTGTTAGTTATGTTGAGCATCTTTTCATGTGTCTTTTGGCCACGTTTATGTGTTCTTTGGAAAAAGGTATTTTCCAATTAGCTTCCTTCTCTGACGTTTTCCTGTGATGCATTTCTTTGTGCAGAGTGGGCTGATTTGGAGCCTGTGGCCCTTCTGGGTCCCTTACAGCTCTCAGCAACGAGTTGGAAGTTAGGAAAGTGCAAGGCAGGGCACAGCTCAAGTTCAGGGCTCCCAAGTTAAGTTGGGGATGGGGAAGAGGGGCATTGTTTTTGGTGGTAGTGGGGCGCTGGGGCTGATGATGGCTGAGGGTGCTGACAATAATGCGCTGTGTTGTTTTGCTAATGTTATTCTGTGGCACCTTTTGTTAACTCCTTCGTCCATTTGTGCAAACCCGGCTCTGAGGATTCAGTGGACTTGCTCGGGATTTCCCCCCTGAGTTTTAAATGGCGGAGCAGGATACACACCTGTGCTCTTTCCTTTATGCCCTGTGGTCTTCTCAGAGTCACCTACTGGTGTGACTTGACCACATGGGTGACCTCACGTGCTCTGCTTTCGAAGGGCTCCTAGTCTAGTGGGGAGGACGGACCCATGTAGAACAGGATTCAGGACTCTTGCCCAAGAATTCAGGAAAGGCTTCCCAGTGCCTATGTCTGATCAGAATCTTTAAATGTAAGTAAGGGCCTCCTGGGGAGACAGAGGTGGGAAGGGTGTTCCATTCATTCAGAGGGGAAGAGCAGAAGTCAGATAAATAGGCATGCATGCAGGAAACAGAGAGGAGACGTGGTGGGAGTCTGCAAGGCAAAGAAACGAGGGTGCACGTTCCGTGGTTCTAGAGGAATCTGTAGGGACAGCTCTTGGGTGTGGCCATACCTCTCCCGAGTGCTGCGGGCTTCCCTGGCCTCAGGAGTTGGGAGGGAAATAAACCCGTTGCTGATTCAGAAGGGGCTCCAGAGGGCAAACTATCGTGTTCCTACCAGCTACCACTGTGGCCGCCATCACTCTTGCCGCCGGTGACAACATTAATCACAGCGACTGCCACTTACTGGGTTCCAGGCCCTGTGCCTAGTGCTTTGTACGCAGTATCTTTTTAAATCCTTTCCTAAGCCCCATGAAGCCTATTCCTTTAACAATGAGGAAGCTGAGGCTTGGAGAGGGTAAGCACATACCCGCGGTCCCAAGAAGTTGCCCCGCCAGGATTTGAACCCAGACATCTCTGTCACTACATGCTGTGCTCTTCACTGTGGGGTCCAGGCTGATATTGCAAATGACAGAATGGCACGTGCTGGACCTTTGCCCATTTTTTCTTGAAACACGTGGGCTTTTTTGTCTATCTTTAGTTTTACTTTTATTTGTTTTTGATGCTTTTGAGTACAAAGAGATATTTACACGTAATAAGAAAATCAGCAGCACATATATGATGATGAATGGCCCTCAGCTTTGGGGACACAGTAGGAAGTAGTGGGGATTGTGGTAAAATCCAGGAGGGGTAGTGGTTTTTAAAACCCAGTCAATTGTTGAAATATAGACCCGGGGCTACCAATTTTCCCTTTTCTTAACCCTTTGTTTGTTTGTTTGTTTTTAAGAAATTTTTTTTTTAATGTTTATTTATTTTTGAGACAGAGAGAGACAGAGCATGAACGGGGGAGGGTCAGAGAGAGGGAGACACAGAATCTGAAACAGGCTCCAGGCTCTGAGCCGTCAGCACAGAGCCTGACGTGGGGCTCGAACTCACGGACCGCGAGATCGTGACCTGAGCTGAAGTCGGCCGCTTAACTGACTGAGCTACCCAGGCGCCCCTGTTTGTTTGTTTTTTACAGAGATGCTGGGATCTGGATTTTAAGTAAAACCTATCAGTTTTTAAAAGTCAGCTCGGGGTGACTGGAGGCTCTGTCGGTTAAGTGTCCCACCCTCTATTTCAGCTTAGATCATGATCTCACGGTTTCCTGAGTTCAAGCCCTGAGTCAGGCTCTGTGCTGATGGTGCAGAACCTGCTTGGGATTCTCTCTCTCTGTGCCCTTCTCTCTCTCTCTCTCTCTCTCTCTCTCTCTCTCTCTCTCAAATAAATAAACTTAAAAAAAATTTAAAAGTCAGCTCAGTTTTTAAGTGACTCTAAGCCGACAATAGTAGGGGTTGGAGGAGAGCATAGTCTCCTAGTGAGTGGTGTCTACGCCGTGCTGTCCTGCCCGAGACCCCCTTGCAACCTCAGGGGCTCCCCCACACCAGGGAAGGGGCTACGCTAACCTACCTGGCAGAGTTCTTTCCTGGCACGGCTGGTGGCCAAGCGAAGATCCTGTCCGGGCTGTCTTTATCCAGGAATCGTTCTGAGTCTGTCTTGGGCACTTGACTTCCAGTGCCTTCCATTCTTGGGGTTACTTTTCTTGTCTTCAACACCCGATTCAGAATAGTCAGAAGATTCCAGAACACTTGAGAGGATGCAAGGAAAATTGCTTAGAATCTGCCCTTGAAAAAAATCCGGCTGCGAGAAGAAAATAAGAGGTGACTACCAGGGTCATTGCCAAATGGAACATTTTGAGCACGTTTAAAGAAGGCCTTTTCAAAAGAAAAAAAAAAAAAGCCCTTTTCTTCCCAGTGGCACAATTCACTCCTGAATTCATAGCACTCAGGATTAGAGAGTCACGTCTTCCCCGGCCAGCGGGCTAGGATAATTTTGTGTCCATTTATCACACACTCAGCCCGTGCTTCTGCTCAGCTTCCCATCGTTTGAAGTTCTTCAAGGGCATGGGGGGATCATCGCCCATCCTTTCACGCTGGCCCGGGAGCTGGCAGAGAGGCGCCTTGTCCCCATGCCCAGAGGGGAAGGAAGGGGGTGGGAACAGGAGTAGTCTCGTTCCCTTCCCTCTCCATACTACTCTTCAAGGCCCACGGAATCAGGTGTGGATCAAGCTGACTGAGCTCAGTGGCAGACTTGCTGATGGACAGTGGGAAGTGGTGTCCTAACAGCCAGAGGGCTGTTTCTTCGGGGGGGGGGGCAACAGCATGCTCCCTGCTTTGGGTAGACCAGCAGCCTAGAAGCATTTCCAAGCAAAGAAGGACAGCTCACTGTTTGGTGTGGAAACCCTGGCCACAGGCGGAGTTGATTTCAAACTCAGTGACGTGACAGTAGTGTCCTCCTGCTGCAGAAAGCCACCTCCGGGAGCCAGATCACCTCTTGTTACACGCTGCCAACTTTTGTGGAGTCGTCCCTCTATAGCAACAGTGATGCTAGTCATGATCGCGAACGTGAAGGGTGCTCGTCGTAACAGACGTCGCCTGAAATGTTTTGCAGGCCTTAGCTCATGTAATCTCCATATGAGCTCCAACAGGTGGCTCTGTTATCATCTTTCACGGATGCGGAGCTTAAAGCACAGAGAGGTCCAATGGCTTTCCCAAGGTGACACAGCTAGTGTTGCGGCTAGGATAATCGATGCAGCCCCGGTGCTTTTGATTCCATCCTGCGGACTGCCTTTCGCCTTGCTTGGGGTGGTTTGAGCGTTTGGTGACGAGGTTTCATGTGACTCCCGGTTTCAGGGTCTCTGATGTCTTGGGGAGGGGACATGGGGCTTTCCAGGGGTTCGGTTCGCAGAAAAGAGGTTGCCTGGTACCATGCACAGACCCTGGGGGTTGGAATCAGAGAGGCCCAGTGAAAGATCGGAGGCCCCTGTATTCTACCTGCAGGACCCCTAGGCAGCTTGCTGGAGTGCCCTACCTCGATGGCTCCGTTCGATGGGCGGGGTGCTAACAACACCTGGCCCTGGGGGTGCTTGTGCAGGACAGGGAGACAAGTGTCGTAGGTGCCCTTAATCAGCTGGAGGGCCTCTGGAATGGGGATTTTGTTATTTCACGTCTGTCACTCACCCCCAGGTCAGGGATTTTGCACCTCTGTGGCACCAGAAGGGCCCCCCAGGGGGCCCGGCCCGTGTGCAGAGCTTTCCTGAGGGGGGAGGGGACCAGTGGCTCAGAGCCACGGGTTTCTTTTGCTGGGCTTCTAGAACCCACAGTAGAAGGGCGGTAGTCCGAGACTGGCACCTTTGTGATCACGTGTAAGCATGCTGCCGCTTGTCACGGGGATAAAGTCACTGCCTCACTACCCTGTCGGTTGGGAAGAGAGCCTTCTAGGGCTCAACTTAACTCGAAAGTCCTTTTGCTGTGTAGACATAGGCGGTCCAAATCTTAGTTTGGGTGAGGCCGCCGCATGGCCTTTCACTGGGGGCCTTGGTGAGCTGGTGTGACAACTGTGGCTTGGGTAGGTTGCTCGACCAGAGACTCAGTTTCTTCACCTGCGAGTTGGGCACAATGACATTTTCTGGGAAGGGTGTTGGTAGGGTTAAATAGCATGGTGGAGGGGAGGTACCTAGTATAGGGGCTCCCACTGCTTCATTGCCTTCTGAGGTCAGAACTACAGAGCAGGGCTTCTTGCAGGAAGGAGATGTCACCGTGTCCGGTGTCTGGTGTGAAGCAGGTGTTAAGGGATTCGACATGCGAAAGGGGAGGCATCCCCGAAGGCTTTCCGGGGCTCTCCAAGTGGCTTACCGGGTTGCTCTGGGAATGGGGATGTGGGAAGATCAAGGCAGGAAAGGAAAAGCATGGGAAACTGGGTCCCATCTGCCCACATGTGCTACCTCCTTCCCGGAGTGAGTTTCTAGGGATACCCACCTCTTCTACATCTCTAGGCTGAGATTCACACTGATGTGGTTTGAATCTCTTGCTGCTTTAAGCGTGTGGCTTTGATAAGTGGCTTTAACTTCTCTGTGCCTGGGTTCCTTTTCCTTTCTTTTAAAAATTTTTTAATGTTTATTTATTTTTGAGAGAGAGACAGAGCACAAGCAAAGGGAGGGGCAGGGAGCGAGGGAGACACAGAATCCGAAGCAGGCTCCAGGCTCTGAGTGTCAGCACAGAGCCCGACGCAGGGCTTGAACCCACGAACCATGAGATCACAACCTGAGCCAAAGTTGGACGCTTAACCCACTGAGCCACCCAGGTGACCCTCAGTTTCTTTATTTTTTACATGGGAAGGATGATCCCTAACGCCCAGGGGTTTGCAAGTATTAAATGAGTGAATAAATCCATCAGTGGGGGGTGAAGTTTCCATGTGATACACTCAAAGACTAGAATGTTCCTTTCCACTCAGGGGTGTCAGCAGGGGCAACAGGAACAGCATAATCTCACCACCAGCCCAGCCACTAACTATGATCACTCGAGCACTTACTAGGTGCCACTCCTGTGTTCGGATGCTTTATCTTTCTTTTGTTTCTTCTAATCACCAGGCTGTTGCCTTCAGTTACCAGTTCATCCCTAATCGCATTTGAAGGGGTTGAGTGTTTTAAAAGATAAATATAAAAAACTCAAACTAATATAATGGTTGTTCTGGAAAACAATCTCACTTGGATCAAGGTAACAATTGAGCAGAGAGCTCCCAGCGTCGTATGGTCTTGGGGGGTTAATGCCAGACCTTCCTCACCTAGGGTGTAGGTGAGTTCCATTCACTGTACCAGGAGGTAGGGAGCATCTCTTCTGGCTTTGTTCCGAGTCCTCTGATGTTGTTCTGATTTTTACACCGTCCTTGGTAATCTTCTGTGTCCATCACACTCCGGTCCACACTGGCATGCTGGCTCCTTCTATCAGAGCCACTGCATCAGTGCAAATGGTTAGCAGACTTGTTGTCTGTGGTTCTTTGAGACCTAGACTTTAAAGATTTCACACTTTGTGACTTCTTTTGAGCTCTCCCTATTTTATGAAAGAGAGAGGTTTTAAGAACTTTGGGAAGAGAACACCTGGTTTGAGGGCTACCTCACAATGTCTGTTCTTGCCATTTCTTCCTGGGAGCAGAAGCCTTCGGTTTTGCCATTTAATTTTTTTCCTGCCAGTTTTGGCAAGGGCTTAATGGTACTTGAAAATTTGCCCGCCATGAAGTTAATGTTTAATGCGTGTGAGTAGAAGGAAAAATGAGGACAGATCCCCAAATGAATGTTTTGTGAATTGAGCCCTCAATGCCCCCACCTATTTCCCTATCCATCCTCCAACCCATACCCATCCACCAACCCATCCACCAGCCCATCCATCCATCCATCCATCCATCCATCATCTCTCCATCCATCCATCCATCCATCCATCATCTCTCCATCCATCCATCCATCCATCCATCCATCATCTCTCCATCCATCCATCCGTCTATCCATCCATCCATCCGTCTATCCATCCATCCATCCATCCATCCATCCATCATCTCTCCATCCATCCATCCATCCATCCATCCATCATCTCTCCATCCATCCATCCATCCATCATCTCTCCATCCATCCATCCATCTATCCATCCATCCGTCCATCCATCCATCCATCATCTCTCCATCCATCCATCCATCCATCATCTCTCCATCCATCCATCCGTCTATCCATCCATCCATCCATCCATCCATCCATCATCTCTCCATCCATCCATCCATCCATCCATCATCTCTCCATCCATCCATCTATCCATCCATCCATCCATCCATTAATTCTCTTATGCGCATATGACGGGTATATTTATTCAATCGCTTATCGTTGGGCATTAGGTAGGATTAACATTTTGCTGTTGGTATTGAAGCTTTCCTGTTGGCATCTTGGTGTTTAAGCATCTGGGCCTACGTGGTGCTCCCTGGCCTGGTTTTGAATCCTGGTTTCAGCACATATTAGTTGTGGGACTTGGGAGGCTTTTCTTGATTTCTCTGTACATCAGTCTCCTCATCTGTAGAAACAGAGATCATCTCAGGATCCAGATACTATTTTTTTAAGGATTAAATTCATAATCAATTGAAAGCATAGAACTGTGCCTAATAAGTAAGTGCACGTGGTGCCCATAACATGTGATGATGATGTTGAAACTTTGCACATAGTTCTGGTTATTTCCTTAGGCCATTTTCTAAAAGTGGAACTACTGATCAAAAGATGTGACTATTTCAAAGGTTTTTCATGGGCATTGCCAAATTGCCCTTCAGGAATGTTGTAAATTAGCCCAGCATTTACAGCTCCCCAGCAGTATATTTACCTGAACATCTGCCAGCTCTGGTCCATTATTTTAACTTTTGCCAGTTTTGCAAAAAATGCCCATTCATTGTTTGATTTTTCAAACTTTCATTACTGGTGAGTTTAAATATCTTTTATAGGTTTCCTGGTCATTTCATGTTTCTTTTTTTCCTCCCATACTTCTTTTTCCTGATATTTTCCATTGATGTGTTCATCTGTTTCTTACTGAATCATAAGATTCACTTCTTTTTTTAAGAAAATTTTTAAAGTTTATTTGTTTAGAGACAGCATGAGTGGGGGAGGGACAGAGAGAGAGGGAGTAGATAGAGAATCCCAGGCAGGCTCTGCATGGTCAGCACAGAGCCCAACACAGGGCTCAAACTCCAGAAACTGTGAGATCATGACCTGAGCCAAAACCAAGAGTCGGATGCTGAACCGACTGAGCCAGCCAGGTGCCGCATAAGGTTCATTTCAAGATCAAAATGTTTATCTATCACTTATGTTATGAGTTTTTCCCTTGTAACGTTTTTTTTCAAGTTTAGTTTATGACATTCTTTGATATACAGAAATTTAAAATATTTATGTGATGAAAGCTTTAAAAATTTCCTGTAAGCTCAGAAAGAACTTGATCCCGAAATCACACCTGTGTGTTAATTGATTTATTTTACATTTAATTCTTGAATTAAACTGTATTCATGTTGATTTTTGACATGATTTAGGCATCTTATAATTTTCCTTTATACAGTTCACCACTCAAACCCACTTTCTTTCCTGAATCCGGAATGTAACATGCCGGTAAAAAAAATTTTTTTTAATGTTTATTTATTTTTGAGAGAGAGAGAGACAGAGTGCGAGTGGGGGAGGGAGAAACAGAATCCAAAGCAGGATCCAGGCTCCAGGCTCCAAGCTTCAGGCTCCAAGCTGTCAGCACAGAGCCTGATGCAGGGCTTGAACTCATGAATCCCAAGATCATGACCTGAGCTGAAGTTGGACGCCTAATCGACTGAGCCACCCAGGCGCCCCTGTGCCATTTTTATTATATACAAAATCATATGTTTACACGCACATACATGCATATATATGATGTATACATAGATCTGTTTCTGGGATTTTTATGCAATTTCATTTTTCATCTATGCTTAGGCCAGTTACTACTTCATTGTAGTTTTATGTTTGAATAAATGGTAGTACAAGTCCTGAATTTATTTTTCTCTTTGCTTAAAAAACTTCTGGGATATTCCTGCTTTTTATTTGCTTAAAGTAAATTTGTTAATTAAAAAAAAAATCCACATCAGATTTTGATTGAAATTGCCTAAAATTTAATTTTGAGAAAATTAATGTGTTTATAGTAATAGAAATGTTTATTTGGTAAAATGATCTTTTTTAAGTGTATCACAGTGGTTTTGTGGATTTCTTCATTTGATATTGTACATTTTTTGCTTAAATTTATTTCTAGGCCTTTTGTATTTTTGTTGCTACTATAAATAGGACTGTTTTCCTATTGTATTTTTTAACTAGTTGTTGCTGAATGTTGATTAGATCTTTATTTTGAAACCAGACATCTTTGTGCATTTTCTTAGTCATTCTAAATTCTTTCAATTCATTCTCTTGGGCTATTTATTTAGATGTATGATGCAAATAACGCAAATAATGTTGTTTTGATTCTTTCCTATAGATTACCTCCATATTTTTGTTTCCTGCTGTATCGCATTGGTTGGAAGTTACTTTTTTTAATGTTTTTTTTTTTAAATCTATTTTTGAAGAGAGACAGAGGCAGAGCACGAGCAGTGGAGGGGCAGAGAGAGGGAAAGACACAGAATCCAAAGCAGGCTCCAGGCTCTGAGCTGTCAGCACAGAGCCTGACATAGGACTTCAACCCATTAACTGTGAGATCACGACCTGAGCTGAAGTGAGATGCTGAACGGACTGTGCCACCAGGTGCCCCTCATTGGCTGAAGTTATAAAACAATATTTAAAATAATGGTTTTGGACATCAGGGCTGCATTAAAAAAAAAAAACAAAACAAGATAAAACATTTATTTTGTGAGAGAGAGAGATAGTGAGTGTGCAGGTTGGTGGGGGAGGGGCAGTGGGAGGGAGGGAGGGGGAGAGAGAGAGAGAGAGAGAGAGAGAGAGAGAGAGAGAGAGAGAGAGAAAGGGAGGAAGGGAGAATCCCAAGTAGGCTCCACACTCAACACCTGAGCCTGACCTGGGGCTCGATCTCACAAGTGTGAGACCGTGACCTGAGCTGAAGTCTAGAGTCAGATGCTTAGCCATGTGAGTCCCCCAGGTGCCCCAGGGCTGCATTTTTAATGGTGGAATTTTATGCATTGTAGTGCTTGAAAGAGTGGGTGTCATAGCCGTACCTCTGGGTTAGGCCTTCCAAGTACTTCCCAGAGTTGTGTGCCTGTGCTTACGTCTGGCTGTTTCTGTACTTCCTCTAATGCTCCCCCGACCTCTATCATTTTAGAAGTGAAAGATAAAAAATGAGAATATATCTTTAGGATCATGGGCCTTTAAATGGAAGGGAACACAGCAGATTTTAGGCACCCTGGTTTTTTTGCCACGTCTCCCGGGATATGGTCATTCCACATGCTGCTTCGGGCCTGAGGGGGGACACTCAAGGGACAAACATCCTGTGCATGTTAACCCTGCAAAATGTAGTCTTTTTTTTTTTTTTCCAAGTTAGAGACCTGGAGGCAGCTCTCCTGTCTTCTGGAATTTCTTCTTAGACCCCTGTCCCGCCTCCTCCAGCAACCCCACGCACAGCCACGTGGGGGGAACCTAACAAAGGGCAACTGTGAGGTCG
Organism: Felis catus; assembly: GCF_018350175.1. NCBI lineage: Eukaryota > Metazoa > Chordata > Mammalia > Carnivora > Felidae > Felis > Felis catus. The sequence continues at coordinate 54,318,157 of NC_058382.1, read as the reverse complement.
CCCCAAAGTCTGATGTTGCTGCACCTCAGTGTGACTCAGCTTCGTTCTCGGTGAACTTGGGCTGTTCCGCTGGGACCATCCAGCTCAACATTTCTGGGGAATTGGGCTGTAGGGCCTGTGCATGGATGGGAGGTCCTAGGTGGGAGTCTTCTCTTCTGGGGAGTTCCCTCGACTGGCAGGGGGTGAGTCGGTCTGTCTGAAAGCAGAGCTCCCGTGACTCACTCTTGATCCCACGCCCCCGAGCTCTGAGCTGGCACGTCGTGCTCCGTGGGCCGGTGCTGGGTGGCAGAGCGGATGGCAGAGGCGGGAGGAAGGCAGAGTGCTTCTGGAAGACAGTGCTGGGGTCTTTCCTGGGGCCGCCGGCGCCGAGATGCTCCAACCCTCTGTGCCGTTGAGGCGTTAGCTGCAGGCCTCTTGTCCTGTGAGGCTGTCCCCAGCTTTCTCCCTCCTTCCCCCAGCATCCCTCTCTGCAGCTCTTACATCCCCCCAAACTTCTTTTTTTATTTGTAGTAAACTACCCATAACATAAAATTTGCCTTCTTAACCATTTGTACGTGCGCAGTTCGTTCGCGTGGTCCGCTGTCCCTGTCCAGAGCTCAGCATCTTGCCCGACTGAGTCATGTTCTCGTTAAACGCTAACTCCCCACCCCCCCCCCCTCCAGCCCCTGGTAACCACGCTCTACTTTCTTTCTCTATGGGTTTGGCTGCTCGAAGCACCTCTGTAAGTGGACTCGGCATTTTGTCTTTTCGTGTCTGGCCTCCTCCACTCGGCATCATGGCCTCCAGGTTCACCCACGTTGCAGCAAATGGCAGAATTTTCCTTCCTTTTTAGGCTTGAGTAATATTCCATTGTGTGCGTATACCTCGTTTTGGTTTTCCATTCATTGTTTGATGGGCACTTGGGTTTCCTGGACCTCTTGCCTATTCTGAATGGCCCCCTTCTTTTACAGCTCTCCCTCTGGTTTTCCACAGACATTTAAGAAATTTTTTTTAATGTTTATTTTTCAGAGAGAGAGGGAAAGAGAGAGAGCGTGAGCAGGGGAGGGGCAGAGAGAGAGGCAGACACAGGATCCCAAGCAGGCTCCAGGCTCTGAGCTGTCAGCACAGAGCCCAGCCTGGGGCTCGAACCCACTAACGGCGAGATCCTGACCTGAAGCGAAGTTGGATGCTTCATCGCCTGAGCCACCCGGGTGCCCCTAGAGTTGCTTTATTTTAAAAGCAGCATTATTAAGATAAAATCCACCCACTTAAAAGTGTTTAGGTCAGTAGATTTGAGTGCATTCACAGATGTATGCAACCATGACCATTTTTTATCACCTCACAAAGCAACCCTTGGGTGCCTGGGTGGCTCAGTTGGTTAAGCATCAGCTCAGGTCACAATCTCCTGGGTCGTGGGTTTCAGCCCCGCACTGGGCTCTGTGCTGACAGTGCAGAGCCTGCTTGGGATTCTCTCTCTCTCTCTACCCCCGTCTCTCTGCTCCTCCCCCAAGAGCTCTCGCTCTCTCTCTCTCTTTCAAAATCATAAATAAAGTTAAAAAAAAAAACAATAAAAACAACCCGTCTCCCCTCCCTTTTCCTCCCCAGCCCTTGGCAACTACAAACCTACTTTCTGTCTCTATAGATTTCCCTATTCTGGACCTTTCCTATAGATGAAATCATCCACTCTGGCCTTTTGTGACTGCTTCTATTCCCTCCCATCGTGTTTCCAAGGTTCATTCAGCTGTAGCATGTATTTGCACTTCATCTGTTTTGGGGGCCCAGAGTTACTTTCTAAACCCGGAGCCCCAGACTTTAACCCCACCACTGCCCTGCCCTCCCTTCTCTCACAGACAAGGTCATGTCTACTGGCTGTACGTTCCCAGCTCCTCCTCAGATCACGGGGCGGGGGCTCAGCCCTGTACTCCCGTCGCCCACCGCTTCTGTGGCGCGTCGCAAGCGCTTAATAAAATGAGCGAACGAACAATTAAGTGCTTCGTGTGTTGACTGCTGTGCGTCGGACAGTTTTGTAAACCAGACGCACGCGAGGGGTCATTCACATTAGTATTCTGTGCATGACGGTTATGTGTCATGCTTTACCATTAGAAATGAGAACAGACAGACGAGAAAATGTTCATTAAAGGGCTCTGAGACGAGGTGAATCATAAATGTATTGATGGCGGGGATGTGTGACTGTTTGCAATTAGATTCCGGAGCACACAGATGCCTCCCGGAAGGAGGTTTAGACACGTTGCCCCTGGGCCTCTGGCCAGTGTGACAGCTGGGTGTTCCACAGTCTCAAGGTCACTGGCCCGTGCCATGAAGGGCCGGTTACCGAGGGCAGGCCGGGCCGGTGGCCCTTAGTCCAGAGGCCGCCCCTGACCGAGGTTGGGGGCGGCTGTCGAGCCGCTTGAGGCCCCCTGAGCTGGTGGGTGGAGCCCGGGGCCTGGATGCTCTTTTGCTGCTGTCCCTAGACTTTGTCTTGGGCCCGCCCTGTCTGTCGGAGGCTGGCGAGGGACAGATATCTCGTCCGGAAGAGGGAGCTGATTGAAGCTCCCCGACTGGCTTAGGTTTCTTTTGGAGACACTGTGCTCAGGGAAGGTGTGGCCCGGAAGCAGTGCTGTGGCTCCCAGAGCACTCTCTATGGAGTCCACCTATTATTTCCATGAGGTCCTCTGAGAAAAAAAGTCTCTACGAGCAAAACTTCCAGGGTGCTCTTCTAGACCACACCCCCAGAGCTCTAGTTTGAATCTGCTGCCGTCTTCTGGGGGGGTCCGTGCTGCCTCAGAGCATTCCCTCCCCACAGCCACCTGGGCCACCGGAGCCTCCTAACATCGGGTGTAGGGATGACGATCACTCCCCTTCAGTGAGTGCCTGTGTTGTACCAGCCTTGGAGGAAAGTGCTCACAGGAAATATGTCCCTTATTTCTGACAGCGAGATGGTCCTTACCAGTCCCATTTTACAGATGAGGAAAGTGAGGCATAAAGGGGGGGGAAACTTCCCGAAGTTTCTAAGGATGTGACGGACTGCATTTCGTTAGGTACCGCTCTAGGCAGCACCGCTTATGATCTACGTACTGACCTGTTATAATACCAGAGAGTGGAGTTCAGTGTCAGTGTTCTTTGTGGCTTCCTGGCATGTCCAACAGCTTGGGCGTCGTGTGTCTTCCTGGCTGATGTGTTCTAGCATGTCCCTTGCTTTTGAAGTCCATCTCAGTCTGTGTGTTTACTTCACCGGGGCCTGGCTTCCTGCCATCGTTCTGTGTTCTTTCGAAGAGTTCTAGCCCCTGATGGTGGAGAGGAGGTGAGCAGGTGGCGTGGCTAGAAGAGCCAACCTCTGTGGTGGCTTGAGGTGGGTGCACCTTTGTGGGAGGGGTGCAGGAGGCAGTTTGAAGCTTGGCGCTGGGTGATCTCTGGGGAGCCTTTGACCGGAAGGGCCTCAGCCATATCACAGTAGCCTGGTGTGTCCAGTGACTGTTGGGGGTTGGAACATGCTTTCATGGGAGCTCCGTCATGCCCTCCTGTGCCTTAAATTGAAGAAACGGCAGTGTCTTTCAGGTTATAAAATTGGGGACCAGCTCTCGAGAATGTGCACATTCAGGGAAGGAGTTGTCCAGCCCTCCCATTTCCTGGGATACATCCTCTTTAAAAACACTTTTCCTTTAAAGTTTATTTATTTATTTTGAGGGAGACAGAGACGGCATGAGAGAGGGAGGGACAGAGAGAGAGAGGAAGAGAGAATCCCAAGCAGGCTCTGCACTGTCAGCTCAGAGCCCGATGCGGGGCTTGAACTCTGGAAACTGCGAGGTCGTGACCTGAGCTGAAACCAAGAGTCACACGCTCAGCTGACTGGACGCTTAACTGACTGAGCCACCCAGGCGCCCCTGGGGTACACCCGTAAACTTCAGGGAGCAAGTGTGTATCCCCAAGGCTCATCACAGCGTCTCGCACATAGTTGTAGGTGTGAATGCAGTAAGTCTTGTTGAACGAATGAGTCCAAATGAGTCCAAATCCTCACCTCTGATTGCCAGATAGATTGACCTCCTATGAGAAGAGCTTCCTCTCATGCCCTTTCTCACATCCACTTCCCTTTGCTGAGTTTCTGCCCCGTTGCTTTTTACCCACACGTCTTCCCCGCCCAGGTGCTCCTGGTCTACCCACCGTGTGCCTGGTCCCCAGCTCTGCCTTCACCCTCGTGCGCCTCGAGCACTCCCTTGTCTCCATGGCCCAGATGTCAGCTGTCACTACCTCATGCCCTGGTGAAAGGCCCCCCGAAACTCCCTAATAGTGACACATAGGTCATCGCGAGCCCAAAGTTGTACTGTGTGTAGCCTGGCTACCACGGTTGGTAAATTGAAAGCTTTATTTTTTTTCCCCAGAAAGTTCAATAAGACTTACTCGTTGGCCAAATAATGTCTCAAAGTAACACTACCGAAATACCAAACTTTGGGTGATGGCATTTTCATGATCAAGGTCTACGAGAAGGTAACTGCCGTGAAATGTCCACCTAGGTACAAAATGAAGTATGGCGTTTTGGTATCATTAGGTTAAATGAATATAACTTTTTTTTTCCCCCGCATATACTAGTTTATCTGTTACCTTCCCTCTTGACAGTAATGAGTTAGCAAAGCCAGTTTCTCATTTGGAATAATTCTGGGAGGCCGAGTATGTCTTGCCACCGGGAAGGGACTTAATCCTACGGTGAGCTCTTGCAGAGTTTTAAGAGGGGGATAAGAGGGTAAGGTTTAGATTTTAGAAAGCTCAGCCTGGCTTCTCAGTGGAGACGAGATGGGAGGAAGGAGACGGAGGGCAGAAGGTCATTTAAGAGCCAGTGCAGTAGCTCTGTGTGATGGTGGCAATAATCATCGTGGATGTGACCCGTTATGAGAGCATCTCGGACCCTTGACAATGTCAGTGCTGCATGACTTGTCCTCAGAGCGTCCAGGGTAGTGGCACCAGTCTCTTTGCTTGAGTTTATTGGCACAGCCCTGGGGAAGAGGCCCGTCCGGGACACTCTACTTCCTCTTGCTCAGATGGGCATTTCTCCATCTTGGCGTCGCAGCAATGTCCCCAGGGGCATGGGGCTTTAGAAACTGCCACGTCCTACTGGACATCAAGAGAGGCCACAGATGCCTTCCAGGAAGCTTCCATAAACCTGTCCAGGGAGCCTTGGAGCATGTCCAGAACTTTCAAAATTTCTGGAACGTAGGAAGAGGCTAGGCCATCCTGTGGCTGAAGTGGCTTTTGTGAAACTATTCCGAGTGCTTTCAGCAGATACAGAAATTGGTTTCCTACCTGTTCCATCACTGCCCACTCCCCAACCAAGGCTGCAGTATCGTCCCTTTGAGGGTCTCAGGGCATCTTAAAATACACACAGCTGAGGTTCTGGAATAACGTCAGGAGGTTTTTGTTTTCTTGACAGCTGATTTTATGAATCCATTTCCTCAGTTTCCTCCTGACTTCATACTCCTGGTAAACTGCCTTGGTCCCATCCACCAGGGACCCCAGGGTGTGGGGGTGTGGGGGTGGGTGGCAGTGGTTGTGGGAAGAACATTGCCCAGAGACACAGAGTACCTTAGCTTCTTGCTACAACCTTTGCCCTTTTCTGTGGGTGTCTTTGGGTCTGTTTTGGTCAATTGCCTTTTCATATCTGTTGATAGAGTGAATAGATCATGACAGCCTGAGACATGACGAAATTAAAGTGTGTGTGTGTGTGTGTGTGTGTGTGTGTGTGTGTGTGTGTGTGTTTATTCCTCAGTGTTCCTAGCTTGACTCTTGTTTAGAGAGAGCTAGCACCAATCCAAGGAACCTTAAGAGAGATTAGTTTACTTTTTTGGGAACAAATGGAACAAAAGGAAGTCCTTACACCGCTGTGTGGCAATTCAAAGTCATCATCTGATACCCGGACTCTTAGGCTTCTTCTGAATGCTTTGTGTATATGCACTTACGTGGTTATTTAAAAACCTTCTTCATTTTTATGATATTTGGTAAAGCATGCTCATGGTACAAAATTCAAAAGGAGCAAAATGGTAAATGGAGAAAGCAGTTTTCCTCAAACGTCTCCCAGGTAAGGCAAGGATGAGTTACCAGCCTCATGTAAGAGACTCCGTGCGTATTCCATTATGTCCAGAGAGGAGAGTTGATTGGGCAGATTTGTGTCTTGCTCTGTATTGCAGCCTACGGAGAGCAGAAGGCTCTTGCCAGGATCTGGATGAGAAGGGGCCTCCAGGCTTGGGTGTAGCTACTCATGTAGGGAACATACCCGGTTTCACGGAAACTAAAATGCTGTCAATGACAAGATACACCCCTAAGACAGAAAACAATTGGCAGCCAGTTAAACTACGATACCCCCTCAGTTGTAAGATGTATCCCCGTGTCAGAGATGTTGAAATGTGGAAAAGGTGGTCTTGGCCTCGGTGAATAATGGTGCTTTATCTCCTTGTCATTTGGTCCCCATCCATACCCTGATGTCATTATGAAGCTCATCAGTGAAAGTGATGGCTCTAGAAACCACATTATGTCCATTTTTCTGGAGAAAGAGTGGCTCTGAATACAGAGCCTTGCACTATGGGAGGCCAAAAAAAAAAAAAAAAAAAAGAAAGAAAAAGAAAACAGTCGCACCTGCTCCAGTCTGGACTGCTTCCCCCGCCACTCCCCGCCCCCACTGAAGTCTGCACGGCTGTCCCCTGGGGTCCCTTTACTATCGGTGGGGGGAAGTCTCTGTCTTTTCACCTGTACTCCATTTCTTACATAGTCTCTTTCTTGATTTGCACCCTGACGGGGAGCACAGTCTCAGGCAGTCCCTTGAGAAGGCTGGATGGAAGTTAAGTTTTTGAGATTGTACATTTCTAAAAATGTCTTTATTCTGCCGTCCCCCTTGGTTGCCGATTCGGCTGAGTATAGGACTCTAGAATCCTGAAGTCTTTAGGATTTTGAAGGTACTGCTCTATTGCTGCTCATGTTCATGTTGCTTTTTGAGAAAGCAGCAGCCGCTCCGATTCCTGGTTCTTTGCATGTAAGACTTTCTTTTTTTCCTTTATGACAGATTTTAGAATCTTAACTTGGAAATCCGGTTCTAAATTTCAGTAGGGATGTGTTTTTGGTTAGTCTGTTTTTGGCCATTGTGTGAGATACTTGATGGCTCTGTGAATCTGGAAACTCATATTATTTGTTGTGGGAATTTTCCAGAATTTTTTTTTTTTATATGAATCTCTTCCCTTTGAATTTCTGTCTTCACGTCCTGGAACTACTATAATTCAGATGTTGGATTTCCTGACTCTGAGTTTCTTACGTTAAGTGTCCCATGCTCCTTCTGACTGTATCATTGTCTTATATTCTGTGTCCCCTTGTCTTCATCTTCCAGTCCTTCTGTTTCTGTCCTTAGGTTTTTAATTGTCATGAACTTTATTTTTATTCTTATTTATTCCAAATAAGAATCCTGTTCTTCTTTTGCATGCAAATTATTTTATCGTTTCTTATTTCTTGGAGGGTATTTACCTAACAGCTTTATGGAGATACAGCTGATATGCAATCAATCATATGTGTTTGAAGTATAAAATTTAATGTTTCGACATGTGTACCTGGGATATTGCCACTTCAGCCAATCTAATGAACATATCCATTACTTCCAGATGTTTCCACTTCTGGAATCATCTGGAATAATCCCTCCTTCCCCTCCCACTGCTTCCACCCATCCTGAGTTAACCACTGTTCTTTTTTCTGTTAGTTTGCATTTCCATAGTCTTATATAAATGGAATCGTACAGTGTGCTTTCCCTTTCATCTGGATTCTCTCACTCAGTGTAATTATTTTGAGATTTACCCACGTTCCTGTGCATATCAAGAGTTCATTTTTAAAAAATTTCTAAGTGATAGCCCATTGTAAAGATATACTGCAGTTTCTTTGTATGCTTTGATTTCTTTTGGTAGGAATGGAGTACAGAGATCATACAGGAGATGTGTGTTTTAAATTTTTAAGAAAGTGCCAAACTATTTTCCAAAGTGGTCGTATCATTTTACATTCCTATCAGAATTAGAGGAGAGTTCTAGTTTCTCCACATCTAATATTTGATATGGCCACTAACGTTAATTATAGCCATTTTCCTACATGTACAATGGTGTCCCATTGTGGTTCTAATTCATGTTCCCTTAATGAATGATGATGTTGAGAATCTTTTCATGTGCTTATTTGCCATCTTTCTAGTTTCTTTGGTGAAGTGCTATGCTCAAATCTTTTGCCCATTTAAGAAATTTTAGGGGCGCCTGGGTGGCTCAGTCGGTTGAGCGCCCGACATCAGCTCAGGTCACGATCTCACGGTTCGTGAGTTCGAGCCCCGCGTCAGGCTCTGGGCTGATGGCTCAGAGCCTGGAGCCTGCTTCCGATTCTGTGTCTCCCTCTCTCTCTGCCCCTCCCCCGTTCATGCTCTGTCTCTCTCTGTCCCAAAAATAAATAGACGTAAAAAAAAATTTAAAAAAAATAAAAAGTCAAAAGCCTCCCAGGGGCGCCTGGGTGGCTCAGTCGGTTGAGCGTCCGACTTCGGCTCAGGTCACGATCTCGCGGTCCGTGAGTTCGAGGCCCGCGTCGGGCTCTGGGCTGATGGCTCAGAGCCTGGAGCCTTCCGATTCTGTGTCTCCCTCTCTCTCTGCCCCTCCCCCATTCATGCTCTGTCTCTCTCTGTCTCAAAAATAAATAAACATTAAAAAAAATTTAAGAAATTTTATTATTATTATTATTATTATTATTATTATTATTATTATTATTGAGTTTTATGAGTTCTTTATTCCGGATATAAATCTTTTATCAGATACGTGTTTGAAATATTTCCTTTCAGTCCATGGTTTGCCTTTTCATTCTCTTAATGGTTTCTTTCAAAGAGCAGAGGTTTTTACTTTGTTTAAGTACAGTTTTCCAATTATTTTCCTTTATGGATTGTGCTTTTGATGTCACATCTAAGAAATCTTTGTCTAACCCGAGGTAACAAAGGTTTTATTGTATATTTTTTTAGAAGTTTTTAGATTTTTTTGAAGTTATTTATTTATTTATTTATTTACTTACTTTGAGAGAGAGGAAGAGAGTGGGGGAAGGGCAGATAGAGAGAGGGAGAAAGAATCCCAAGCAGGCCCCGCGCTGTCAGTGCGGAGCCCGATGTGGGGCTCCAACTCACGAACTGTGAGATCATGACCTGAGTTGAAATCAAGAGTTGGATGCTTAACCAACAGCCACCCAGGTGCCCCTAGAAGTTTTGTATTGTTAGGTTTTACATTTAGGTCTATGATCCATTTTGAATTAATTTCTGTATATGGTGTGAGGTATGGAGTAAAGTTCTTTGTGCATATGGATATTCATCTGTTCCAGCACCATTTGTTGAAAAAATTATATTTTCTCTACTCGATGGCTTCTGCCCCTTTGTCAACTCTCAGTTGTCTGTATGTGTGTTTAGATTGACTTCAGGGCTCCTTATCCTATCCCACTGGTCTGTTTATCTTTATACCAATATCCCACTGTTTTGAATACTGTACCTTTGCAGTAAGTCTGAAAATTAGATACTGTTAGCAATTCAAATTTGTTTTTATAATGTAGGTTCTTTTTAATTTCCATATGAATTTTAAAATCAGATTTTTCATTTTTACAAAAAAGCCCATTGGAATTTTGGTTAGAATTGTGTTGATTCTGTAGACCAGTTTAGAGAATTGAAATCATAGCATATTGAGTTTTGGACCTATGAACATGATATTCTTATTTACTTAGGTTTTTAAAAATTTTTCTTGAAAGTGTTTTGTAGTTTTCAGTCTATAAGTCTTCCACATCTTTTTATTGTTTTCTTAATATGGTGAGTTACTTTGACTTTTTTTTTGAATGTTAAACTAATCTGGTATTCTGGGGATAAAATTCTACCTGATTATATTCTCTAATCTTTTAAATATATTGTTGGATTATATTAGCTGAAATTAAAGAAATTTTGCATTTATGTGCATGATAGATACTAGCTTGTAGTTAGTTTTCTTTTCTTGTAATATCTTTGTGTGGTTCTTGTGGCAAGATAATGTTGCCCTGGGTAGAATGAGTTGGGAAGTATTCCCTTCTCTTCATTTATCTGGAAGAGTTCGTGTTGAATTGGTATTACTATTATTATTATTAGTAGTAGTAGTAGTAGTAAATGTTTGGTAAAGGTGGAGTTTCCTTGTGAAAAGATTTTAAACTACAAATTGAATTTATTAATAGATACAGAGTGATTCAAGTTGTCTGTTTCTTCTTGAATTCAAGAGCCTTGTCTCTGTGTTCCTCCAGGAATTTGTTCATTTCATATAAGTTGTCAAATTTATTGGAAAAAAAGTTAAAAAGATAATATTTCCTGATAATTTTTTAAATACTTACAAAATCTATACTGATATCACCTCACTCTTTTCTGATATTATTGCCTTATTATATTCTTCCTTTTTTCCTGATCAGTCTCCATACAGGTTTATCAATTTTATTGATTTTTCTCATTGAATTGGCTTTTGGTTTCATTGATTTTTCTCTCATTTTTCTGCTTTCCATTTTATTAATATTTCCTCTGATATCACTTTCTTTTTTTTGCTTCTTTGGGTTTAATTTGTTTCTCTTTTTTTAGTTTCTACAGGTATAACCTGAGATAATTGATCTGAGGCTTCACTTCTTTCCTAACACAGTCTCTTGCTGCATATCACAAATTTGATATGTTGTGTTTTCATTTTCATTCAGTTTATTTATTTTTATTTTTTAAGTGTTTATTTATTTTTGAGAGAGACAGAGCATGAGCAGAAGAGGGGCAGAGAGAGACACACACAGATCCGAAGCAGGCTCCAGGCTCTGAGCTTTCAGCACAGAGCCTGACCTGGGGCTCGAAATCACGATCTACGAGATCATGACCTGAGCTGACGTTGGACTCTTAACCAACTGAGCCACCCAGGTGCCCCTCATTTTCATTCAGTTTAAAACACTTTCTGGGGCGCCTGGGTGGCTCAGTCAGTTAAGCATCTGACTTTGGCTCAGGTCATGATCTCACGGTTTGTGAGTTCAAGCCCCACGTTGAGCTCAGTGCTGACAGCTTGGAGCCTGGAGCCTGCTTCAGATTCTGTGTCGCCTCCTCTCTCTGCCCCTCCCCTGCTCATGCTCTTTCTCACTCTCTCTCAAACATAAATAAAACATTAAAAAATTTTTTTAAACACTTTCTAATTTCCTTTTGATTTCTTCTTTGACTTATGGATTATTATTATTTTTTTGACCTATGGATTATTTACAAGTATTTTCCTTAATTTCCAAATAGAGATTTTCTAGACATTCTTCTATTATTAATTTCTAACTTAATTCCACCTTGGTCAGAGAACATACTTTGTATGACTTCAGTTCTCTTAACGTTATTGAGACTTGTTTTAAGGCCCAGTCTGTGGGCTATATTGGTAGATATTCTATATGCATTTAGCAAGAATGTTTATTCTTTCATTACTGGGTATAGTGTTTTAGTCAAGTAGGAGTCACTAGTACTGGTGGATTGGCCACGAGGTCAAGTTGGTTGATAGTGTTCAAATTTTTCCGTATTGCTCTTTTATATATGAGCTGAATTTTTGTGTACTTGTTTCATTGATTTTTTTTGAGAGAGGTATATTTAAGCCTTTGACAATAATTGTGGATATGTCTTCTTCCATTTTTTATCAGTTTTTGCCTTTGGTATTATGAAGCTCTGTTATTAGGTACATAAATGTTATGCTTATGTCGTCTTGATGAACTGGCCCTTTCAACATTAGGAAATAACACCTTTTCCCTGGTGATACACGTTGCTGAGTAATCTACTTTGACATTCAAATGGCCACTCCAGCTTTCTTTTGAAATTTAGCATGACACATCTTTCCCCGTCCTTTTTCATTTAACCAATTTGTGTCTCTGTATTTAAAGTATGTTTCATGTAGCCAGCATATAGTTGGTTTTTGCTTTTTTAATCCAATTTGGCAATCCCTTTTAATGGGGGTGTTTAGGTCATTTAAATATAATATTGTTATTGGTATGTCTAGTGTTATTTCTGCCATTTTAATGTTTGTTTTCTATTTGTCCTATCTATACATTGTTCCTTTCCCCAACTTTCCTACCTTCTTGTGTAGTAATTGAATAACTGAAAAAAATTTAAATCTCCTTTGTTGGAGTATTAGCTATACATATATTTTTTTTGTTATTTAAGTGTTTGCTTTACAAGAAATACTGTGTTGTTTATCTTGGGATATCTTTACTCTGCTTTAATTTTTGAAAGTTATCTTTGCTACATATTGTATTCTTGGTTGATAGTTTTTCTTTCCTTTGAATGTGTTGTCCCACTGCCTTCTAGTCTCATTGTTTCTGGTCAGAAGTAACCTATTAATCTTGTAGTTCCCTCATATGTGATGAGTCATTTTTCTCTTACTCTTATATTGATTTTTTCCATATCTTTGGCTTTCAGCATTTAACTATGATATATTCAGGTGTGATATTGTGTTTATTCTATTTAGCATTTGTTGAGCTTCTTGGGCTTGTAGATGAGTATTTCTCATCAAATTTGAGAAATATTCAGCCATTATTTCTTTTAATATTTTCTCTTCTCCTTTCTCTTCTTTCCTTCTGGCATTTCCATTATGCATATATTGGTGTGTTTAATGGTGTTGTGCATTTCTCTAAAGCTCAGTTCATTTTCTTCATTCTTTTCTCTTTCTCATTTTCAGGTTGCATAGTGTCTACTGATTTATCTTTAAGTTTGCTGATTCTGTCTTCTACTAACTCAGATCTGTTGTCGAGCCTTGCTAATGATATTTTCATTTTGGTTACTGTACTTTTCAGCTCCTGGATTTCCATTTGGTACTCTCTTTAAAAAAAAAATAATTTCTATCTCTTTATTGATATTTTCTATTTGGTGTGTCATAGTCATCATACTTTCCTTTAATGTTTTAAACATGGGTTCCTTTAGTTATTTGAACATACTTATAATAGCTGTTTTGAAGTCTTTGCTATATCCAACGTGTGGGCCCCCTCAAAGACAGTTTCTGGTGCCTGCTTTTTTCCCCCTGTGTATTCATCACACCTTCATGGTTTCTTCCATCTCTCATAACTTTTGATTATGGGGCATTTTAGGTAATGTATTGTAACAAATCTGGATACTGGTTCTTCTTCTCCACCCCCCACCATGGCTTGTTGTTGTTTATGTTTGCTCATTTATTTGTGTGTTTAATAGGTAGGCTGAGCTAATTTTGTAAAGTCTGTTTTCCCTGCATTGTGTACCTTCTGATGTCCCTGCTCAGCTTTTCCCTCTTATTTTTATCTGTTATCCTGGTTTCCCGAGGATTCAGGAAACCTTGGGTTTCCTTGGGTCAACAGAAGATACTTATTGGTTAAAAGTCGTGCTTATGCCCCTCCAACCAGTTAGATTTTCACTCTTGACCATTGGGTTTGTGTGTGGTTTGGAGACTACTTTCACAGCTTAGATGGTTTACGATTTTGCTCTGTGCTGGGGTCTGGTATCTGGGATGTTCCTTCCCTGGTTGCTTCCGCAAGGGTGTGGCTTAGGCACGCACACAGTCTTAGGCATGCAGACAGACCAACAGGGATGAGTGTGGTTTTAAACCTATCTTCCCAGGAGTATTGTAGTTTATTGTTCAGTCATGTTTGATCAGAGGTTATACTTAAACCCCTTGAATCAGTAAGGCCCCTACGCTTTGCTAATGGGTCCATTAGGCGAATGCTTTCAAGTCTGCTCCACATCCAGCTCTGATTGCTACTGAGTGGGCATAGCCTAATACATATGCCCGGGCCTCTGGATTTCCAGTGATGAGTGTGATCCCTTCCTGATTGTCCCTTTCTCTGCTTCTCTCTTTTAAACTTATGACTTGTCTGTCATTTTGTGTGTTCCTACTAGTTTCATGGAACTACTAGTCCCCTCTTAATTGCTTCCCATGAATGTCTCTATTGTTTTTAACAATGTCCTTAGGCATGATCTTCTCCATGCTCTGTTCCAAATAACATCAGTTTGCCCAGGCCACTCCTGATGGCCTCTATCCACTGGGGCAGAACCTCTATGCCACTGCAAGGCTAGGGGTGGGGACAGAAGCTCACATCTCCTGGAGTGACATTTATGCTGTATGCACGGACACTGGGGAAAGGATGATAGCCCCTGGTCTTCTCATTTGTCACAATGAGATTGCTATTGGTAAATCACTACTGATTAAACTTTACACTTTGTTTGGACTTCGTTAGATTTTCCCTGACATCCTTTTTTTTGATGTTGTTATTCCCAAATCGAGGGTTTTGGGGGCTGGTCAAGGAAAAAGATAGGACGGTAAGGTGTCAGTAGAACGCACAAGCTTTATTCCGGTGATGCTTTGACAGGTTTGCATGTGGAAGATACCCTTCACAGCATGAGACTGTCCAGAGGCTATGGTAGACAGAGGTCGCTACTCAACGGGGAGGGCAACAGGAGCCTGCGGTCTTTATAGTTACAGAGTTTATCTTACCTACCACCAGCAAATAATGGGCACAGTTTTGCAGAGTATTCAAAGCAAGCAGACTGTAAATGTCTGGAAACTGCTCATCTGGGCTATATTTAAAACAATTAGATGTGCAAGATTTCGAGTTTTGCACCATGAGCTTCACAACCTGCTATGAAGAAGTAAACAACCCAGAGGTCAGTAGACAGAGGCCGTCTCTGGCTCATTTATAGAACATAGGCTCCCATCCAGGCTAACACATTACATTTAGTTGTCATGTCTTCTTGGCCTCCTCTGATCTGTGAGTTTCTCAGACTCTCCTCATTTCTGATGTTCTTGACAGTGTGGAGGAATACCTGGCAGGTATTTTTTGCATAGTGTCCCTCCGTTTAGGTTTGCCTGATATTTTCCTCATGACGAGACTGGGTGATGAGTTTTTACGAGGAAGACCCCAGAGGTGAAGTGCCTTTCTCATCACATCATCTCAAGGGTGCCTGCTGTCAACATGACTTGTCACTACTGGTGTTGACTTGATCACCTGGCTGAGGTCATGACTGTCTGGTTTTCTCCACTGTGATGCTTCTTTTCTTTTCATATGGAGCTCAGCCTACACTCAAGGGTGGGGAGCTAAGTGCCCCCTTCTTGATGGGGGAATATCTACATAAATTATTCAGGATTCCTCTCTATGGGAGATTTATCTCTTCTCCCTTAGTGGTCTAATTATTAGATCGCCAATTGATATGATCAGATTCGTGGATATTTATTTTATAATCTTGGTTATCTGGTTATAAGCCGCCACCGCATTATTTGTCGTGTTTGCTTTGTTGTTTCAGCTTTGGCCCCTGGATGCTCTTTCAGCTTGGCCCCTCTGTCCTTTTGATATGCCTCTACCCTCTCCCCCCTTTCCGGGTCACTTTTTTACCTATTGGTGCCACAAGATGCTCAAGGTTCATTTTGTCTATTCCCCGCCTCGCCCCTAGAATCAGCCAATTCTCCAAGGAGTCCTTGTTCCTTTTATTGGAGAAGGATAGCAGAACCAGGATCTGAACCCTAGATGTTATGAATCTGTTTTTTTTCATTTTACTTAAGCTAAAAATAGCTTCACTTCTTTGTTTTTTTAGATGCCTCAGCTGGTCTTTCATTCAATAAATATGTGTCGAATGCCAAGCTCTGTAGTTGAGACGTGTTTTTAGTTATTTAAAACTTGCTCTAAATAGAATTTTACTTTTTAATGTAATTAGAAATTCCTCCATAGTTTAATGTTATTTTAGTAAAGCATTATAATTACATTGGAGATAGGGTTGTACTATTGTTTGTTGTACTAAAAGCAATCTCTTTACAGACGCCTTCATTTCATTGCCAGTTTTAAAAACAAATTCTTATTGGAAGCAAACATATGGATGAATATTGATTAGAGTCACTCAATACTCATCAAATAATTTTCAGTGCTCACGTGGAAAGTGTCAAATATACGCAAAAATAGGATATTGTACTGACCTTTCAAGGACTCGTTAGCCAACTTCTGCAGTTTGAACTCATGACCAGTCTTAATTCATCTGAACTTGACATTTTTTTCTGGATTAGCAAATCATTTTCGAACTTGAAATAGATGTCACTGCTTTTTTTTTTTTTTTTTAATTGTCACCCATCTTCAGAATATGAAAGCTCGATGTCCCAGCATATTAGAAGCTTGTGGGTGGAATGATACCAAGAATGTTTGGGGCAGGTGAGGATTTGAAAAAATGGGGTTCACTCACCTGGACCCTAGAGAACTCTGATCTCCACTCCCCCGGAGCAGGGGGACACGTGCTTGTCACAAAAGCACACCACCCACCTGAGGCCAGCAGGCTTTCAGGAGAAGAATGTGCCAAGTATTTTCCAGTTCTTCCTGGGTTCAGGTTTCTCAGGTTAGTCGGACACTGACTCGCTTGAGCACTGCTGGGACTTCCGATACAGTTTAGGGCACGGTGACTGAGTAAAGTTCCTAAGCGTGCAAATGAGAATTTGACGTTTGTGGGCTGAGATTTGCAGAGAGTAGGGTGAGATTTGTTGACCGAGTCATTCAGTGAGATATCCATTCTTGGATATCTACCGGGGGCCAGGGGGACCTGGTGGGGACGCGGCAGTGGACAGGACACACTTAGACCTTGCTACATGGGGCGTGCCGTCCACTGGTGAAAGGGGACAGTCACCACGAATCACAGATTGCCCATTATAACTTCAGTAAGTGTTGCAAGGGATAGAAGAGAGCGCTAAAAATGTAGCATCCCTGGTATAGGGTGTCAGGGAAGATACTCAGAGGAGGTGATGTTAAAGTGGGGACAAAAGGGTAGACAGGAGTTGGTGAGGCATATGTGAGTGTATGTGTATGGGAACTGGGAATATTCAAGCCCCTTCTACCCCCAACATAGTCCGTTAATGTATTTACCTCACTTAACGAAGCCCCGTTCAACCCCAGCATCCAAAGGGATGATACCTACCCACAGAGACTCTGGGGTGGCCAAGAGCTCAGCATGTCCCAGG
Source organism: Felis catus (assembly GCF_018350175.1). Taxonomy (NCBI): domain Eukaryota; kingdom Metazoa; phylum Chordata; class Mammalia; order Carnivora; family Felidae; genus Felis; species Felis catus. The sequence goes on along the minus strand of NC_058382.1, from coordinate 54,301,196 downwards.
AACTGATAGAAGGCAGCACGGTTGGAGTGTGGTACCAGAGTGGGGCAGGCAGGCAGGCTCCAGACCATGGCTAATGCCATGGGCTGGGATAGGAAACCTGGGTTTAGTTCCTAAGGCCATGGGAAACCACCCGGGGGCCTTTCGGAGTTGGCCACCGTGTGCCCAATGCATTGGTAGGGGGTCAACGCCGGAAGCAGGGAGACCTTGCAGGAGGCTGTGGCACAGGTCCAGGTGAGAGGTCTTGTGACTTGGTGTTGCAGAGAAGTGGGTATCTGTGAGATCTAATTCATAGAGTTCTTTTTAGCCTAGTGGCTTGCAGACGTTTTGAAAGTGAATCTCCCAAAAGAAACTTGCATTGTGGGCTCGGTACACAAATGTGTGTGTATGTCTATGTGTGTGAAACAATCGCTTCATAAAACAGCGCCCCATACTGCAGGCAAGGCGCACATACCCTTCATGCCATGTGTGTGTCATGTGTTTGAGGTGGATGGAGGGCCTTACAGGATCTTATGAGCCATGCTAATGAGAGGATCTTCACCTTGAATGAAGGAGGATGTCTCCAGAGTTTTCTTTTTCTTTTTTTCAAAATGTTTATTTGTTTATTTATTTATTTATTTATTTATTTATTTAGAGAGGAGAGAGAGAGAATGAGCAGGGTAGGGGCAGAGAGAGAGAGAGAAAGAGAGAGAGAGAGAGAGAGAGAGAGAGAGAGAGAGAGAGAGAGAAAACCCCAAGCAGGCTCCATGTTCAGTGCAGAGCCCGACGTGGGGCTCAATCTTATGATCGGGAGATCACGACCAGAGCTGAAATCAAGAGTCACGTGCTCCAACGACGGAGCCACCTGGGCGCCCCTATCTCCAGAGTTTTAGAGCAGATGCGTTCTTTGAGAGAAAGAGCCGTCCTAGCACAGAAGTAAGAGCCCTGTGACAGGAACATGAAGACAGAAGTCATTTCTCTCAGCGCCCTCATCCTCCTTTTCTTCTTTGTTTCTGGCAGGGATCAGCAAACTGGTTAAGTGGAAGGGCAGAGAGTAATAAATATTTTCAGTTTTGCAGGCCATTCATTCTTTGTCCGCTGCTCAGTTCTGCCCTTGTGATGGCAAAGCGGCTGCATAGAGACAATATGTAAACACACATTGGCGTGACTGTGTTACGCATAAAACTTTATTTACAAAAATAGGCGGTGGGCCAGATTTGCAGGCTGTGGTTTGCCAACCCCTCCGTGGGGAACAGAGGGGAGTAACCCACAGGATCGAGCAGAAAAGAGGAGGATTTGTGTAGGTAAAGTCAGTGTGCCGGGGAGGGAGGGCCGTTTGTCTCACCTCGTCCCCCAGCGGGATCCCAGCATCTGGAGCGTGGTGGTGCTTCCCACCCTTGAGGTCAGCATCTGGTGAATCTGGGGTTCGGGAGGAGTTGGACTTAAGGTGCTTACTTAGCCACGTCCCACCTCCCAGCCTCAGAGTCAGCCACAGACAGGATACAAACAGTAGATTGGATGTTTGGCTCGGCTCCTGAGGGCGGTGAGGCCAAAGCTGGACTTGATAACAGGCCAGGGATTAATTAATACAACCCTTCTGGGCAAAGCTCCCTACTCTCGGGGCCACGCACCGGGAATGCAGCCTTTGTGGCGGGAGACACAGCTCCTAGGAGGAGACGGCTCGAGACGGCTCTTGGGGCTGCTTTTTCTTCTCTCCAGGAACTCCCGGACCTACGTCGCATACCTGCATGCACCCAGAGGCAGACGGTAAGCCTAAGCAGGTGCCGGAAGCTGGCACCGCGGCAGTTCAGGAGGCTCTAGGGGGAGGGTATACAGCACGCCTGTCGACCTTAGCAGGTCAGAGGCCTTCACCCTGCGGCAGGGTGGGGTCACGGCTCCAGGGCCCCTCTGTGCCTTTGCCCTCTCCCTCTGCTGTGCTCGTAGAAGCCCTTCTGATTCTCCAAGGGCCAAGTCCAGAGAGTTCTTCTTCATGGGAGACGACTCTTCCCGTCAAGGGTCAGCTTTCCTCTGTGGACTTCCTCAGCCCCTGGCGTGCTGGAGAGCTCAGGGTGATCTGGAGGGTGATGTCTCGGGTGCCAGTGTGCCGCCCGGAGTGGATTATAAGCTCTCGGAGTTCAGGGTTTGTGGCTCACGTACCCTTGGATTCTGTCTCCTAGCCCTGTATGTAGAGGGAACACAGTATATGGCAAAGCCAGCATGCTGTTTTGGAAAGGGCGCAGGCTTGGGGACCTGCCAATGACTTCCTCTGTAACCTTGGGCGAGTTCATGGAACTTCTTTGAGCGTCAGCTTTCTAATATGCAAAATGGGCCTTATAAAGCCAGTATTAGGTATGTTCTGAGGAAGACAGAGAAAATATACCGGAGCCCACAGAGCCATCCTGTTGCGGATGGTTTCGCTGTTGTTGCCCTGATGCGGTTTCTCATGAAAAGGAGCAGGAGTGTTCGGGGCATCTGAGTTCCTCGGGTAATTTCTGAGCATTGAGCACAGCCTTTGCTTTCATTGACTCTGAGACACCTTTGATTGTAAGGTGCTCTGTTATTTTACGTACCTGTAAACATTGGAATCACACCTCGATGCCCAGGCCATATCCCAAACCCAATTACATCAGTAATTTGGGGTTTGAGCATTGGTTTTCATTCGTTCATCCTTGTCTTCCTTATTCATTTATTCATTCTTGTCTTCTTTACTTACATTTTACTGGTATTTAAAAATTTTTAAGTATGTTTGTTTGAGAGAGAGACAGAGTGCGAGTGGAGGGAGGGACTGAGAGAGAGAGGGAGACACGGAAGCCGAAGCAGGCTCCAGGCTCTGAGCTGTCAGCACAAAGCCCGACACGGGGCTCGAAATCACGAACCGGAAGATCGTGACCTGAGCCGCAGTTGGACGCTTAACGGACTGAGCCAGCCAGGCGCCCCTGTTGGTGTTTTAAAGACTCCCCAGGTGATGCCAATGTGCAGCCAAGAACCTCAGTACTAAAAAGAGTGCTGCTATCGATTATATGACGACTCAGTGCACTATCCCTGGGCACTTTTGTTTTCATTTGTTTACAGAGCTCTTTTAGAAGTTTCTTGAGCTCCTGAGGAGTTCCCTAGCCCCCTCGTCATCAGGGAGCATCTCCACAGGGGGCATTGGCATAGCCGGTAGGTACCGGCACTGGGCAATGGTCGGAATCTCTCCCTGGCCTTGCCTGGTGCCTGGCCCCCCAGTGTGGAGTGGGGGTGGGGTGGGAGGCGCTCCTGGCCTCGGGTTCTGTGGGTGGTGGATGGGCGGATGGGCCGCTTCCTCCAGTAGGTCCCATTGGAGGGACTCTCCTGCGGGACAGCGTTTTCTCTGCTCAGACCTTCTTGTGCCTTGGGAAAGAGCTCAGGCTTTAGTCAGTTTTGGGTTTGAATCCAGGCTCCAGGGTGTGACTGTAGGCAGACCCCTGAGTTTTCCTGAGCCTCAGTTTGCTCACCTATCAGCTGGGAATGAGAGCAGTGGTTACTGCGGAGGATTTCTTCGGGGAATCTGTGAGTTCCTGCACGTGAAGTCTTTCACGGTCCCCTGCACGTGGGGACAGCCAGAGGATGGCAGTGATCGTTCTCCTCAGTGTTCTTGTCCTGGGGGGGGGATCGTTCTCATCGCGATTTATTGTACTCTTGGTTTTGTTCGGGCCCTGGGGACACCGAGGAGGATGCCTCCGACTGCCTGCGAGCAGGTGACATTTTTCTGGGGTCGCAGCGGAAACGTGTGTGCCGTGTTCAGAGTCTCTTGAGTATGAGCACATCATCTCTCTGTGGCCACTTCCTCGTGATGATAAGATGTGGGTTCTCTCTGGTTATTTTAGTCTATTCTCTTATTCAAGATCAGTTACCCCCATAGTGACTCTAAAGAAAGCCTTTAAGCAACCACACACGCTCCATTTCTGAAGTTGGTTGGGCTCTCAGGGTTTAATTTTAAAACCGGAAACGGTATTGCAAATATTACAAGCCCACTGCTGCGGTCACTCGCTAACGAGCGAGTGTAGCTGCAGCCAACCCTCATTTGTGTACTGGCCTGGGAGGAAAATGCATCCTGGGGCCCAGGGAGAAACGCCCGGGGACTTGCATTTCGGGCAGCAGCGACTTGTTCAGAAGCCACACCGAAGGCACGGGTAGACAGTTCCTGGCAAAGTGCCCTCGACGTTGAAAGACTGTCAGCAGAGCACGGTGTTCCTTTGCTCTTTAGAAGAGCGCACACTCATCGCCCGAGTATTTCCTGTTGGGATCAAATGAAAACGACAACAAGGTTCGTTGGAGGCATTCATGTGCGTGGCTTGTTTGTGCACTGCCCGGTCAT